>NW_008795259.1:1583550-1629935 GCF_000699145.1 Aptenodytes forsteri | reverse complement strand
GGTTTATAAAGGGAAATGAGCTGTAAGATAATGTGCCCGGACTGGCTAAGCTGAGGCAGGCGCGAGAAAAGAGGGTGACAGCCAGCAAGCACCAGAAGAGCCGAGGCAGCAGAGAGGGAAAAGCATCAGCCTGCTCGGAGGGAGCAAGAAGCGCAGAAAGCGCACACTAAGTAGGAGTGCCAGGATGACATTTGAAAAGGGGAAAATTTAGGCCGAGCGGCAGGAAAAGCTTCCTGACAGTGAGATGCACGCACTGGAGCCATCCCATGGGAGAAGCCCTGGAAGCCTCATCACTTGGCGTGCGAGGACCGAGCTGGAGGAAAGCTGCAAGTCCTTCAAAGGCCTTATCCAAAGCTTGCTGAAAGTCAACAGCAAGGCTTGCATTAATTACAGGAGGCTTGGCTCGGAGACGAACTCCACCACCAGGAACGAGCCTGCAGGGAAGAGGGGAACTCCCAGTAGGTGACTGGGTGGTGGCAGGTCCCCGGAACGAGCACTCCCCTCCCCATGGAAGCTGAGAAACAAATGGGTGAGCACGATGGGGAAATCGATGGGGAAATAAAAAAATCCCTTCTCCTTTAAGGCAACGTTATCTGTCGGCGAGGAGCTGCTCCGCTCTGGCCAAGGCACAGGCAGAGTCAGGGTTCAGACTTCTGTTAGTCTGGGCCCCTGGGAAGGCCAGCTGCCAAAAAAAGGGCAATTTTGCTTTAGTCAGGGGGTAGGGTGGATGGGGAGGGAAATGAAGGAGAGAGCAAGGGAGTGCGCACGGGAGAGCAAGAGAGAGAGAGGGGACATATGCACCGTGACTCTGGATGTGCAGCAAGAAGCCCAGCAGGATGGGGCTCAGGACGAGGGGGAGGAGGCGATGGCTGCAGGCAGAAGCCAAGGCAGAGGTAGAGCAGCTCCAGGGACGATACTGTTTCCCTCCTATCAAGAAGGAGCCTTCTTCAAAGAAAGCTCGGTAAGCCACCAGCCCTCCCCGCCACAAGAGGCAGGAGGCAATTTCCCCTACGGGGCGGCAAGTGGAGTAATTTCCCTTGCAGGGGACTATCCCTGCACCCCGTCCCTGGGCATGCCACTTGGCCGGCCGTGCCCAGACGGGCCAGGTGGAGCCTCTCCATCGTGGCTCACGGAGAGCTACAGCACGTAGCCCCAGACCTGCAGGCTGAGCTTGCCGGTACCCCTGTGCGAGCTGAGCATCATCCCACCAGCTCCAGTGGCCTTACTGGGAGCTGGCATCACAGTGTCTCCTCCACAGCATGAAACTGAATTTCAGCCTCCGATCCCATGTGGGTTCCTTCTACCCCCAACAAAAGCATCTACGCGTGAAGGGTATCCACACACTCACGCAGGAGACGATAGGCAGGCATGGGCAGTTAAAGCATTAACCGGGCAGCGCACACAGCAGCCCTGGAAGTGCTCGTTGTGTGTGCCATCCATCCCCCATCTCCGCTTTTACTGCTGTATTCCTTTATTCGGATACACCGCCTTCTCCAGTTCAACAGCAAACCAGGCAGGGCAGGAAATGACAGCCCATGCTATTGCCGAGCCAACAGAAATGGAGCTAAAATTAGGCTCTTAAAGCCTAATTTAAGAGTAAAGTACAATATAGAGCGGGTTGCACTTATTTCCAGATCAGGCTTTACAAACCCAGGGAATTCAGAGTTAAAGTTATGCTTAAAATAAATTCAAACTTGTTGAAGTGTGGCAATGTGCAACCAAGGCATACAAACAGCCTTAATTCTGCCCTGCAGTGACACATAACCATATGACTGTGATTAAAATGTTTTAGTACTTGTGCTCCTAGACTAGATTACCCTGATAAATACAATATTTTTTCATATTCCCTTGGTTTGCCCCTCCCCCAACAACCCTGCACCCCAGATATTGCCGCTAGTACAGATTCCACTGCCTACCAGGAAAAAAAGATATATATCGCAGATCCTTCACATCTGTAACGGGAGCCCCGGGCTAAGCGTTGTCTTGGAAATACACTCCCTCCTACGGTCGGATCCACAGCCATCCCTGCCCAAGGCTCTGGAGAGCACAATTTAAGCGTGCACCAAGTGAGCATTTACTCCTGCCGAGGAGAAGGGAAGGGCTCTCCTCACACCTTTTGTACCATTGTAATCTACACTCATGTATTTATTTTACAAGCCCGTTAAATCCTTGGTTTTAAAGTGTAGAGAAAATAAGAGAGAGACAAAGAAAAATCATCTGGATAAACAATTATGGCTTTTTGTCAAGGACTCAGGAGCTAATCGAGTCCAGATCTGTTCCACATTCACATTTACATGCAAAATTGTACTTACTGAGCTAGAAAAAGTCAGATTAGCATCAAGAGTCAGCTCTGCCCTCAGCTACGTAGTGCAAACTCCGTGGATTGAATGGGGGCTCCCAGGGTGTAACAGAGGGCAAAGTTTGGCCCCAAATACTTGAAGACCGTTTGGCCTAGATGCACGTGAAAGTGGCTGCTCTGCACTTCAGTCCAGTCTGAAATGACCCTCCAGAAGTTGTATTTACTTAAGAGTGTGGGTGGCCTGAATTGTCATGATGTGTTTAAATATTTGGCACTAAATCACAGCTGTCCACTTCTTTGCACTTTTGCTGCCGGGCAGCAGGAACACCCCTGGAATTAGTCAGCATCAGACGCATTAATGAGCTAACAGATATATTACAGTTTACAGTTTAGACTTCTTTTGTTCACATAAATTACACACCCCATCTCCGGTTCTTTCCCAGAACAGCATATCTTTTCAAACATGTTGACTTTCTAAGCTTTATTTTATTTGGCCTTTATTAATGAGCTTGCAAAGTTTTCTGTTATGCGGAAAAGCACCTTGCCCCTAGCAGGCTTTCTGTGCGTTACACACAATCCTGAAGAGACTCGTCGTGCGAAGGGAAACGGTCCAGCCTCAGAGAAGTTCCTCTTCACAAGCCAAAAGCCATCCTCTGCATGCGAAGATCCCAAGTAAATATGGAACCAATAACAACCGCGAGCGAAGACCTTTGCATACGGAAAATATTTACAAACTCCATGTTACAAATCACATCGGCTGGAGGAAAACGCTTACACCTTTGCCGTGCAGAAAGCAGGCGATCTGTTGCACAAAAGGAAACAAAATCTTGTTTTCCGAGTTAACATTCCCGCGTCTCATTCATCCCACTTCTCCACCGCCAGTAACCTTTTCTAAATCACAGGCATAGCGTAAGGTCATGATTTAGTAACTCGCCGACAAACTGTAACCAGTAACTGTAACTGCGGGAGGACCGCAGTGTTGGTATTAATTCTGTGACTTGTATGCCTAATGGCTGCTAATTGCAAATCATAATAATTTTTTATTAAACAAAACACTAGAGATTTTACCAGGGTAATGCTCTAGCATGGAATCAACGGCAGCCAGTTTTTTGTGTGTGTGAATAAAACAGTTTTTCATCAAAAAAACGCTTATTTGCTGACACTGAAGTTTCTTGTGGGAATACATCACTTTTGTAATTAATTTTTCATCTGGAAGATTTTTCAGGTCAAAAATGGAATTTCTGGTCAAAATCGTAGCGGGGAGGAACACACAGGAAGCTGGGCTCTGAACCGAGCAGAGCCGAGCCTCTCGCATCCTGAGCGCTTGGCTTAATTACGGAGCCAACAGCTCATCTGCCATATGGCCGCTCCTCGCCTGGCCTTGCTCATTTTTGGCCATACTCCTCCAGCGCCATTTCCCTGTTCTCCCTCCGGCCCCTCCCAGGAGCAGAAGGTGCAAAGCCACGGGCTGAAAGCATCTGCCCACTTTGCAATTGGATTTGCCAGGAAGCATCCCCGAGCGGGTGGTTGCCTCCAGCTGAAGGAGCACGGAGGAGCAACCCCGTCGCCAGCAGCCGCTCTCACCCACACAACAGGACCTGGGAGAGGATGTCTGACCATATCTGCCTTCCCCTCTGTGCACAGGAACGCGCCGTATCAGCAGAAAGCACCTTTAGTAAGGGCGTAAATGCATCCCCCCCCGGGCAGCTGCACAGCTTTATCTGCAGCAGCGCGAGGGACAGGGAGAGCTGAGCTGCCGGCAAGCCTTCGTGCCCTCACAACCTGATTCACCAGAACAGCCCAGCTGCTTTTCGCCACCATAATGACACACCAGAGCTGCAAACCTGTTTTAACCGGCCAGCTTGTGACACTCTTGTGTCCACAGAATGGTACAGAGTAGCTGGAAGGGGCCAGTGAGCCCCTCCATGAGCTCCTCTGCATTGCATACCTCAGCTGGGCTGCTGCAGCAGAGGTGGAGACGAGCTGTCACCAGCCACCACGGGCAGCCTCATCCTCCGTTCACCTTAAGGAGGCTAAGTCAGAAGTGGTTCAGCTCAGCCACCGCAATCAAATGAGTCTGAAACACTGTTAGGAGGGATCAAAATCACATGTGTGTGTGGTTTCACAACACCTCCCTGTCCCCACTGCCAGCCACACCAGTTTCCTCAAAGAAAAGCAGAACAGTAGAGCACAGACCCAAAGCTACGCCGTGATGTATTAAAGCCTTGTTTTTTCCCACTGCTTAAAGAACTGACCCAGCCCCCTCAAATGTTCCCAGCATATTTGAATTGTGAGTCAGAGACCACAATGGAGATGCTTGCCTAGCTTGACAAAGTTTAAGTATCATCTCCTGCCAAATAGTAATCGCTGATTTTTTGCTCTGTCACTCACGAGTCCTCTTTCCGCCGCCCTAACTGTGCAAAACACACTGCCTCATTGAGGAAGCGAGGATTACTTCTTGGATGCTTACCTGTAGCATCTCCAGCTTCTCATGGTCCCTTTCGTGTAGAGCGCTGCTAACAAACAGGATGGAAACCTGCAGGTATTGAAAGCTCACGTCTCTGTACCCACAGTGGAAGCAATGAAGATAGAGGATGGAAAGAATAGCAGCAATACTGAAAAGTGAGGCCTTTGCAGGCAGGGTCTAACATTTTAAAAAAAAAATTCAAGACAGATTTCCACAGACCGGACTAGCACCTCACTTAGCAAAACATCCTAAGCTTTAGGAGTTAATCTGTGATGGACCACCATACCCTCCCTTGGGCCATCTCCACCATCACCACTGCAGTAAACTTTGGCAAAAGGGAGCAGCCAGGAGTAGGAAGCACCAACCATGTCGTTCACCATAGCTAAAGCCACTGGCTGTCATGAGTTAGCATCCAAAGTGGCGAAATAAGTTTTCACTGCTCTTTCTTCTGCAGCGGCGACAGGGCTTGCAGGACTGAGCGGGGCTCCGTTTTCTTCCCTCCATCATCCAAACAATTCACGCAGCCCCGCTTGGGGCAAAAAGGTAGCATAAACTTTTGATTATTATTTTACTATAGGTCACGCTCAGCTCCCATTTTTAAATTTCCCTACACAATCATGAGTGCTAGCAACTTTTTTTCTTAATTAGCTTCCCCCCCGCCCTTTTCTTATGTTGAAAGCCAAGATTCTCAGGCGATCTCAGCATTCGGGCCGAGAGGCACAAGGGCTTCAAGGAAATCCCCAAGTATCACAGTGCAAGGCTTGATCTGCAGTGAGCAGAGCTGGCAGCGCTGCGTGCACTTCAGCACTCCAGCTGTTGCTCCAGCAGTGGAGCCACGTCAGGAGGAGTCCAAGGACCAGCAGCTGAGAAAAAACTCAGACACAACCAAACCCGCCAGCGTTACATGAGGCTGAGGTCGTGTGTGTGTGTATATGTGTGCGCTTGCTTTATTTTTCTTTTCTTTCCACTGCAACCAGGCTTAGTATTTCTTCAGAGGATTCATGCTCATACTTGTACCAAGAAAGCCTTCCCATTATCTTCTCCATCGCCCGGGCTGCAGTGCAGCGAGCAGCCTGCTGCTATCCATCCCTGCTGTCTGGGGTTTGGGGCAGCTGGGCTGCAAGGCTGGCGAGATGGGGGAGTTTCCGGGCTCTGAGGTGCACGAGGAGGAGAGAGATCATTTTGTGCGCTGCTAATCTCACTCTGCAGGAGCACTGACTTTCGCCTCTTTAGCACCTGCCATGGGGAGCTTGGGGGTGGGGTGGGACACGGGGGATAGCAAGAAAAAAACTTCAAGATTTACTCACTTCCTTATTAATTCAATGCTTGCCCCCAAAAAATGATGCAAAAGCAGGGGGTGAATAAGTCCAAATGGACTTCACATAACAAATGCAAACATCACACTTCAACATTTCTCTGCTTTTAGGAAGGGGGAGTCTTTGACTGAAGCTGTGTCCAAAGCCCTAGACAGAGACCCAGGAGCTCTAGGATTTCCTTCCCAGCTCCACCTCAGGCTTGAAATTTCAGGACTGTGGTGTCTTGCTGACAAACCTGAGCCATGCTAAACTGCAGATAAAATACCAGTGAGCCTTTTAAACTTCCCATCCCCCCCCGAGCATGCGTTGCTCTGAGCTGTGCACATGTACTGACCTCTCCCAGCTTGGTCCTGGCGACAGGGTGATACATGGCCCAGACCTGCACGCCCTGAATGCCCCACGGGCTTTCGTCTAGCACGGAGCCAGGCCCCAGAGGTGCGTAAGAGGGAGCAAGAAAGAAAAAGCAGCTGAACTCCGCAATGTGCAACAAATACAGATCCTAATATGGATCTTAGGATCATAAAACAATATGGATCCTAAGTCCATTCAAATCAATCAATGAGGGTTTCCAATGCCTTTACTAGGCTTCGGCTGAGAACAGTAAAACCAGTAGTAAGTATGATAGCAGTAGGAACAGATTTTAGAGTCCCAGCTGATGGGTCAAACCCTGAACTGAACACTGAATTCATCCACAGAGGTGATTGATTGCTCCAGGACAGCCTCACTGGCAAAGCCATGGGGGGTGGGAGAAGGGTGCTTGTTCTCCCACCCGCTGCCAGTTGGTAGGTGACCAGGTTACTTCACATGTCCAAGCTTGATAATCTGACATCATCTGTGAGCAATAATACGTGTCCATTAAAAACCATCTACACCAGCTAGAGCTATTGATGGGAGACAGACCGAAACAGCAGGCAAACAGGGCTACCATAAAGTTAGAGCAAGAGGCCTCAAAGCTCCTTGCCTCACACAGTTCAGATGATGCCAAGCTAACCAAGCTTGGAAGGAGAGCTACCCTGGCAAGGGGATCTTCTGCAGCCATCTGCATGAGACCACTGTCATCTGAGCTGAAAGAAAAACCCTGTTGTACGGCCACGGTAGGAGGTTGGGCCAGCTAGTGGAGGGGGATGCAATGCATTTTAGAGCACACTATTCTGGACAACAAGCTTTGGAAAGTGTTTCTGGAGGCTGAGCCAGCCCCACAGTGCTGGCCCTGAAAATATTTAACACGTGTCCTTCTTGAAAAAGGCATTTTAAAGAAATCTGGATTGCAATCTGAATGCAAGCAGCTTCTTTCTGCCCTCCATCCTCAGGGGCAAAGCAAGCAGATCAAGCAATTCAAGGGGCATAAACTGGCCCTGGAAGAACCTCAGGCTAACATTTGGGCTTGTTCCTTAAGCTAAAAAGAAAGAAGACGGCAGCAAAACCATTGCGTATTCACCTGGAAAGTTTCTAACGTCGTTTGCCAGAGCAATGGCTGCCACCAGGAGCACAGCAGGGTCCTCTCCCTGGTATTGTGCTACCACCATGCCATCAGCTGGGCTGCGAGATTGTCAGCTGTTACTTAGCAGCCCAGGCTACTCGCATTACAAAATCTGGACAAGAGATGGAAGCTGAAACCAGAGAAGCTGCAGACCAGGGCTAGCAGCTTCCCGCAGCGGAGCAGGACAGGCTGCCCACTGGGAGTAACTGGCGCTTGGGAGAAGACAGATTTTCAGTGCTGGGCACTCAGAAAACTTACGTGAGCACACGCATTTGCACGATGCGCAATGAACCACTGGCTCTGGACACACGTACTGGCCCCTCGCATCTGGCACTCAGATGCAAGGACTTCCAAGGCCTAAAACAGGGGATGCACCTCTCTACTGCCCCTGCTAACTCACAGCAGTTGCAAGGGGGACCACAGCAAATGCCCCCCCCTCCAACCCACAGCTGGCACGTCCATCCCCAGCAGTCTGCCAGGCTGTTACGCCCCTATGAACAGGCTTGGCAGAGCAGCCTCCCCAGCCAAAGTAAGGTTTGTATCAGGGGCTAAAGATCAAACCGTATCTCTCTGTGAACACACCTTTGTTAGTTTTGGCTGCACCCTTTCAGGTATCACCTGCCTCCCCAGGCAAACATGTTCCCAACCCAAGCTCCACAAGCCTGCTGCACTCCTCAGAGGACTGCTTTCGCCTGGCAGGTATCTGCGCACCTACCGCATCTGCGACAGCAGTGAGCAGCCGAGGAGGGAGAGCCCCGGGACTAACGCGGCTGCAGCCGGCATGTTGCAGGGAGCGGAGGAAGGAGCTGGAAGCAGATTGACAGTCAGGCTGCTGCTTGGCTTTGCTGGAAACAAGAGTGGAAAGCTGGCACCGACATCCAGCCGCCCCAACAAACATTGCATTCATATGCACAGCTACGGAGCAAATGATCTGTCAGTTGTTCATCTGGAGAACAGGTTTCACCAGCCTGGATTAAATTATTACGTTGCCACAGCATGTGCTTCTTGCTGCTTTGGGAGATAAAGGAAGTAAGGCGAAAGCACCACAGAGAGAGGCCTGACCCTGCAACCCAGCTCCAAGCACCTTTACGTTTGGAGAAGGTTCGGACCGGCATGGAGAACGGGGGACGCGGTGCAAGTGCGTTTAAAAGGCAGCACTTCGGTGCCAATGCACTGAAATCGCTAATGCAAGAAAACACCTCATTCGAGTACAGGAGGTGTATACTTTGCCTCACGTTACTGCCTCCAGATGTGCACCAGACTGGCTGTATTTCTGAGCCTTCTGCTCCTCGTTCCCACAAAGCTGAAGGCAGGGTGAGTGCACTTGGAGGTCTAACAGCACATGTGCAGCAGCGACAGGCTCCACCAAAGCCTGCGTCCTGCCTTCACAAAACCCCCGTTGAGTGACTCCCTTAGGATGTAATTGCAGTCGACTTCATTCCAGGCTGTGAGCATATGTCTGGCTACGGCCATTACTGCGAGCACACAAGGAAAAAAAACGAAACATAAAGGAGAAAGTGCAAAACAACACTCTTGTAATCCAAGCCCAGTTAGGATAACGGGTGTTTTCCTCTATAGGAAAAGGTTACTCTGCTACCTTTGGCAGTCTGGCAGCTTCCCTGCATTAGTCTTTTGCAAGGCAGGAAAAGAAAAGGCTGACACCAGCTTAGCAGACTCAAAAACACGACATTGCACCAAACCCACAGCCCCCAGCAGCACCCCCTGAAGCCCTCTGGAGCCCACACAGGCAAAAAGCAGATGCCCAAAGAGCCAACACAGCAACTTTAGGACTCTCCCAGACCTCAGGGGGCCGAACCCTCGCACTGGGGAGCCCACACCATCTTTTTCCTCTCCATGGCCTTTGGCGTGTCACCGGAGCTTGCCCCATGGCCCCGTCTCTAGGGGAGGATGCATCTGCAGTGGGGGTGGTGAAGGGTGCAGGGATGCAGCTGCAGCACACCGTGGGCAGCGGGAGCCGGAGCCACTGCCCTCTTCCCCCACCGTGTTTCACAAGATGAACGGTAGCAGCAGCGCTATCGCTTTTGTATTTGCCTTTTTTTTTTCCCAGAATGAGCAAACCCGGGCATCAGTCCATAGCCCACCCTCGGGAATGGCACAAACACTGCTCTGGGGGAAGCGTCCTAGAAATAGCCTGCAGCGAGCATCCAGCACCCAACACTCCCAGCCCAAGCAGTTGCAGGCTGGCAAATTTCTAAGCCATCCAAAGTAAGGTCTTATCAATGGGAAGTGTCAGGCAGGCTTAAGCAACACTAAGATGCCCTCCCCACAACAAGTGGCCGTGAAAACACGTAGGATTTGTCCAGCTGGGATGGTTCCCAGTCAGGCATTTACATTTGTGACTCGTGGATGAGTCTTTAAAAATACATCCCAGTGCACGTACGGATGTACTCCAAGATACACTTACATCCACAAGCACATGACCTAAGAGGTGGGTTCGAACTAAAGTGACTCAGCCTCCCGGTTACAGGAACAAAATTAGCAACCTCATAAACGTCTTATGTCTCAGGCAGGGCTAGATGGCACTGTAAGTTAGTTAATGTGCAAGCCCTTTGCCTCAGGAGATTTCACTTTGGCATTATGATCAGTGGAAAACCAGGAAAGCTGGTGCTCCTTAGGGTATATTTTCCAGAGCTGGGCTAGTAATTCACACTGACAGCCTGATTCAACACATTTTCGAGGTACCTAGTTAGGAACTGTGTCCAATAATTTAGTCATTCTCTGGAATTTACTTATTTTATTTTTTTGAGCAAATAATTCTTGGCTTGCAAGCACTTAAACATGTAATATTTATTATAAAACATATGTTTTTCCCCAATACTTAGCCTACATTTTCCCTGCTTTAATTTATCCAATTTCTCCTCATTAACCCCTGCCTCCCACCCCCGTTGTTCCCGTGCTGGATCCCTCTACCTCTCCCAGGATAACAGTGATGAAATGACATTCGCCTCCCAGACCTCCTGGCACATCACCCCTTCTCTTCAGGATCAGCTAGGCGAGGCAGAGAGCCCTCTGGCCCCGAGCCCCTGAATCACTTAAGGATGCACAGCTGAAACAGAGCAAGGCAAAGTGGCAGAGGGAGGCGAGGACCCGGCTTGCAGCGCAGGCGCCTGGCTGTATTCAGGTCAGACCATTCAGGTCCCACAGCCTCGGGCCTCTGCGTGAGGTGGTTAGGAGATGAACGAGTAAGGATCTGCCCTAATCTCACACCCAGACCTTCCAGAGCCTCTGCACTCCCTCCTCAAGTGAGCACGCCATGGCTAATGGCACCGTGCCACCGCAAGGGAATGGCATCCACATGTCTGGGGGCGAAGGGGAAGGACGTTCCGTCCTGCTGCAGCACATCTGCCTCCAGGGCTGGGAAGAAGATGGCCACCTCTTTAACAGAGACCGTATCCATCCCATCTAATACTCAGATGAGTATCTCTCCCATCATTTAGCAAGGGGAGCAGCCTTCTGAAAAAAAACTTTTCCCGGCAGAGAATCCCATCAGCTTCCTGACAGCCTGGGTCATTCGTGCCTGTGAATCTGCCTCCCCGTTCCTCAAGTAACAGATTAGTCACGTACATTTGCAATGGCAGCAATTCTGCCAAATAACTGAGGAGCCGGGCAGGAGGAGGAGAACAGCAGCATGACAAGAACAGGCAGAGGAGGGGAGAGGAGAAACAAAATGTTTCTTCCTCTTCTCCCATGCCCTTTTGGTTTTCAACAGCATTTGCATGCACAAACTGCAAAACAGCTGCATCACGTGCTGGAGGTGAAATCCAAGCGTTACCTAGCCGAGAGACTCAGACGTCCCTGTCTCTCCTCTTTCACCCCCAGGCTGGCAGGAGCATCGCCCAGCAGCGAGAACACCAACAGCTCCTCTGAGGTTGGGACCAAAAGCCTCCCTAAATATGGACCACGTTTGGCAACTGGGAAAAGCTCTCGCTTGAGCTCCCATCTTCCAAGTGACTGACAAATGCCAGACCCCAGCAGGGCTGACAAAGGCTCAGGGCTGCAAAGAAGTCACTAGGATAGGAAAACAAACAGGCAAAAGGCCCCCAAAATCCAGCTCCCGATTAATATGTGGCTTACTGCAAACAGTTACTTCCTTCTTCCAATAACATGCATGAAAAACCACTGTCGTCGTTAGAGCAGCAGCGCATGGAGCCTGTAAGCAGGTCAGACTGCTCCTCCGTGCTGTACACACTTGTGTCAAACTGTCCCTGTCCTGACACGCTTCCAGCTACAAATGCCCCGGTAGGTAACAAAGAGGGAGATTCAAAGCAAGAGCACCTGAGTGATCCAGTAACAGGAAAAAAAAAAAAGGCAGGCTGTTTCGGGTCATCTGAGGTGTGCACACATTCCCAGACGCCCAGTCTGTCCCCTGTAGCTCAGGGAAATGCTAAATGGGCAGCATGGCCTGGAGAAACTGTAAAGAGGGAGAAAGCAGATGAGTGCCTGGGGGAAAGCAGATGAGCAGGTTTTCAAGACAAGCATTGCTACTGCAATAAGAGATAGGGACACATGTAGGGGGTCCCTGTCCTGGTAATAAATAACAGCTACACAACTCTTATTAACCTCTGTAAAACATGTTGGTTCTGCCAGTACGTCCATCACAAAGTTATCTGTCACATGTTAACACTGCGGTACTCGCTTCAGAGGTCCCAGAGAAAGACAGAAAACACAGCAGGCCAGTCACAGCATCCTGTATGCCAGCCGAGGGGAGTCACAATCTCAAAGGACGCATCCTTGTTATCATAAAAATGATGCTCCCTTCCTGTATCCTCCACCTTAGGGGGCAGCGCTGAAAAAGGAGAATAAAAACCAAGCATCACTTCTGAGACAGGAATCTCACCATAACGTGAAATACCACAGAAAACCTCAGAAATGTTCTAGCTTTCCTTCCTAGGAACAAGCAGGCATAGGGCTACGTGTGAGCATTGGGGCCAGTGCAGTTCAATGCAAGCCTGGCCCCGTTCACCAGTGAGGATGGGAAGCACCAGGACCTTCTCCTCTCGCCGTCCCACTTCCCAGAGGGGAATTCAGGGCATCAGAGGCCTGATGCTGGTAAGAGAAGTCCCATCTCACTTGCTGCCAGGCTTCCCCACAGCCCCATCTAAACACTGTCCTGTTTCAGAAACAACATGGGGAGGAGGGGGAAGCACATAAACCAGTGCTCTGATATCTGGCACTACACCAGGACATAGATTAGACTAGTCAATCATTTTAATCGCCATCTAACAGTAATAATCTATTTATGCAAGGTACGCTAAAATGCACATAGCACTATGGTCTGTTTTTAACTCTAATCGGGGTGGTCCTGACCCAAACAACCGCCCTGGGTAGCGAAGCTGTGTATTTTGGGGGATTTTTTTTGGTTGGCTGTTTCCAAAACTGCCCTAGACTACTGTTTTGCTTAGGCTTTTACTTCAACGTATATATTTTTGTCTGTTGACTTTTCAATGTCATGTATCTGGCAGACAGAAAAAAATGCAGAGCAGTAACCGACGCTACACATACTTACCATGCAACACGGGTTTAATCTTCCAGGGCACCCACGTCTTGTTCCTGTCCTGGGTATTTATTTTTGTACTCCTGCAAGGACTTGGATGCTCAGGAAAGATGCTGGTTTTAGAATTATTGGACCTAAGGAACTGGAGGTACATAAACGAGCAGTGTGCTGAGGCCCGGCGGGAGCCGATGGCTTTACTAGGTCATCAGCTAACCACACAGCCAGGAGTGCAGGGTGTCAGTGACGGAGATAAGCCGGCTCCAGGACAGACCCCCGCATGCCTCCGCGGGAGTTTCATACTCCACAGAAGCACTTTGCTCTCCCTGCGGATGGAGCTCCTCTCCCTCCATCTGCACCATTAAAGTCTCCAATATTGCATGCATTGGGAAGGATGTGTTGGGTGTGCAGAAGCTGTTACCTGCCACGTACTAAGCAAAACCATGGCGAAAAAGATGGTGCAGCCTCTGCTCTGTCTGTGTCCATCCCACATGCCAATGAACAATAAAAACAGAGCACTGAAAAATAAAACCCACTGCTTCAAAAAGCCCTCAGGAGAGTATCTTCAATGGTATCATTTTTTTTTTTCCTGCTTCTTTCTGATCCTTTTTTTACTGTTGAAGTTGACATCTTTTCCTCTTGCTGAACCAGCATTTCCTGACAGCAAACCATTGTCAGAAATTTTCCATCCAGCTCTTGAGTGGATTTCAACACCCGGTGCTTGTGCATACTTATGAGAAGAGGTTAATGTCAATCTCAGAAGATTATCTACAGGATGTGCAAAAGGGTACCACTAGCGAGGAGCAGCGCCTTCGTTTGGAGAAGTTCAGACACTAGCCAGTTTCTTTGCCTCGAAACTGGGGTCATCTCCGCTCTGCTCAATTACAGCTGTGATGGAGATCCTCCTTCATGTGTTTACTGCCCAACTGACCTGTCACTTGGGAAAAAACCTTCCATGGGGAACACTGCCCATGGAAGGGCAGTCCCCTTTCAAAGGCCCTGGGGACATCTTGATGGTTTTAAAACTAAACATCTCAAAGAGCATTGCTCTCCCAATAAACAGCAGTACAGACAGGCCTCAGAAGCTAAACAAGCAAGGCAGGCACTTGTGGGAGGAGACGGTAGTAAATGCAATAGCCAGCTTCTTAATCACCGCCCCTAGTGCCTGATCACCATTACCTTGTCGCAGCTGCCCTGTGCATAGTGGTGATGGGACGGCTCTCCATGTTTGGAGGACTTTACCCAGCAAAATCTCTCCAAAGATGAACATGCACTGAAGTGTAATCACACCCAGGTAACTTTTTAAGAAGTTGGAAAAGAAAAATCCCCTGCTCCATCACAGAGCCATCAGGCACGATGCAGCCTGGGAACAGCAGCCCCCAGTCTGCAGCAGTTGTACTCCAGTGGGTGGGGGACAACCACCCCAACAGCCGAGGCTTTTTTGGGACCAGCCTGTCCCCATTCAGAATTTCTGCCTGCAGGGCGCTCAGGCCAAAGCTGCCTTAATATGCTTTTAAAGGCAGGCAAATGACAAGCAAGGCATCTTTCCCTTCAAAGCCCAGCACTGCTCCTCCTCTGAGACATCTATAACTTGCTATCATTAGCTTAAGGGGCAATAACTTCACCAGTGGGGTTTGTGTGGGGGGGGGGGGGGGGGGAGAGTTAACCCAAATTCATCAACCCACCCACTGTCATCAGCCAGCAGCTCTGAGCACACTTGCAGGGAGGCGGGGGGACACAACACCCCAGCAGCACGTCCAAGAGAGGATGCCTTTTCTAAAGGACACAGCTGATTCATCGTCCTGCTTAAGTATCACGGGGAGTTTCAGCTGCAGAGGCCTGACCTGTTTGGCAGCAGCCAGCTGGCCATCAGCTGCCTCCTGGAAAAGGGAAAGAAAAGAAAAGAAAAAAAAAAAGCTTTGAAATGACAGAATGAGCAGAGGAATGGGGGGAAAAAAGTAGGGGGGGGCGGTGAAAGAGGTGGGCTTGCCATTTCTGGTTGGGTAACAGGCTAATTCCCCCCTGCTCCCTGCCCACAACTCCATCTAATTACCCTGTTTCCTCTGAGCTGATTGGAAAGTGGCCTTGTGTCTGGAAAAGGCAGTAAGCATCTTACATGCATCTGTTCCACCTAATCCCTAATAACTAGCGCCTGTGTGTTCAGGGAGAGGAGGAGGTGGGGGAGGACGAGCGGGGAAGGGCTGGGAAGGGTTTCCCATGTGCACTGCCATGTGGTGGCAGGCAGGGCTGCCCTGCCGCTGGGGGCTTTCGGGGAACTAACGCTGTTCCTCTTCTGCCCGTTTCACAATCTGGAGGCCCTCTTTCCTCCTTCCCCTTGCAAGAGAGCGGAGACGGGCTGGGAAGGGTTTCCCATGTGCACTGCCATGTGGTGGCAGGCCGGGCTGGCCTGGCTGGGGGCTGGGAAGGGTTTCCCATGTGCACTGCCATGTGGAGGCGGTGCCCTGCGCCCAAAAAAAAAAAAAGAGAGGGCCAGGGGTGGGAAGAAGGACACGTTTTGCTGAGCCTCGCTGCAGTTCGGATCTGTTTAAGCCGCTCGTTTTCCCCTTGCCCTAATCCTGCATTATCCTTTAGGAATGACATTCAATTCCTGAAGGGGGGTGGGAAGTGCTCTCCAGGGCCCTGCATGGTTTGCCCAGGAATTTGGACTGCACTTTTTATGTGCAGCTCTGGGAAGGGGCAGAGGGACAATTATGCAGCCGTTTAGTAGCAAGGCAGGCACATTTTCAGCAAGCTCTTCCTAGCAGGAGCTAATTCAACACAAGGAGAGCGCGGGGATAAACAGCTCCATTTGCCAGTAAAAGGATCGTCACATCTGGAATTTACACAAGTTACGAGGAGCCAGGAGCCACTATTTTGTTTCGCTCGCACCGCGTCGTAAAACATGTTAGCACTTTAAAAGCATTGCGAGGCAGACGCACGCAGGACAACATCTCACACAACCCTGCCGTGCCCTCACCCTCCCCTGCCATCGGCGGGTGACACCGGGCTCGGCCCTGCGCCTTGCTCAACACCCTCAACTTTGCTCCAGCCCCTGGGAAGGGAGGCTTTTGGCCTCCAGCACAACCGGCCGGCGGTACCACGTCACATCTCCACGTGACAGCCCCGGGGGGGCTCCCAGCCGGGACAGGGATCCGCTGTGCCCCCTGCACACCTCGCAGGGGACGCCAGCCCCCACCCTGGCTCAACCCACATGGAGGAGGACTCAGTCGCCGATTGCTTTAAACCGATTTCGAAAAGGTTGGCTGCGCCTCCGTGGGGTGTTTATTTCCAAGCGCTTTCCACATTTATCCAGCCAGCTTTCCGCTGTTTTGCTTTGGGATTTTTGCAGTTGCAAGCCGCGAGCGCTCCTCCTGCAAGAGCCTCCTCACTCATCCCTCGGCACACTAACGATGCCAGAGGTGGTAACGAGTCCCGTGGGCTGAGCCGCACCTGGTTTCCATAGGGAAGACCTCGTCCTCACCCCAACAAAGACACTGGGAAGCATCCTGTGAAAGAGCGGTGGGATACGGGTGTCCACAGGCTGAACCCATCCTATCCAGTAACAGTGGAAATAAAAAATTAAGGGGAAGAAAGCTGAAGTCAATGGCATTAGCTGAGATTTTCACCTTTGGTGCTTCACACCTGCACGCAGACCTTAAGGATGAGCAAGGCAAAACCCAACAGCCCACCTTTTCCCATTAATTTTTTTTTTCTCACTTTGTATCACCGAGCTGTGGTTACCCAAGAAATCTGCTGCCCACTGACTTTCGTGAAGGACCGAGCCAGCCTGGGTGGGAAAACAAGTATGAGCACAAAAGTCATCTCTCGGCCTGCTGTGCCGGTTGCGAAATGTTGTGCAGAGGTAAAGGCCTGCAGGTTACGGTGTGGAAACCCGGCTGTGATTTACACCTCCGCCTCGTCCTCCCACCAAGGGACAAAGGGCTGCCTCGGGGAGGCTCATGTCACCCTGCGGAGCACCAGCAGCATCACTGCTCACTTTGCTGCCTGCCAGCAGGGTGGAAACCCAGCTTTTGTGAGTCATCCGCCTAGCCCATCCAGCGGCGGGTCTGCCGCCCAGAGTCCTACCAGCTCTCACACGTGCCTGTCGGGGAGCAAAACTCACGGGATGGCTCCCCCACAGCGGGATGCACAGCACTGGCCCTGCGAGGGCGATGTGAGACAGGGAGAGTTGGTGGCTGCCCTCTGCTCCAGCTCTCATGACCAGCTGGAAAAGTGAAGTGAAAGAGCACGACGGGAAGCTGCAAGGTCGCACTTTGCTTGTAACGCTGTCCTCCCGGTTCACAGGCTTTCCTTTTTTCTTTTTTATTTTATCATAAAATGTTATTTTTTTATTTTCTCATCAAGATAACCCTTCATTATCTTTATGAGAAAGATGTACCAGCTGAACTTCAGCCTTGCTAGCGTGATGCAGAAGGCATCCCACATCACTCTCACTAAAATTTAAAGCCCCTCGAGGTAACTTGGTGCAACTTTCCCATGAGCGCAGGCTCCTGCATCTTTAAGATTAGCAGCTGAAAGGAAAAAAAAAAATTAAAAGTGTCTTCAAAACCTCCATCTTTAGGTACCAGATATGTGGCATAAACACTCGAAATACCCAGAACCACTGGCAGTTTTCTGTTAATTCAGCCTGAAGGCTACCTTCCTCCCAAGCTGCAAAGATGGCTTTGGTGAGGAGTGCTCAAGGCTCCTGAAAGTCAGGCTGTGCACCCGAGGCCCTACATTACCATCTCAGAGCCTGTTTAGACCCCTTCTTTTCCCCCGTTCTTAAAAGAGAAAATAAAACCCGAAGCTTGAGCCCCTAAGCTGCAGAAGCGTGCCTGAAACAGGCAGGCCGCTGAAAACACACCAGTGTTTCCCCACCTCTGCCTACTTTGGTTTTTCGGTGCCTGGGAGTCACTTTGCGCACACATAGGTCCCGAGACTGACCACTTTCTGGCTGTGACCACGGGTGGCCCAGTAGCATGGACTTACCTGAATGTGCAAGGGTTGGCATGGAACATAAACAACAGCAAGCAGATGGTGTTTTAGGACGAGAAAACATCCAACTGATCAAATTTAGGGCCAGGGGTGGTGCTTACAATTACAACTGCAGTCTCACTCCTTCCTCCTCAATATCCCACCAGCTCCAGGTAGGAAGAGACCAGCTGTGCCACAGTGGCTCCAGCCCTCTGAACACCTTTTCCGCAGCCTAGTCATCGCACCCTCAGAAAAAAAAAAATACTGACCCAAGCTGTTCCTCAAAAGACACACTGGCATGAACTCTGCCCCCGGCTACACCTCTGAATGACAGGAGCTGCAGAGAGGTAAGGAGGAATAAAGTTTGGCTTGAACAGATCTCCTCTATTAAAGAGTCAGAGCAGGAGGACATTTACTTGCACCAAAGTACCAAGACAAGCTAGGTATGCAAATGCTTCTGAAGACCCAGGTTTGCCCAGCTGGTCAAAAATTACCTAGCATTTACTTGCAGAGCTGAGGAGACCGTGGTGGTACGGCCATCTACGCTTCCCACAGTTAGTGCCTGTAGCAAGAGCAAGTGACCGCAGCTCAGGAGCTGTGTCTCCTGGTCCCATGCTCTACGTAGAGATCTGCAATCAGTCCTTCAATATCTTGCATTCTTTCAGATCCCTTTCAAACCCTTTATAAGGGTGTTTAAAAAAACAGAAGTCTTTGCATGACAGATTCCACACGCTGCACACACAGACGTGACGGTTTTAAAAACTGCTAAAGGAATAAATTCACTGTGTACCAATTCATGCTCTGCATATGGCACGATGCTCCCAGCCTAGATGTATGAAATAAAACAATAGCTATATTGTATGATAGGGCTTAGCCCTAAAATAGAGGCCCTCTATTTTCTACTCTGCTTTCACTGAGGTCCTATCTTTCTAGGATGAAACCTTCATAAATTTTCAGTTTGGGGATACTGAGCAGATTTATTCTGACACCCTTCTCTGGGGAAAGTCTGCAGCTTCCAAAAGACAGGCCATGGATGCAGCATCAGCACGGTCACAGCCCACTGAAGGGCATTCATTATCACCCATCCCAACTGAGCTGATTAATCCTTGATAGCAATGACTTATTTTAATTGTCTGAACTCTGTTAAGGCAGGACCGAATCCCCTTAACTCCTCTAATTCTAGGAGCTGGATTTTCAGCTCACTTCACGTTTTTTTTTCCTTTCAGTCTTGCACTCTCTTTGCACTAAGTCACATATCGCAGACCATACCTTGAGAAAACCCGTATCAGCAGGTCCCTGTCCCGGCCAGGGGAAAAGCTGATCTAACTTAGACGATGACTCTGCTTTGAAGGTGTACCTCCAGAGGTCCTTTCCAACCGAAATGTCTCTGAGATGAAGGCATTGTACTACTTGAACAGGAAGAAGAAGAGCCGAAGCCGCATGAAGCTGGGCTGACCCAGAGCACAGCTGGGGCACTAGGCTCCCCTGGGAGCCTGGAGATGCTGACTGGGGGCACATCGCCTGGCCAGAGACGCACCATCTCCTTTGGGGCTGTCGATACTCAGCAACGGGTTAAAAAAATAATGCCACACCAACGGGCTTCAGGACTGAGTGACCACTCCTGAAAATCTCAGCTGAAAGAGCTTGCCCAGGGCTAGGCAGAGAGCGAACTGGCAGAAGCACAAATGGTGCCTCCGTTCTCCCCATTCCCAGACCTCTTCTTTAGCCACAGGCTCTGTGGTAAAAACTTAACTGCTGCAACTTCATGTAACAATTATGTCACCATTAGATTTCAGAAAGCACCTGCAAAATCCAGTTAACTTACTGCACCAAAAAAAAGAAAAAAATAAGGTACTTCATGAGTACCGAGAAGATAAAACAATGGCATTATTTTCAAGGGTGAAGCCTTTACGGTTTATTTTTAAATATAACCCCCTATTTAAGCTATTAACCTAACTTTAATGCAAATCCTTGAGAACTTTACCTAATATTCTGTAATGGGATAATGCAAATGAGAAATTTCCAAAGCAGATAATGAACTGCTTTTACAAACGGCAGAAGGCATTTCGCCCACACCACAAACGTTACAGGCGATCCAACTGAGGGGCTGAGCAGACACAAACCTTACACATTTCCATATGAACTGGTGTAAATCAGGAAGAATTCAACTGGTCATTAAGTGTACCAGAGACCTAGGTTTTCACTCTGGCTGTAGCTTATTCAACTATGGCTTTATATTTAAATGTTTTTACAGTATCTTCCACACTGGGGCTTGGGGGGTCCCAGGCAGTCAGTGATGCGATTAGATAAAAGACCAATTTAAGGGCTATTTGACTTTTCATCCTTACTTCTTACTGCCTTGCTTTTGTGGGTTTAAAGCATAATCTTTTCACTAATTAAATACATATGAATATTCTGTTGCCTGCGCAATGAATATATAATTAGACTCAGGAGAAAGATTATGTGCTCTCTAGCTGATACTAACACTTCAGCATAAAGGTACCCAAGACACCAGTAAATGTAACCTATGAGCTTCTGCTAATAACGTGCTGCCTCTGGTCTCCAGAGGATTATCTCACTCTGGAGCTCTTATAGGAGCCTTATATTAAAAGGGGCCTGAAACAGATACCCTGTAATTTATGTCCCTGCTTAGTGCCTCGGTGAGGAAAGGCGGCTTTTGCTCCAAATTGTAAGGGTTTCTTTCCTTCTCTGTTTTTTTGGTCTGAAGTTAACACACGTGATCTTCAGGGAGCAGGAGGCTGTAAGGAACCTCTGGGTGGTTTCAAGGAAGAAAGTGTATTTTGTTTCCCAAGCTCCATCCTTTTTTTTTTTTTCCCCCCACATCCAGGACCACTTTTTCCCCTTAGAAACACAGAGAAACCTCTTAAATAAATTATATTAGGCAGGGCCCTTTCTCTCCACTCCAAAATTAAAGAAGTATGTCTGCTGCTTTATCCTCACCAAGCACATACTTTGTAAGCAGTGCTACCTCCCAGTGCTATTATTTGCTATACCTCATAAATATCGGAGTCCTTTTCCTTTCCTCTCCTTGGCACTTTTCCCATTGCTTTTAGGTTGCTGGGTTTTGTTTTTGTTGTTGTTTTTTAACAGAGGTTACCCTCCCAGCCATCACATGATAATGCTTTTTTTCCCCCTCTCTGTGGTTAGACCAGCTCAGACAACTAGATAAATATTGTGGGGAACTGACCCTTAAATATCAGGTTTGCCTGTACTTTTTCACGGAGGTCTTTATTTCTTTAAATTGTAGGTGGTCTCCTTAAGACTGCATGGAGACGAGCCTCTTGTAGTGAAAGGGGGAAAAAAGAAGCAGCAGAAAAATCCCCTCAGGATGTTTCCTGTGGTAAAACAGAGTAAGGAATATTTCAGGAACGGTAAGGAATATTTCAGGGCAGCTCCAGACAAATTAAAATCCAAATCTTCTGAGAAGTTCAGTGAACTCTACAAATTGCACGTTTCCTCCAAAACCCCAAACCAGGCAACTTGAACCTGATTTTGGAGCAAGAACTGGGGATGCTGGCATTTCTGTACCCCTCGGCAATTGTGAAGAAGGTTGGGTGAGGTTTTTTTTAAGATGTCTGTTTTTTCAGAGCAAAGTTTGCTTAAAAAAGCAGCGGGCTAGCTACTGAAAATCAGCCTCTATCAACTAGTGTCAAACAAAGATTTAGACAAGGAGGGGAAAAAGCTCCTTTACTAGAAGTATGGTCTCAGTATAAGCGATCTGCAAATTTCCTCTCATCTTAAAAAGAAAATGATACCTGGGCAGGCCAAGAGATAACAACAGACACGCAGCCTCAATGTCGGCAATACCTGTGACATTGCTAGCGTTACCCTCAAGTTAACAGCAAATTATGGGGTAACTGTGCAGTTCAGTCACTTTTCCGTAGGGTCTAACTCCTTAAATAACTTCCTTCAGCAGGAGACCAGCTTACTTTTTTGTTCTTGTTTACACTGTCAATAAAACATGTCCTCTGCTGGCATTGAGAAGAAGTGTACCAGAGAAGATGTAGGACCTGCATCAGTGTACTTGATCTCCGGATTTCATCACATATAACATGCTTCACTGCAATTGCTTTGCTTTACCCCTTGCTCAACACAAAGAGGTACCCAAACTTCAGAGTTTCATATCCATGCCTAAACTTCAAGGTTGACATACCTAAACGTCAAGAATGAAGCGCGGATCTCCTTTACAGCCCCGAAAGCAGGCAACTTGGGAAGACTGGGGATGAAGCAGGTACTTGGCTAGAAAGCACTGTGCGTTGATCCCAGCTTACGTTGACCGACTCAAAGTAAAGCTGCTCCAGTCCCAGGGCCACAGGTAGTCAGCTCAGCCCCACTGCCACGCCACCGCAGCACACCCCCAGCCATGGTGGAGCTGCTCCATGCCACTCACTGCACTCTGCTTGCAAGGCCTTGATGGTTGCAGGTACCTGACATAAGCAGGCATCTGCTGGGACCCTTCATTCACTTTTCTTGAAGCCCTTTCCTTTTGGGAAGGAAAACCCAAAGTATCTGCCTACTCACATGGAAACATACCACATATCTCAATCGGAGCTGCTGAGGCAGATTGCTAAACTGAATTACCAGTTCCAAGGGCTGAGACAGAATGACAGGTCAACTCATGCAGTGAGCTAGCAAAGATTGCTGATAAATGCTTTCTAATTGAAAGGATGATAAAACACCTATTAGTCACTGAGGAGCCTGGAGTATGAGTTAGTCCTGGGGTTTTTTTTACACTACGAAGATCAAGAAGCGCTAATCTCATCAGCACTCTGCCGTCATTTCCTACCAGCCTACTCACTCAAAGGGTTCAGGAAGGATCGTGACATTGCAGGGGGGTGAGCAGTCACTGCTCCCTCACTCCTATTAAGGAGATGAATAGAAATAAGCATTAGCAGCGTGGATGAAGTCTATTGTACTCCGGAGAACATCGGATATTTTTGTGAGTTAGGAAAACAACAAAGAACAAAAATAACCTCTCACACACAGCTCCCTTGGAAAAATGACTGCATTAACAACATGACGTATCCTTTGCACAGCACCTTTTATCCCGAAGCATATGGTGGAGGGTAGTGGGCATTAGGAGTCCAGGTACTTAAGGCCCACCTCCAGCAATACCAATGATCTGCTGTATACAAGCAATTTGAAACTCAAAGGGTGGACTTTGCCCTAGAAGGACCACTATGTAGGCACGTGTACTTTTATTCACTGACCAAGGCATTAGGACAGTCACTCTGGCAGTAGGACACGGCAGTCATACAGGACGAGAAATGTTCTTAAATTGCCACAATGGGAAAAGCCACCAGAGCTGCCCTGCAAAAGCCCTGTGTGTAGCTCTGACCCAAAAGTTACATTCTGCAGCATTAAGTGACACAACACTCACTGCTGGGAAGGCACAAAAACAGCCACCACCCATTAGCAGGAACCTCTGGTGCCTTGTTTTGACGCTGGGCGACCCTGGATGCATTTTTTCAGCTCTCTCTTTCTCTTTCCCTTCCTGCTCTTTTGCTGGTCTTTTTAGACCATGAGATCTTCCGAGTGAGACTGCCTCTCACAGTGTATTTGCTCTGTGCCTAACACAATGGGTTACAGTCCTCACTTAAGCCTCCAGGTACTGCTGTCATATAAATAATAATTCACAACACTTACACACACCACAATTGCTGAAATGTAGCCACACTAGAGTTAAGGTTGGGACGTGGCCAAGTGACACAAGCCACAGAGCATGTATAAAGTGAAGTTTTGCCAAAGACAGAAGGTCAAGCCATTTCTAAGTCCTTAAGCAGCAGACATCACCTTACCTGTTAGGATGTGCCTTACTTTCCCCTTTCTCCCCCACCAACATACCCACAGATTTCTTACTACATGGTATTTAATATCTACATCGTGAAGCCCAAGGTCTTCCAGGAGGCTGCAGCACTCCTGAAAATGTGCTTAATGTGTTTAACTGGTGACAGATTTACTGTCTCTGCATTGAAAATTGTGTAAATTCTTTACACATAGAAGAGCATTTCCCATGGAAACGAGTGTGCCCGGCTGGCATATCTGACTAGAAATTGGCACGAGGGGAGAGAGAAAATAGTTGTACTAACCAGTGTGTGAAAGTAGTCCAATGATGGCATGATTTGTGGTGCTTGTATTTATGGATTCAAATAGCGTAGAAGCTTGTAAAACTGTTAGACCCTGTTCTTTTAATTTCAAATCCCCAAACTCTTGAAAATCCAGATCAGTCTTGGTCAGCTCATTCTTGTTGTACTCAATATGGTTTGCCTCAAGCCAAAAGCCTTAGGCTACGGACAGACGCCCTTCTTCATAGCCAAATGTACAGGTAGACATTTTTACTGAAGTGCATGAGGCAAATCAGGTCAGCAGCTCTGCCAGTAAATCTTAGAGATGTAACTCGCAGAGAAGGGACAGTGATAAGCAACTGTGGGCAAAAACTTCTTCTAGCAGCTGGGTCCAGAAGATATACTAACTAGTAGAGTAGTGCCTACAGTATTACACTAACATTTAAAAAAAAGAGCCTCATTTAGTGCCTGGCCATGAACGATGGTCATCTCATGCCACTCACTTTACAGCACACGTATCTCAGACCTGCTCTCCATACACACTCCATACATTATAATTATGTACCAAATATAGGTGGATGCTACTATATATTTTTTTTTAATTGATGTGGTCTCTAAGAGTACTATCCCTGCTGTGCAGGTACCTACGCTGGCATAAAACTGCTCTTTACTGACGAAGTATATCATCTTTCTAACTTGGGGATAAGCCATGCCACTCTACATCCATATAAATTACTACACTCACATTCTCACTGCAAGATTTTAAACTAGATATTTGGAAAAGTACACCTGCTGAAGCAGGCCAGTCTGCAGTTGTGGTGGTTACACAAAACTTCAATATACATCCCAATAAATGCTCCCCAGCCATTTTCACACATACTTTGGAATAAAGGACACATATCTCAATGAAGCAGAAGCTTTTTTCCCTCCCTCCGCATTCTCATCATCAGTGAACATCCTCCTGATCAAAGGTTGTTGTTTGATCCCAGGGAAAGGCTAACAGTGACTGCAGTGCTTAGGCAGTTGCTCCAACAACTATTCATAGGGTTGCACTGCAAATCGAACCAGGCAACTGATCCTTTTTTTTTTTTTAAATAAAAATATCTTTAATTTTTCAGGGTGGTTTTTTTTTTTTCTTAAAACACTTTCTGAAGCCAGCTGCAGCTGCAGCCTCCATCTCATCAAGCCGCAGCCTGAATTAGCATCCATTCAAATGAATAAGACAGATCACCCCAAGTTTTATGTTTCATGCTTACTGCAAAGCTGAGCAGATGTGAAGCATGTTTACAAATGCAGACACATTTTGGGAGTTGCCCTGTTTGATGTCTGGACTTGTTTTGTACACACTCCTTATACTGCTGCAAGTTCTTAGAGGAGGATCCTTCCATGGTGACTTTACTAAATGAAACAAAATGAAGCCTCCTTCTGTTTAAGCCAAAGGGAACTTGGCTTAAAGCTTTTTTTTTGCAGTTGCAAGATAGCTTTTTAGCTTATATCTTACTATGTCATCAGTAATTAGGCATGTACAGGAAATCAATCTCAACAGGGATGTAAGATTCAAAACCTGCCAGTAAGTGTTAGATAACAATTCTTTTTAAACACAAGCTCTTCAAAACAATGCTTATTAGTGAACTACAGTGTCTGAGTCAAACTCCTAGATAACCTAACGATAATTAATTTTGTTCAAAAAGAATAAGCCCGAACTGTTTTGGTGACCATAGGAATACAGACCACTAAGATAAAGCCTGGCCAGAGTTCCTCTAGGCTGAGAAGTATGAATAGGCAGCATGACAATTGCTAGGAGGGATGCCAATGTAAAAAACAAACTCTTAACAGAAATTTAGGCCTGGAAAATGCATGTCAGCCTGTAAGGAACTCTGTTCCTGTTAGCCTGGAGATGCAGGATGTCTTTACCGGGTGCAAACCACAAGGACCGATTTCAAGGCATTTGATTCCTCTGATGCTTGTTTGCATCAAAAAAGTTTTCTCCATAGTTACCGTAGCTAAGATTTCCCACCTAAGCAGACAGGAAAACACAGTAAAACATAGATATTTTGTGTTCATAGATGTACTTCCATACCTCTAGACTCACAAACACATACAAACACACACAAATGCAGAGAAGGTCAGATGTTGAGCTGAAGGGAGGCAGTGTCACTCCTCTGATTACATGTCTGCACATGTAACATCAGGTTCAAACACTGAGATGATGTAAATTGGAAATGCTATGTTTAAGTCAGTAGAGCTAGGCCATTTGATGCTGATCCAAAATATCTGCTTAAAGTACGTAGGCAGGGCATGCCCTTTTAAATCTGAGCAGATCCACTGAGTCAGGTCGTTTGCAGAGCGTCAAATCTACCCTTTTTTCCTTCCACCTGCAGCCTATTAATCCATAAAATTTGGAAAACAATGAAAACCCATTGCAGTTTATTATTAGATTTTAAAAAGTCCTGCAGACCACTGGAGTTACTTGCAGGAGTTACATTAGCAAAGTCGCTCTAGCAACACAATTCTTGAGATGCAGTCAGCAAACCAAGACTAAAAAAACAAAGAACCCACAAATCAAGACTACAAGGACACGCAGCTTGTTTCATTGCTTCTCACAGCAAGGTAGTTTCAGCCCTGCTTTCATTTGGGCATGTGTCCTTAGTGATTTTGTAACTGGAAAGGACCTATTAGATATGTTGGAGTACTGCCAGTAGCTATTGCTTTCAAGACCTTTACACACTGAGATGGGAAGAATGCGCCCATGAAATAGATACTGGACCGTGTGTGTTTGTGCATGTGTGTGTCAGCTTCAGAACCAAAAAGGCCTGAATGAGTTAGATCTGTAAGCTTAGCTCCCTTTGGGAAAACTCCTCCTCCAGAAACCTTCTACTTTTTCGGAAAATACACATTCTTGTTATTCCAGCTCTCCTCATCTTATATACTTTGTAATTCCAACATGCAGTGAGATCAGTGTTTACACTGGCATAAAGGATTCCTGCAATCATGGCACAAATGAGGAATAAAATAGCAAGACTGCCCCACAGATACACAAACTGACCTGTAGGAAGGCTTAACATGCTGCTTAACGTTCATGAATAACAGTGCACGGGTACCCGGATACATCTTCATTCTTGCTTATAATAGTTTTCACTTAATGACTTTCTTTAGTCAAAATTCTTCTGTAATGTAGAAAGAGGCGCTGGAGGACACGCTGCAGTTGAACAGACATCACAACGCTCTGCCTCCCTGTTTCCATCTTGCATGCATATCCTGTGGTTTCACTTCCACCTCCAAGTTGGAAAGAGATAGGACTTAAGTGGAAGATAAACCAGCAGCCCCTCCGCAGAGTCACTCTGATGGGGAGAGAAAGACGTGGGTGGGATGGAGAGCGGCTCAGACGATGCATAGCTGACTACGGTCCTGTTCATCAGCCCTAACTCCCAGCAACTGTCTGTCTTTCTGGTTTTAGAGCTACCTGCTCGCTCCACAGCTAGTAAAGGAAGCAGCCGGCCAGCTGGAGCGATAGGCAAGTCTCTATTGCCCTCCCATGGCATGGGACTTGCCCTCGCATCCCCTCACAGAGCTCTCTGGACCAAGAGTATGAGAAGGGACGAAGTCCTACCCCGCGTCCAGCCATGGCAGCTGAGCTCAGCTGGGAGGCGCCTGCAGCCAGCTCCCAGGTTTGACCCCTCCACGTCCAGCAACGGGGATTTCTCAGATGAGTGCTCCTGCCCTGGAGCTCGCTCCCCTTGGCAGCTGCTCAGACCTAGAGTCTAATGACCTTCAGGGCACCATACAAGCCTCATTCATTTTGCTTAACATTCGACTAACTGTTTCTGGGTTTCTCCTGTAATTTACTCTGAGATTGAGGCCTCCACAGCAAACGGGAATGAGAAATAAACTTAGTTCTTAAATTTTTCTGCAAAATAAGGCATGGCAGCAAAATACATACAGTTTCTCCATGCAATCTAAGACAAAAAACAATACTGAAATACATGCAACAAAACAACCCTAAAACTGATAAACCTAAAAACACTGTCAGGGGTCTGCAAAGAGTTGACTGCTTCTGCTTGTCTCCTGGCAAAGAAAACACTTCAGACACAGAGCGGAGATATTGCAAAGGGCAAAATGAAAATGCACAATTAATTTTTTTTTAAAAAACACCTGTTATGCTAAGGATGCAAGAAGTTTTTCTTTTCTCTCTGAGAAATTGATAGAGCTGCTGCAGAGATATTTTGCAATTGCAAATACAAAAGGAGGTGGTTTATCTGGCAGTCAAACTGTGGTTCCCATGATGATAGAGTCTGAGGACTCTGGCACTGGCATGCACATACCAGCTACTCCCTCGTGTGATCCTCTGTGCTGCAGCTCACCCAGTCTTCCTTTTTTTCCACATCAGGACTTTGTCTTAAAGTTTCTGAACGCCTTGCCCATGGCTTCAGATCCTCTCCAATCACAAATGAAGGGACTGCATCAAGGAATGACAGCCTAGCTAAAGGCTCATGTCCTAGTTCCTAGGACAAAGTAGGGGAGGGGAGAGATTTAAGGGATTTGAGGGATTTTAAAGTGTTCCCTGTAATTTGACAGTTATTAATATGTTCCAGCTCCCTAAGTGCCTCCAGCTCCTTCATAACTCGGTATGTACCTGCAGAACTCCAAGGGTTTCTATGGAGCTGCATAAGGTGAAAAGAAAAGAAAAAAATACTGAATGCTTCCCAAAGTACTTCAAAATTAATTGGGTAGATTATGCTGTTGAGGTTTGTTGAGCTTTTCCAATAATCCTGACAACTTCCGTGGACCAAAACAGGGCAGAGCTGGCTTTCAGAGTCAGCAGGGTTGGATCATGTTGCATTTCCTCAAAGATAAGAAAGAGAATCATTTCACGCTTTGCCTGGATTTGCAGTAACACCGGAGGTATGTGAATCATGATAATAAATGTTGCAGTGCACAGCGGACTCCTAATTCAAAGTCTTCTCTTTATGAAGTTTTCCTATCTCTAAGAGAGTATGATGTAGCTCTTGGGTAGATCCCAGATGGTGGAAACCCACTTCAGCACAAACCCCACTGAGACCTTTGTGGCTGAGATGAGTCTTCTCTTCCCGGGCAGACAGCGCAAACACAGCTCAAACATGCTCATCCTCTGTGGGTCGGACCTGGTGAGACCTGGAAAAAGGAAGACACCAGTACTACACTTTTTGTGCCTCGGCCATAGAAAAGGACAATCCATTGCATGGCTAACTCCTATTAACCCAGCCATTGATGGTGCATCCATTGGGCTTTCAGCTCTGCAGATTTTCAGTTTGACCCCTGGTAAGGCAAGATAGCATTCAATACACATACAGCCTCACCAAAATTTTGGGGGAACCGAGCAAAACCCTGCACCTTCAAAATCTAGATCTGCATCCATATTTTGTAGTTCTTGCCCAGCCCTGCTTTTCATTAATAGTTTTGGAAAATACCATTACAAGAAGGGCAAATCAAAAGTTTCCTGTTCTGCATGACGAAGGTCCCACTTAAGAAATCAACTACCCCACTGTCCCTGCAAACAAGATGCCAGGCATAAACATTTCACCCAGCTGAAAACAAATACATATCCCTCTGCTAAACCTGCAGTTCCAGACAAACATAAAAAGGCTTAAATGAAGTAGAGAGGCCAACAATGAACTTCAGCAGCATGGGTAGGCACACTGTTGAAAACAGAGTAGCAGAGGTGGAAATCATTTAGCAAGAGTACGTGGTGGGAATTTGAGTGACTCACAGGAGTAGCAGCTTTCACTATTTCCAACCATCAAAAAAAACCCTTGGTCCCCTCGCCATGGTGTGGCTGCACATACCAGAGGTGTCTCAGGTTCCAAGTGGCAGAGGCAACTGTGGGGCACCTGGGCACCCCCAGGACTTCTCCCTGCCCCTTCAATTCCCAAGCACAGCAGCAGGACCCACGCATGGGGTCCCTGCACTGCTCCAAAGGGCTGCCTGCATTCCCACTGCTTGGGGCCGGTCAGCGTGGCCAGGGGAGGCAGGTGCCCCCACACGGGGATTCTCAGGGGTGCGCTCCTGGAGGGATATGCTGGCAAGGAGATCAGGGCCTCTATGCTGCTGCAAAGATGACTTTGATCTTCTTCCATCCTCTGGCAAAAGTAAGGTGGTGCGAAGGACAGAGGAGATCACAGAGCATGTAAGCACCCAGAGGTATCACCCACCACCTGGGAATCCCCCGAACATGGGAGAGGGCTTCCTCTGCCAGAAAGCTCAGCCAGCTGTTTTCCCAAAGGACTCTTTGGGGCTACAAGTATCTACGCATAACAAGGAGCATCTTTTAGCCTGCTCTGCTTTTTATTAAGGACTTAGTAGGCACTTTCTTAATTCATTTAATGACATCTTTCCTTCCTTTCCCACACCCAGTCATGCACTGAAATCAGACTAACCTTAGTAAACACCAAAAAAAAAGAGTATCACTCTTTTCATGGAAAAGCTTGGCATTATTTCCCAGTAACAACTGCAGAATCCTTATGGAAGAAGCCAATTAAGCAATAAAGCACAATAAAGTACAGCCTATTACGCTAACATAATAATTCACACCTACAGCATCGCTACTAGATTCACACCTGCAGTGTTACATAAAGCCAAAAGCCAGGAACTATTAAAACAAGCTAGCCAGTTTATTATTACAATATAATTTGTGCCTGGGGATACACTGCAGAAATTATAAAATATTGATATGTATTTTTATTTGAGTGTGAAGAAAAAATCTGAATTTTAAACCCAAAAAATTCCAGCCTATTACGCTAACATTCACACTCACACCTACAGCATCGCTACTAGATTCACACCTGCAGTGAAAGCCAAAAGCCAATTAAGCAATAAAGCACAATAAAGTACAGCCTATACATAATAATTCACACCTACAGCATCGCTACTAGATCACCTGCAGTAGTGTTACATAAAGCCAAAAGCCAGGAACTATTAAAACAAGCTAGCCAGTTTATTATTACAATATAATTTGTGCCTGGGGATACACTGCAGAAATTATAAAATATTGATATTTTTATTTGAGTGTGAAGAAAAAATCTGAATTTTAAAAGAAAAGTGATCAAGAGGTTTGAGAGTAAAATCAGATGGAGCTTGATTCATTTAAAACTACACAAGGCAAAATGCTGAAAAGTAGCCAGTGGGGCAGGGGTTTGCAGCAGAAGGGGAAAGGAGTGCATGAGGTGACTCCATGGCGTCTCGCATCTGCTCTGTGGCCCGCCCTCATGGGGCAGGTACTCAGCTGACCTTAACTGGAGGACCTCATTGAAGCCAACAGAGCTATTATGTATGTAGAGCTAGCTGCTGGGCTGGAAGCAATTTGATGGAAAAAAACCTAAGTGCTTAGTCAGAGTATCTAGCATGCATTCCCTTTGAAACATCCCCCAGTGATAACTATCATAATTATACTTCCTTGCTCAGATTGGTTACAGAGGAATTAGGCTGCCATCATCCATTCTTGCTCTGTGAAGAGTTTCAGCTGAGTTGAAGCCACGGGACATGGCACTGTTCAGCTGTGTCAGCAGCAGGTCAGCCCATCCTAAAGCACTCCCAAACAAGGAAGAACTAAAACCAACAGATCCAGAGACAGTAAAGACGCCCTCTCTTATGACACTCCCCAGATTGTTCAAAAAACAAAAAATATGCCGTTTTCTTACACTTACGGCATGAATGGGGCTGGACGTTCCCATTTCACTTGGTTATGACCCTAATTGAACCAGCTGCAGGGTATAAACGAGGGAGTTGAGTGGCGCTCTGGTACTTGGGTTATATATTTTCCATTCAAAATTTAGGCAAGCCAGAGAGCAGAGGAAGCCTGCTCCTGCTCTAACACCTCGTGGGTTCTGGGGGGCATGTGGGAGTTGCATGCAGGCGTTCATTGTTAGTGCACCTGTAACACAGTGCCTGAAGCCATCCCTGGTATTACAGGCGTAATAAAGGCATTGCCCATTCCCATGCAATGTCTAAGAAACGGTACTCGTTACTGTCGGCTCCTTTGGTAGGCTGTGACCCTGACTAACAAACCCCACTGCTTCTGTGTCTCCTCATTGACCTGATGGCCCGAGGCTGGTCACCTCAGCTTGGCTATCGCATCCTCCTCCTGCCTGACCTCCCCTGCCTCCTCTTTCCCGTCTATCTAAAGAGCTGCCACAGAAATAACCTTCCCCTCCCGCTGCTCTGACCTTGTCCCCAGGTGCCCCTGGGAGGTGACGGGAACACCGGATCTGCTGTGTAAAGGCTGCAGCCACCTTCGCTGGTAATACTTTAACTCCGAGCAGCCAGGCAGGCAGGTGAGAGGTCAGGGTGGTCCCTGCATCGCCTCTGCTGACCGACTCCGTTTCTCCAGCGTGACCCTCCAAGGTCCCTCGTACAGTTGGCCTCCTCACACTGTTGTAAACCCCACCGGCATCCATCCTGCCCTTGTCCTAGCCTGCATCCTAGATCCACCCCAAGGACCTTAGGGACAATGGCCAGTGATGGGGCTGGCCTGCCAGGAAGGGCAGGGGGACTGCAGGGGCACTTGACCTCAAGCCACGTCCCTGTGGCCCGGGTGGCTCCTCTGAGATCTCCAGACCTTGCCAGACAGTCTCCAGGCGTCCACATGCTAAAACGTCCGGGGGCTCATGCTCTCCACGAGGAGCTGAACACAAAACCTGGTGGAAACCCCATAAATTACAGCCCACAGAGCTGCTCACTAATTAGTTAAACAAATCTTACCCACTGTGATTTCTATGGAGACTCAGTGGCCCCAGCCTCCACTGCTTTAGCAAAGGTGCTGAGAAGTTACCAGGGGCACTTGGCTCAAAACTGGGTTGTCTTGCAACATTTTTCTGAAGTGCTGTTTGCTTTGGCCTGTGGATTTGTGTGTGCAAAACAAAAACCAAACCAAAACACAACACAACAAACAAGTAGATAATTTCTAGGAACAAACTAATGGCTTTAGGGATCAAGTTGGGGGAAGGGGGTGAGAAAAAAAAGCAGTGGGAGCTGAGGGACTTAAGAAATGCCTGGAGCATGCCCAAAGCTTGTGCTAAAATGAAAAGGGGTGAAAATGGGTCAGATCTTTTTCCTTTAAATTTGTATTCTACCTGTTTAAGGGGCTCCTTGAAAACTTGTAACAGCCAAAAGTGTGTTTCACAGCTCTGAACACTGAAGGAAAGTAAAAGTAATTTCATCTTTCTCTGCTTTTTTTGTGAAACGACATCCCTTTGCAAAGGCACAGTGCTGTGCTCTATTTAGTACCCAAGCTGTACTATTAAACTACCACACATACATACAATTAATTCTAAAACCTAGAAATATGGGGGGGGCACTCTATTTTTTAAAGAAGCCATTTCTAAAGATGTGGCAAGGGGAAAAAAAAAGGCAGAAAGACACATTTTATATTAGGACCAGATGTGGATAGGGGGAAAAATTAGGTTTGTGCCAACCAGCATCGAGGAGAAGTTTTTATGTTTCAGCTTCGGAGTTGAATCTGCAGCACGCCACGCCACATGCTGATATCCGTCAGTCTAATGACTATGGTGTATTAGCAGCATAACGCTCCTGCCAGCAGAGAGAAGGGAGTTGGTAAACTAAAAGCAACCTCTTCTCTCCATCTATTACAGTATAACCTTTTGGACAGTTAGTGAAAACCAGTTCAAACTCTGCTGTCGTCCAAACTTCAAACCCATTGAAAAGCTTGCTTTGGCCCCAGGCCAAAGTCCGGTGTTTTATTACCAATCTCATGTCTTTCTGTCCCTCGCCTTCCATTATCCACTTATTTTCTTAGCTTTTTAGAAAAGAAAAAAAAATAAAGCATCCTTATAGTACAACAACTATCTTAACAAATTCTGGTATATGTCGTGGACCTCGTTAATTGATTCCACATCCAAAACACAAGACTTTGGGCTATTTTTGTTGTTCAAAGCTGTACATTGGCCAACATCCTCTGCATATAATTAACCCCCTATTTCCATGGAATCTCTGCATTAACTTATTACAGACTTGGCTGGTAATGAACTCCCGGGAGAAGTCCACATACAAACACTGGCCATTGGCTTCGCTGCCCACGTGGATTAAACAAAAATTAATCTCATCTATTTGGTTATTCATTTGGTGTCTTTAAATTGGAGGCGTTTTTCTGCTTCATTTGATGCACACAAAGAAAGAGGGATCTGGCTACTGAACTTTATCCAGAAACATCCATGTGTGGAGCAGATTAATGGGAACTTTTCATACCCATAATAGCTTTACAGCAGCGAAGTAGAACACACAGTTCTCCCTGGGTGACTATAATGCTCTGGGAGACAGGGAAAACAAATGTGGCTAGAAGATAGTAATGTTTTGCTCATCAAGCGCTGCGTAGTTTAGACATCATTAAAGTGACATGTTTAGAACCAAGCCGGGAGGAAACTCGGCTACCAGGGGTGGGTTTTTTTAATGCTTTTTTTTTTTTTTTTAAATGGAGCACTGAAGCTTTTGGACACTGAAATAAAAAGAAGGATGTGACAAATAAAGATGTCCCAAAGCAGCTGCTGGTATCAAGTGACCATATGTAAAATGGTAAAAGGGAACTGACAGGCAGTCTAGTAAGGAAAAGCAGCACCCACAGCAGGGCTTACCAATTCCCCCTCTACCTGCTTCCCGCTGGAAATGGGAATTTCTAAATAAAGAGAGCAGAACGGCTATTTTTATACCACTTATAACTTATCTTGTGGTGACCACCTGGCTGGAACCCAAGAGAGCAAGGTCCTTCTCGGGGCTTGCGTTAAACCACAACTGGCCACGGATCAGTCACCTTACTGCTGCATGCCTCAGTTTCCTCATTAGCAAAGCCAGGGTAACAATAACAGCATCCTCTAAAAAATGCTCTGAGAGCTACTAGGGGAAAAGACTGCAAGAGGATAACTCTAAACGAACTCACTTCTCCCCTGCCTCCTCCCCACCTCATCAAACTCCTCCTCAAAAAGAGGGTGGCTCTTGGGTTTTGGGGTTAGTTTTCAACAACACTCTTCTTTATACCATATGGGCATCTCTCCGGTCCATTAGGCTTACATGGAGGTGTCCTGAAGAGGTGTCATGGGGCCTCATGGTCTTTTCTCCCTGCCACGATCACAGAAGCTGCTTCTTGGCATGAATTGACTTCTTCATGTTAAAAACATCAAGGCTACACTGAGGAGCTTCCTCAACTTGGCCCTTCCAAATTCATAGCTTAACTTTAGTGGATGGTACTAGTCCAATTTCTCGCACAAGGTCCCAGTGTAGCAGACTTGCCTTTCCTGTGAACACCCCCCTGCCTCTCATTCAATTTTGGTCCTATTGAGGAAAACCTCATTACTTGGAAAGGTCTTTATACAAATTTTCAGTTGGGGATGGGGGCCTGTGGGCTGTTAAAGCCCACAGCCCTGCCTAAGTCACCTCCTTATACAATATTCCTGTTGTTGTATGACCTTCTAGAAAAGGAGCAGACCTGGCCACATGCTTCAGGGTCCTAGGGATTTCCCCAGACCCAGAAGTGGTCTTCTTCCTGCAAGCCAGGGAGGGAGCCCCTCACGGATCATGACCTTGAGCCTACTTCAGGGGTGGTCTGAGCAGTCTGGAGGACCATCCGCAGTGCAGTCCGTCCCTCACAAGGGAGCTGCCAGCCAGCATCAGAGCCAGACAAAATCTCTGCCTTTTGCTGCAACACTGCCATTTTCAGCCTGAGCTTTTCAGGCACACATGGTACTCACTCAGGTGATTAAAGGTTGGGGCAGCAATTCCCTGCCCAAGCCAGCTGGATTAAACTTCACTGGCATCTGCCTACATGCATCAAAGCCTCAGGCGGCCATACAGACATTGCCTTTGACAAGCAGGGGCAGATGGGCTCAGAGGAAGGCGAGCACCGTGGCCCAGCTCCTTCTTGGAGGCATTTCTCCCCTCCTGCCCCCCCACCTTTCTGGCCAGCATCTCCCCCATGCAGCGGGGCTGGGGAAGCAGCCAGCTGTTTCCCCCCGTCCCCAGCAGCTGCTGTCTCCCTGCCACCTCAATATCCCGCTGGTGTGCTAAGTTACATCAGCAGGAAAGCAGATGGGATTCACTGGTGTACAGCGAGAAGCAAAATTGGTCATCATACCACCTCTGCAAACAGCCTGGCCCCCCATGCTGCAGGGAGCACGTGTGGGTGAAGCCCCGCAGGGAGGAGGGGACTACCTGCCCCACACTCCCAGCCTTGCTGGAGGGGAGTGGCAGGAGCCATGTACCCCTATATTACCTATTTCAGATGTATCTGAACAGAAAGCATTAAAAACTGCTGAAGGACCTGGGAAAAAGGGATTTAGAGAGAGCGCTCACATCCATGGCCTTAAGTGCTCTGCATCTGAAAACCACCAACCGACCCCCAGGTCATGCTGCTGTGAGTCTTAACGGCAATGCCTCCAGTGTGATATGTCCTGGGGTGCCACCGTCACTCATCTCCCACAGATTGAAAGATGAGCGACAGGACTATGACCCGGCGTTCCATGCCTTCTGCGAGGTTTTCAGGCTGGGCAGAGAACGGGCAGGCTTTGTTCATCCAACGGAGGTCCCCGTTCACTTCTGACAGCCTGCCACAACTCACTGGCCAGCATCTCCTGCCAAACAAGCAGAAGAGCAGGAAGCAAAGGGTGTCCAGAAAACGGAAATCAGGCTTGAGGGCACAACACAAAAGCCAGTGGGGACGTGGCTGAGACCCACCCACTTCTTCAAAGCAGTTTTGCAAGTTCCCTTACCACCAATATTTAACCAGTCGACCAGTTCATCTAGTCAGCTACGTCAGCAAGCATCTCTGCTCCAACCACAATGCTGTGGTCCCCCGTGCAGTTGCTGCAGGGACATCAGCACTGCTCAGGAACACCCCGGCCAGCTGGAAACACGCTGGCTCAGGTACTGAGGCCGTGCAAATGGGCAGCAAGGCACAGGGACAGACTAACTGCTGGAAGGCTGACTCAGGTTCTCCAGCAGAGCTGCCCCACTTCTGTTTAATGCATCAAAGCCAACATTTAAAGGAGATTGCTGTCATTGACTGTAAATAGCGCAAGATGGTTTCTGCAGGCAAACAAATTGGTTGGATGTGTCCAGGCCCGTGTTCATTACTGGGCTGGAGATGAAGCTGGTGGGATTCTTGCAGTGCTGAGTTACTTGGCTTGTTACAAGCACACATTCTCACACACTAGTTTTGCGCCAAAGGGCAAAAAACAACGTATAAGAAAGAGTTGAGACTGTAAGAGCAGGATTGCATCTAATCTAGCAGTCTTACTTTCTTTCACAGTTCCCGTGAAAACAACAGTGTGGTTGCCCTTTATTCACTATTTACTAATGCTTCTAAAATACTGGGAAGAATTTCGCTAGTTATCCATTTCCTTTACACTTTGCAAAGGAGATGAAATAAACCCTTAAACATTACAAGATGTGCAACAACTAGCGGAGGTTTTTAAGCAGCACCAGTTAAATAACCAGCCAGCAGATTACAGCACAAAAACCTTTTCAAAGGGAACTCGATAGCAGAGTGTTGCTGAGGATGCGATGAATGAAGATTGCCGAGTTATCTCTGAGGAAGGATTTTGCTGCCACTGAAGTCAGTGAGACCCTAGGGGAGAGATTTAAGGAATCCACTTCTCATTCAGCCTGAAGTCTTCTCAAAGCAATTTGGATATCCATGTCGATATTCAAAGCTTCCAGATCACGCACCCAAAATTCAGACCACCCACAGCTCTCACACACGTTCAGGCCTCCCCAGCAGAGTCAAGGGGAGCCCAGTGGATCCTGAGTTTCCCATTTCTCTGCTTCTCATATTTCCTGACCCCGTGGAAACCACCCTCAGCACAGGAGAGAGCTGTCTGTATTAGCAGGGAGCTTGGGCTGGAGAGGAAGACAAAAGGAGAAAGCAACTGCTCTTCAGCTGACCTGACCGCCCTGCGAGCCCACGCACCTTTGCAAGGCTCCGCAAGGAAGAGGATGAACCTTGGGGAACCTGCGGTGCAAGTGATCACCCAGTGACAGTGGTGACAAACTGCCACAGAGGGGTCAGAGGTCCCCCACGCCCTTGGCAGGTCCCTCAGAAGACTAATCATGCATTGGAGGGAGGTTGAGCTGCAGGTTGCTCCATGGTGGGGTGCAGTACTGGCAATCCAGTAAAGAGTAAGCCAACAGAAATGGTGACCGGGCAGCAGACTGGAAACCCTGGGATTTCAGCTGCTTCCCTGCAGTTTAAAACTAGATGGCAACCATCACACACCTCCAAATCAGGCACCCCATGATCCTCACCCATTTTTATCTTTACTCTCCCTATGGTGCTCTGGATGAAAGATATCAATCCATCTGTAATCACCAAAAAAAAATGCTATAAAAAAAATCCCGATAAGCTGCTAGGACCTAGTAATTTCTATAAATCACATTTACTGTTTAAATTCAGGGAAGAAAAAAAAGAAAACTGATCTACAGTAAAAGCAGATGATGCTGTATCAGGCAAGACTAGAACTTCCCAATTTATCAGAGCAGTGTCAGCTGGGGTTTTAAAACCCAACCTCTACATGTCAAAAATGTAAAATTTACAGCAGAGCCAGGTTTCCAAAGGTTTATCCACACAGTTGCAAGCCTTATGTAGACATGAGGAAGTTCTACCAGCTCAACAAATAACATGATTTTTAAAGTGAGTTATTCAGGCCAGCTCTGTGAACATGTATTTCATTTTTGTTTCATTTTGCTTTAGCTTAAAATTGACTTCAAGATCAATTATTCTCGTTTCAAATAAAGTTGTCCACCCAGGGCTTTGTAACAATTTTAAACTTTGCTTTTGGTCATGGAAAGCAACTTTCCCACAGAGCAGAGGACAGGACAAGTTTTAATTCACACCTTTGTTTATTTGAGAATTCCTGTGTGGAGCTATTCTTATTTTAGAATAAAAGCACTCATGCAGGGACTCAAGTAACAAAAGAGTTAGAGCCCATATAATTATTTCCAAACATTTTGTGTGTACACCAGCTTTCTATCACAACACCCACTCTATATGCCAGTTGTGATGTAATGACATAACTCATTGTAATAGATTATTTGGGGATTAAAAACAAAACAAACAGGTATTATAAAGAAAAAAATATTGCCACATGAGGGCATGCTTCATCTCTTTCGAAAGCTTGCCTTTTCGTCTCAGATATTTAAGGCAAGCTACATTTTAAGACCTAGTTTTAGGAAAAGGAAAACTCAGTTTTGAATTATGATTTCCTAGGTTTCTTACATACCAGTTAAGTGCAAAATTATCACAAACTTTGAAAAGACATATTCTTTGCTCCCATCTGTGGACGTACTATTTTCCAGTGCTGACAGCAGCATATGCTTTGGTTTTAGGTCAGAGGAGATGAGCTATGTGGAATCTCAATGCATAACACTTGAGTTTTGTACCGTTTGGTACAAAATAACCACAGGACACAAAAATCAAACACAAAGCTACGAAATATATAAATTTCACCTTTTGCCCAATGGGAACAGTTTCCTGGTCGACCAGCCACACCAAGGCAAAGGGTGGCATCTCTTATGTCCTCTTGCAAAAGAAGGGCAGGGTTGCAGGATTCCCCAGGGTTCCTCAGCTCTAGTGCACCACTAGATCCGTCTCTTCCCAGGAATGACTGCCTGTGCGTCTGCGCACACACCCCCCTGCGTCCTCAGATCACGAGATTGCTGACAAACCTGCAGTATACCTTTGTGGGGATTCCTCAAATCACATGGTAACCCCAACAGAGTCCAAGTGTCCCCTGCAAAGTCCACCTTTTAGGCAAAACTACCACCATCAGGCTTTCAGAGCCTACCAAGTCATTTATGGTACAGCCCAGAAATGAATTAGGTCTGCGGACGGTACTGACAGGCAGCAACAGGTTAATCTCTCCACCCAGAGAGCTGTACCAGAGCAGGAAGGATCCTCAAGGCCACAAACTTTCTCTGGTCCTCAAAGGAAGATTTTGGACCCATGGTGGAACACGGTGATTAACTAGGAAACAACAGCATCCAAGCCTTTGAGTCACTAGAAGTAATTTTTCTTCTAGTGAGTCAGAGTATCTGCACATCCTTGCTTCCTGGAAACTTGAGTACTTAAACACGCAATAACCCACTTGGGTATTATGTCTGTATCATGGAAATGATTCTCCAAAACGTTAGGTTTCTCCCAGGTCTAGCCAATATCCACAGATGCTCAACATGCTACAGGACCTGGCCTCAGGGTGATTTGTTAAAATCCAATGGGAGGGTGTTTTCCCAAATTCCAGAGGAGCAGGGTCACACACCAAATTTCAGACGCCTGCCACTTGCCTGACCTGGGCTCAGCAGTCCCTGCCAGAGGAGCACCAACTCCCAGAGCCTTCATCCTTGGCTCATCCAGCGAACCAGGAAGCTGCAAGGGCTGTAGCCCTGACAGCACCTGGCTGCGCAATTTTGGCAGTCTGGGCTTGTTGCTGACTAAGACATTCGCACTGACGATAAAAGCCAGCTTACGGGGAAATCTTTCTTCGGCTTCTCCCTTTACCCTAGAGATGCAAAACCACTACGTGCGTCTTTCACCACCGCACCCATGCTCCAAGATGATTTCATCTGACCACGGAAAAGACAGACAAAACATTAATTCTCCGATGCTTGTGGAAACAGGTGCAGTAAAAGCCATAGGTGGAGGGGTAAATAAATTGAGAGACAGGCTTTTAATCCAATAACACGGACAATACTGAATTCCCACATATTTTTGTTGTTGTAAACATGTTTCAATTATAAAATTGAAAGATGCCAGGCTGTTCTCACTGTAAAATATCACAGGAAAATGCACTGTGGTATTGGATGGGAGCATCACCGGTATTCTGTACTAACAGTGACTAAAATTTTGCTCTTTCTTCTGTGATTTTACCAAGAGTAGTTTTGAATTTATGCTTCAGCACATAAGTAACTGGATATTTATAAGCATATATGGGGCGAGATACATTGCACCCCTGGACGAGCAGACCTGAAGAAACAAGAACCCCGAATACCCACTTGCAGTTTAGGGAGGGATGAAGTTTCTCCCTAACTCCCTTGCCAGGCCATAAACTGCTTTTTTGTGCATGGCCTGGCTTCCCCGCCAGCTTTTACACCGCAGCCCAAACCCATCCATCCCCCCCAGGCTGCCACAGCCCCGCTGAGCCCTGCAGCTCCCAGCGGGGCAGCAGCTGGCCACCACTGCCCACTCGCTCCTGCCTGCTGCCCCTTCCCTGAGAGCCTTGCCCAGCCACCCTGCACCTGGAAGAGACACACCGCAGTTTGCTAATGGGGCGGAAACAGCAGCTGGATCCCTCTGTGCCCACCAGAAATAAAAGCAAGGGCAGGGAGATGACCAGGCTGATCTGCTGAGCACTGGGGGAGAGGAGAGGTTCCCGCTCGCCTGCCTGGCCCCTGGCGCACACAGCAGCAATGTTATCTGCACCCCTCAGCATCCCAGGCTCGCCTGGCGCCAGGAGATAAAGGAATCACATTGTATCTTTAAAGAGGGACAGGGGTGTGGGAGAGGTGGCCTGTGGCCCCATCTCGGACCTGGCAGGAAGAGGTCAGCGAGCATGCAGGAACAAGCCTCCGCAGGAGCACGGGACACCCAAGTCACACACAGCGAAGACCACCCTGGTGGGAGCACTGCCACCCAGCCGGGGCAGCGGGACGGCTCTCCCGCTGCTCCTCAGCTGAATGATGGACTACATGCAGGGACGAGCTCCAGCACCCGAGGAACAACCTTCCCACTGAGCAGAGAGAGAGGGAGGTGCATAGAGCAGCGTGAGAGGGACTGTCAGCCTGAAGCGCGCTCAGGGTGGGGGATTAAATAAGATAGAGCTGCGCAAAGTAAAATAAAAAAAGAACAAAGTAAAAATAAATGGAGCAAAGTAAAAATAAATATATCAAAAATAAATAGAATAGGATGAAGTAAAATAAAATAAATACATTTTAAATGTAAAATAAAATGTGGTGGGGAAGGAGAAGTAGTCACTTTCTCACTGGCTCCTGCCTCAGCAGCACAGTCCTGTCCCAGCTCATGGAAAGATGAGGGTGGGTCTCACAGAGCTTTATCCCTGGAAGAACACCACCCGACAGACAGCCCCCGCCACCGTGGTGGGAACCTCCTCCAGACAGCAGGGCAGCTGGCCGCCACCCACACCAGCCGAGGAGGCTGCCCCGCGCCCAGGCGGGCAGCAAAGGGGCCTCCCCTCTCCCCTGGCTCCTGGGTGCCAGCTCATGCTGATTCACACCGCCATTTCACAGGTGGCTCTGGCTGGGAGTCAACAGGAACCCGACGCCCTGGTCAAAGGCTGGAGCGTCTCGCAGGCCACAGCAGGCTTCCCAGCAGAGCTCCCAGGAAAACGCAGGAGCGGATTTCAGTGGTGGAAGAGGGGAAAGCGCTTCCTTTTTCAGTTCACGCCCTTCTGGATTAGGCAGGATAAGGACACCTGTCATCACCTGCCTGGGCAGGTGGCCTGTGCAGGTCCCTGCCACCCAGCATGAAATCTCTGGGGAACACAACAGGGCGCAGGAGATGTCCTCTTTTCTGGGCCTGCAACATCTAAAGGCATCAGCTGGCTCACCAGCTTCCCCGAAAGACGCTGGTGGGACACACGCAGCAGGGGCAGGCTGCAAAATCTGCAAGCCCTTGATTTCAACCGGGCTGAGGTGGTGATTCTGACCAGCCACCGCTTCAGCAGGTGTCACTCTAGCTTGTGGGCCAGTATGTGCACTTGAAGATCATTCTGCCGAAACTTGTTATTTCACATCCCTGCAAGTGTGGCCTGTCGGGGAGGATTCCCTGATGGCTGAGGAAGAAGGGAAACGACAACATCCCAAAAGCTTAAAAAGCAAAACCTCAGCAGGAGTCAGGTACTGAAGTTCCTTTGGTACCACTGAAAATCCCATCCAAAGTCCTCAGGCCCAGCACAGGCAGGTTATACAAGCTCACCTGCCCATATGCAGGCACCGTTGTCACTAGGACTTTTGCCCCATTCGCAACAATAAGTCTACTTATAAAACGCCAGCTTCCTGTTCCAGCTCCGCCCCGGTGCTCGCAGCATCGACGAGCGAGTGCTTGCTAAGCGAGCCCCTGCAGCTGCGAGGCTGTCCCTCACTGCTCACCCCCCTCCTGCTGGGAGCTGGCAGGACAAAAAGCCTACCCGCCCCAAAGCGGCTCCGCTGGCGACTCCACCGACCATCCGCAGCCTCAGTTGCATCAGCTGCTCTCATGAAGCCACTAGGCTCCACATGGCCACAGCCAAGGTGCAAGCACATGTTTTGCTTGCCTGATGGCTGGTAACCCATGGCAGAGAGGCAGTGAACAGCTGGGTTGAGCAAGCCTCCGCCGCCACCAAGGGTATGTGAGCCAAAGCCCTCACACCGGTATGTAAACACAAAGCACAGGTAGAAAGCCAAAGGATCAGCCATTTGAATGCAAATAAAAAACCTCACGGCGTACCGAGAAGCACAAGGCAAAAATCAGTGGTTGCCATAAAAAAAAATACTAGGCTTTCCATGGAGTAAGAGCTAAGCAGGAGCTTCCACTTCAGCCCAGAGACAACTGCGCCTGCTTCTCTCTCTGCAGAGGAGAATTCCTCTTTGACTGGGGAAGAAGACAGGGAACAGGCATAAGGAAAACAGCACATGGCAGCAATCATGGGAGAGTGGCAAACAGCCATCCTAACTGGTGGTCACAAAGCTGTCCAGCAGCTGCGGAGAGAAAGGCAGGCGGGGGAAATGAGCCAGAGGGAGATGGAGTGGAGGAGGGGAGGAAGCTTTAAAGATGAGCAGATTGTGGGCAGCCTCTCAAACAAGTTGAAACTCACTGAGACATGGTCACGACTCCCTGTTTACCAGGGGGCATCCACAAATGAATAAAAAGGAGTAAAACCTGGACAACCAGGAAGTCAAAGTCAATCGGATTCACACATATTTAACAGGGACATTCATCCAAATAGAGGCCTGCCTGTAGCATGCTGGAAACAAGTCATGCTGCCTGGGAGGCTCACACAGAAAGCCTCGCTCCCAGCCAGCGCAGGACAAAGGCGGGGGATTGCTCACTGTGCTCAGGGAAAAAGCAGCCCCAATGTGAACGGAGGAGAAAATGAAGGAGCAGGTGAGATGCCAGGGAAAGGGTATCTCCTGCGCTGGTGAGATGCCAGGGAAAGGGCGTGCTCTCTGGACCCCAACCCAGGGAGGGCAGGAGAGACCATGCTCCATTTCGCAGCTGAAACCCATCTCCTGACACATGCTGCAGGGGACAAGCAGGGCTGCTGCCTGTGGAGCTGGAGCAGCTGAGCTGCAGCCCAGGAGACAGCACAGCCGCGCAGGCTCGGATAGCCCCAGGAAAAAGCTTTAGCTCTCATTTTCTGGTCCAGAGCTCTTGCTCTCAGCGCAGCAGCACAGCTTTGGCAAGAAGCTCCAGAAAGCTGGAGGAACGTGTGCCAGGATCATGACCGATGTCAGGAGGACAAAGGATGGAGGGATTACATCTCCTTTAGTCTCTCTAGCAATGGTCTGGATCCAGGTACAGACCTGGGTTATAAACCTATTGCCACACATCCCAGTGGGCCCTTTCAGACCCGGATTAGTGGGAATTCAAGCCTAAGAGAACCACACCGCATCAAACCACATTGCTTCTGCTCCACCTCTGCCTGGGCACTGGCTGAACTGATGCCCTTGCGTAGGGCTCTGCAATGGCATGTCCTGTATCAGAGTTGCTCCACGGGCAGCCCTCAGCAACCCCTTGGCATTTGATGTGAACCCCATTAGTACAGAAATGAGAAACACACCTTGGGTACTACTTGCTTGGGAAGCATCATCGCAGGATTCCCCCTGCCTACTGTCCTCCATCAGCATCTCTATGAAACACAACAACAATTCCTACCATGACAAATTTCCTCTCTGTCCGGCACAGCTTGTCATAGGAGTTCTGCAACCCAGGCTATGTCCTCGCTGACACCTGCTCAACCTCAGAGCCCTCCAGGTGTTTGCACAAGCACAACTGGCTGAACTTTCCGACAAGGCAGAGAAACATAGGCACTGTCATCCCACATGAATTGCTACAGCCCTGTTGACAGAGGCTGCTAGATGGTGTTTCCAGAGCAGATTTCCCTCTCTCCTAGCTGTGGAGGCTCTCCCTTGGGGCAGAAGCAATGGCTTCGGTCCACCCTGTCACCTGTGGCAAACAAGCATCAGCCAGACAAGGAGAGTCTCTTATCTGGCAGATGGGAAGTAGGATGTAGCTGAAGAAAAAAGGGGAGCGCACCTACAGCACATGACAGTAGTACATGATATGTTCCAGAGATATGTGAAAATGACAGTTATGAAAGAGACAGAAGGGGAAGGGAAAGAATAAAAAAAAAGTTTTTTGGCCCATGTCCAGGGGGAAAGGTTCATTTCTGTCAGACTTAATGGTTCAGCCTAGGGAGAAATGCAAACGGCATCAGGTCCTCCCTTCCCAGAGAGAGAGCAGGGTCAAAGGCAGCACCACCTCTCCTCTCCCTGTGCATGCCACCTGCCTCAGCCTGACCCGAGGCAGGAGGTTGTCCTGAACTGCCATTGTAACTGGGTTTAAGGAGAAGAGCAGTGGTCTGGTGATCACTCCACCATGTAGGGAAATCAGAAGTACTTTTGCCTCAGGCACCATAGTAAGCTCAGTAGGAACCAGTTTTCATGCATCAGATATATTACATGGATGCCACACATCCCGTTTGGCAACTCCCTCAAGTATTGCAAGCTTCTGGACAAAGGGACTCCAAACTCTCTGAATCTGGCACAGCACTCACCAGGCTTGAATTTAGACTTACATTCTTGGCCAGCAGCCCCAAGTGCTGGGAAGGAAGCATCCTTATCCCCCTCCCCTCCTCCCTCCTTCCCCCGGACGGAAGGCGCATTGGATCGCTCCTCTCCACGGGTGAGGGAGTGCTCTTCTTCTGGAATAACACCCTCTGCACAGGGAGCTCAGCTGGTCCTGCTCTTCTCCATCCACCAGGAAAAAAAAAATCTCTGCTGGAATCAAAACACATCACAAAATCCAGCCGATTTCTCCAGGATTTCCCTTAAGAAGAAAATCAGGAAAACAAAGAGTTCCAGTAGTGTTGAAACATTTTTCAGCATGTTTGAAATGCAACATCACTGTTTTGGTTTTTTTTTATTTCAAAACTACTTTCATTTTAATTTTGTGTCTGTTTGTATTGCATTAGGTACGCTGCAAAACTCAAAAAAAAAAAATCA
>NW_008795259.1:1576487-1583392 GCF_000699145.1 Aptenodytes forsteri | reverse complement strand
AGTACTAGGTAGGATGAGGAAAGTGCTGTATTGTGTAAAAAGCTGTTATAAAAGTGTTATAACTCCAGTAAGAGGTTCTACCAGTACAGCATCTAAAATTAAAAAAAAAAAAAAAAAAAAAATATATTTATTTTATCACCAGTAAAAGTATACAGCCAGGGGAGAAGCTATCTGTACATCAGGATTTACAGATTTAGGAATTATATAATCCTAAATGACATTTCCCAGCATCAGTCCTCTAGACCACATGACTTTTCAAAACAGAGAAACAACTTCAGCATCCTATTAACTGTGTCCTCATGAGGAGGTATGCAGCTCCATTAGTCTTACAGGTGTAAATTAGGGCAGGATTTGGTCCATGACATCCATAGCCCAAAAGAACAATTGCAAGTCCTTAAAGGAGAGGGGAACAAAGAGGCAATAGCCCTAAAACAATTAGTGAGATTAGAGACAAAAGAAGGATAATGTTGACAAAAGCAATGCTATATGTTAACTTGACCCTAAATAAAGCCTTAGATACGGGCTAGTAAGTACTCCGTCAAAATCACTAAACTGAACACTAAAATAAAGCCACTTCGGAGGCAGTAGCAGCTTTAAACCTACAGAAAGCAGCTTTACATACCAACCGCTGGCAGCGAGTAAAGAACACTGTGTTTAAGCAAAAATTGCAGGAAGCGTGTGGGTGGCAACAGCCATCCTCCACACTTGAGTTTAGCACAGGACACTGTGACCATTCCTGTGGCTGGTCCAGGGAAATCTCCACGCCGTGGCAAGATACACCGCCAAGGCGCACCCTGCTTTCCAAGGGCTCGGCAGCCAGGCTTGGGATAAGCCTCCTGGAATCGCCAGGGACTGAAATGGAATTAGAAGAGCCAGAGATGAAAGGTGAGATCCTGGACCAAATATAATAGATCTTGGATGCTGTACAAAAGTCACAGAGATCAGATGTCATCCAGTGATTAGGAGAAGATGGGATAATATCAAAGAGAAGATAGGCCAGCTATGTTAAGAAGAAGAAGAAAACTCCTCCGATTATAGCCCAGACCTACAAGTCAGAAGATCTAGTTTATACCCTCGGCAAAGCTGAAAACTTCCTGTGACATCTTGAGCAAACCAGTTTGCTCCTCGATACAACAGGATAATAATTTACACAGTCCAGAGCTTTAAATTAACTGAATTTCGTAGACTGCTTGGAGCTCCCGAGGTGAAAAGTGCTCTTACCTTAAAACACAGCGATGAAACCCTCCTGCTGTCCATCTGCTGAGCACAATAGGAAGGCTCCCGGTAGGCTACCATATACAGCCAGCTCCCACTGATGTACAACATGCTTTAGTGCTTGCTACTTAGCGCCACTGACAATAAGGTCCCAGCATACCACTTCCTCCTTTGCCTCCTATCCCTTATAACCAGCTATATCCCACCACATTCTGCGTGAATGGAAACTATTCATATCATTATACTAGGTATATCCAAGTAAACAGAAAAAAACAGAAGATTTGCTAGTGGGTGCTGGGGGAAGGGAAGAGGTAATGGCGATCCGCAGCTTTGGTAGCTATGTAAATGGTACCAGGCGTGGCAATTTCATTAACCACCTCCCTGTCAAGAAAGCCAGAACTGTGGGGATCATATTTAGAGAAGACTTTCCAACGTGCTGTTGGCTCTTATCTTGACCCAGCATTGCATATGCTATTCATCACAGGCCATGACAGAAATTATATCAGCATCAGTAGCAACCAGAGTAGCAGAATATGCTGCATGGGGGGGAAAAAAAAAAAAAAGCCACCAGTGTTTACCGTGAATAACGTCAGTTGTACTACAGTTTCCACCTTCTAGTTGGAGTAATTTGGCTCTGAGCTGATGAAAGCGCTTTCAGAATATTGGCTGGAAGGAAGACAACATCCAGATGTATTTGACAGGAATAAAAACCCATGTAAGCCCTACGTTTCTTGTTTAAAAGTCACTACCTCAAAATAGCTTGTGATCTAGTTATTTTTATTTAGAGAAGAGCCTGTGCCTTGAGTTTGGATCTGAGTCCAAATTCCACTAGAGTTTCAGACTGTTGTTAAGGTAGGATGCTCCATTCTGGTCCAGTTCAGAAACAGGATGACCAGTAAGTTAGGGATCTCATTTAGATCCAGACTCAGACATTAGGGTGGCCTATTTTTACATGTTTGTGTCATACAATAAATCAGCAGCTTTACACAAAAGGGCAGGTTTGTTTCTTGATGAAGGGAGAATTTAAAAACTTGTGTGTTCATTTCCATGTTTCAGAAAGGCTGCAGGTTGTTTCTGGGATGCTGGGAAGACTCCTGAGTCTCACCAATACTCAGAGGAGACCATTCGATAATGGAGAGCATGTTTCACTACCTGAAAATCATAGTAGTGGGTACTATCAGCTCTCCATGTTAAAGTACTACCAGCACACAGACACATTCACAACTGGGCCACACACAGTATTACAGCTTGCTCCGTTTTGCCTGTGCATACATCAAGGATTCTTCGACAGTTCTGTATTTTTGGATCTGGATCTCTTAAAAACCACCCACACATTTTCTTCGTGCTTCCTCCTATTTCTGAATGATCCCTTGAGCACAGAAACTTTCTTTGCCCCTAACTGAATATTCTTAAAACATTTTATTATAACTTGTTTGTTCAGCTTTAACCACAGTGGTACTAACGTAATAATTAATACAATTTCTTGTAAATGCTCTGTTAGTAAATTTGGATACTAATGATCTCTTAGTTACCTGGGCTTCTACCACACTGTGTACCCATCCTACAGCTGTTGCTTACACAAGAGGCTGACAGAGCTCCAAATACACCATTTTAGTTGCTCATGTAACAAACAAGTACCTCACACATATTTTACGCACATGCTTGGCACGAAATATCCAACTACCTATTCACCAAAACAGGAGTAACATAGTCTGTTCCAGTAGATGTATCCAGTCCCACACACATGCCTTACCCATCTTCAGACCTGTAGGACGCAATGCAGGAACTGTCTGGGGCTGTGGACGTGTTCTGTAGGAAAGGCTACAGCCACCTTTTCTCCTTGCCCTCCTTTCTAAAACTGAGGGTAAGACTGTACCAGTAAACAGCTCTCTCTTAAAGGTAAAACAATGTCAGCTGGGTTAACTAACACCACCTTTGTCAGCACTTAAAACTATCTGAGAGGCTTCACCTGACAGATTAGGAAGACCTTGGACCAGCTTTTCTAATAGCAGAGCAAGTGGTACAGGTGCCAGCAGCAGAGGTTTGGTAGCAAGCATCTGGAATAGCTGTAAGATCTCCAAGCAGCTCAGCTGTTTGAAAATAAATGTCTGTCCACAGCCTTATGGAACTGAGCTGGTACATCTTCAGACATCCCTTACATAAGTCTCTTGTACACTCAAGAGATTTATGATAAACACTTGCTCTTTCCTTAACCTCCAAAACCTTTTCCACCTGCTGAATAACACAAGATTCTTTCCCCTCACCCAGCCTGTCCAATATCTATATAAAGCCTCTAGAGAAGATTCGGTGGCTCCATGGACTGACTTGTCAGCAGTACACATATGACACCCATCTCTACATCATCTTCACCTCCCATGCAAATAACACCATTACCCAGCTCTTCAAGGGCTTGGCTGAGATCAGCAAATGAATGAAGAGAAGTTGGCAGAAGCTGAATCGCCGCAAGAGCCCGGGCTGACGATGGTATAGGAAAGTATTTTACATTTCTGTAATGTCATCCATTCTCCATCGCTGGCATTAAGACTAATGAAAGATTTAATGTTCATCTGAACTCATTCATCCCAGAAGCCCCAATAACTGTTGCTGCAAAAGCCTCAATTCTTCAGCACTATTTCTGATCAGATGATTTGCTAGATCGAACCTGATCCCTATGCTTGATTTCTACAACCTGGCAGGTTTAGAAATGATACCCCATACAAGAATGCTTCAGTCCATTTCCTCAGCAGCACAAGACCACTGAACAAGCTTGAGCTCTGTTCTTTGCTCTGCTGACCACTCAGTCCCAGCTTAAATTCAAGGCTTTGCCCTTATTTTCAAAGCCTTCATGACCTTAGCAAAAATTGGTTTGAGGACATCCACACTTCTAATATTATATTGAAATCTGACAGTAATATTGCTCTGTAACAAAATAAATACCCAATTTGAAGGTGTGTGCACCAGTGTGACCCAGTGCGTAGTACACAACTATGGACTCCTGATCACCTGCGGGAGACAATCATAAAATCTCAAAAGTGCAGAACAAAAGAGAAACTCCAGTTTTTCAACCCAGACTTCCCCCGTCTATTCTAACCGTACCAAACCCACCAGTATGAACAAGTAGTCCATACGAACAAGTAGTCCATGACCGCCAGACAGGATGAAGTCTGATTTTCAAGGGCACATTCCAGTGGGAGTTCTCTGGTGCCTGATAAAAGGTGAGCTGAGCTGACAGCACCGTGATGCTTCTAGCACAAACAGGCTCTCGCATGTACCCATCTGCCTCTCTCTTTTAACCTTATAGGAACTTCACTTTCAGATCTGCATTCTTTTGCCAAATTAACTGACCAACAGGCCCACACTTTTGGGGAGATGCAGAGGTAGGGCACATGGACTCACATACACAGACATACACACACAGCATAAACTCAAAGGCACTGTTTTACTAGGAAACAGTTATTGGCAAAAGTGCCTTATGTAAAAAATAGGAGAGCAAAAGAGAGAGAGACATGTCGAAGATGCCTTGTGTTCATTTTCATGAGCTCGTAAAGTAACTGGAGGCAGATACATAAAGGTATCCAGGAACATCTAAGGAGTCATTGTTTTCCAACACACCAGTGACAGTCAGGGACTCAGAACCTGGAGAGAATCACACAAACATTTTCAAATGACAAATGAGTCACTAATGATAATCAGATCTGAAAGAAATTTAGTTCCTCCTAAAACAAACACAAAAGCTGCTTTTCAATTATATGAGACACAAAACAAGTCAAAAAGTCTAGAAGAAAACATTGAGATACACCTGAATCTATCTCCGTAACTCACTGCTATACAGGGAGGGGGCCTTGTTTTAAGGTTGCATTTCCATGTTACTTTTGAATTTCCTGACCACTTCTCAGTTGCAATATATCTAACTATGTTTAAATTGCCTGCCAAGGAAAGTAAAACAGAGGTACCTCAATAGGGGAACCAACCAGCTGTGTATCTGTACAACATTCAGAATAAATGCTCCGACGATGCAGAATCCTCACGATGCATCTAGCATTGCATGAACCCCCCAGCTGGTTTTGCCCAGAAGGAAAAACATGTATGTATGAGCAGGGATACTGTTCAGAGACACTAAAACAGGTTTATAATACTCCATCCTGTTTTCTTCAGCACAAAAATAAGCCCGGAAGAACACGTCAGATATTTATTTCTGAAACAACTGGCAATAACTTTGTGCATTTCAAATGCCAGTCAGAGAACTTTTCAAATGATTGAAAGGTATGTGAAGGTCAAAAATCTTGGAAGTCTTGCCAAGGATGATAAAACTTTGCTGAATTTGTTAAACTTATGTTCCCATGAAATTTTCACCACAACAACTGTTCAACTTGACATCTACCTAAATCTGTCCAGACCTTTGGGATAATCTGACAAGAAATAAGTGACGAAGCAAACCATCAGAAGAGAAACTTGGAATCACCAAAGAGGGCCACTGAAAGCCTATGCCATGGTGGGGTTCTATCTCGGGCTCTTCCAGTGGTTGATTCCAGCAGCAACATTTGGGTTGGCACACCGTGCCAGTGAGTCAGCATTTTTAAGTTACAACTGAGAAAACAAGCAAAAAAGGAAAAAAAAAAAAAGCTGGTTTAATTATTTGGTAAGGTAGCTAGCATCATCATAAAAGTGCCCAAATTTTAGTGCAAACCAACCTCCTCCCCACGCTCTCCCAAAACTCTGCTGCCTTAAACTGACAAGTCAGAAAACAGCCAGAATGCTGCTTCTTTCTGCCTAGTATCCTCTGCCCTGCTTGCACATGTGCTTATCCAGTAACAGGCATCAGTAGTGAAACGGGATTACGTTCCACTGGTTTAGAGCATGAGCACAGCCCTGGGTGGGGCTGCTGGAGGATCAGCTCTTAATAAGGTGTCCAATTTATAATCTAGCAGGGCGAGGAGCAACTGGCTCTCAGAATGAATAGCTCTTCTGTGTTACCATCTCCTGAGGCTGGCTGCCTGGCCAGCCCGCCTCCTCCTTTTCTCTCTCTCTCTCACAGATGTTACTCTTTTCACTAACTTTTTTGCTGTTTCCCAGACTGGAAATATAAAGAGGAAGGAAGACAAGAAGTATCCACCCCTATCTGGTCAGACACTGCAAACTGCAGCAAAATGAACAAACTATCTGCTAGCTTAATAGGAACTAAAACCCTGGTATTGACTTAATCCAAGAAGGTTTCATTTCAACCTAGGAGCCTGCTCCCCGGGACTGTCTTTGTGCCACTAGATGTCTTTATAAGGAATGTTCTGTGCAACAACCCCAGATCCGTGGGACACCAGGCACTACACACAGCGTGCAGCCGATGGGGCGAGGAGGAACGGTCAAACGCTGCGGAGCACAGGAGATAAGCAAAGGGATGTGATTCCCAGACTGATGCTCTCTCTGGTTTTGTCTTAAACGTCTTCTGTTACATGATGTCTGGTGACTCTGCCGAGCAGTGCGAAGTTAATAAACTGATCCTTTTGAACAGCCAGATTAGCTCCCTCGGACTTCATATCTGACACGCGCGTCCCCGAGATGCCACAACCGCCTTATCTGCCGCGTCGACATTTTCCCCCTTGCAGAGCACTCCAGCCACAAGCATTTTCCTCACGGGTAGCCGAGGTGCATCCGACGGAGAGGGCTAGCCTGCAGGCCAAGCCCAGCAAAACCCC
>NW_008795259.1:1547905-1576355 GCF_000699145.1 Aptenodytes forsteri | reverse complement strand
CCCGCCCGCCTCCCCGCAGAGCGGCCCTGCAGGGCCTGGGCCGGATCCTGCCTCACGGGAACACCTGCCACAGCAGCCCGGGCGGCCAGCATGGCCCTTGAAACGGAAGCAAGTTACGCCTGTAATTACCCTAAGCCGTGCTTTAAAGAAGCGTCGTGACTTACCGTGCAGGTCGGAAACAGTCAGACCCGCTGATGAACGAGCACCCGTCCTCAGCTGCAGAAAGACCTGCAGGAAGACTTAGCATAGCGGTTCTGCAAAGATTGGCTGCACAGTTGAGCATCTCTCTCTCCCTTCTCCGATTTCCAAAGCGGTTCTCTGCCCAAAGATTCACCCTGCCCTGAGAGACTTGTCGCAGAGCCTCCTCTACCTCCAGGAGATGCATTTAATAGATTTCCTTTCCACGGTGATCCGATCTCTCACAAAGCATAAATCTGAAGCACACTGCATCCAGGAATGACTGCTCCTCAGTACCTATAGTCCTTTTTTTCTGTCTCTGTGCTGGCACTGCATCATGTAGAATGACTCTTTCCCATCTGCAGCACTTAAACAAAAAAAACCCTTAAATACAAATCCACCTGAAAACTTTCCATCATTCTGTGCTTCCCCCCCTTGCCAAAGCAAAGTGAAAGGTGATACGACCAGCCGCTTGATCAATTTTTGTCGGGGTCAGGGGCATCTGGCTCCTGTAGGATTTTTTATAGTAGGAGTCTGTTTCTAGGACCATTGGCTCTTCTGCAGCAGGATGCTGTTTTCAGGATCTGATATAAGCTGAACTCCGAAAGACCACAGAGAAAGAAGAAGCAGGGACCGTGCACTCGACTTCCTGGAAAAGACACCCAAGCTGTTCTTATGGCCTCCTGCAACCGCAGTCTGTCCTCCCTGAGCTCTACAGCTCGTGCCGGCAATTGCCAGCACTGTGGGCTCAGAGGGCACGGGAAGCGGCCTGCAGCCAGTCCGGGTAGCCTGCCTGGTTTGAGCAGTGAAATGTAGAGTGTTTTCAATTAATAGCCTGCTCTTCAGCCACATCATGGTCTGTGAGAAATGCTAAGTGTCATTAGCAGTCTCTTAGTTCAAAATGTTTGGGAGGACCACTGTTCTGTCCCCATCTTCATGGGGTCTTTGCATCTGGGAGAAATGCCTGGGATGGAGAACACAGAAGGACAAGCTGGACCAGAGTACCCGTTATGCCATTGAAAAAAATGAAAATAAGATGTCAACAACTTCTGTGGACCTAATTGTTTCTTCTCAAACAGATTGTTAGCTTATGTGAATCAGGCTAGCTCAACCAAAGAATGGAAAGGGGGAGGGGGATAGCCTTGGGATCAGAAAGGCACAATATGGGTCTTTATCCCCATTGCTTGCTGGCTACTGAGTAACATTAATTTATTGCCACCACCCCCCGCCACCAAGAGATAGTGGCACTAAGAGAGATGAAGAGACACAGGGTGGCAAATAGTAAGACTGCGTTTCTGCAAACACCACCATGCAAGGCCACCTGAAGGATCAGGCCTTGACTCCCTCCCTCGCTCTGCAACTCCTGCTCTTACCCTGCTGCTCAGCTCTATCGTGAAACTGAGCCGCACAAAACTAAGCTGATTAAAAACCAGAAACAGTTATTTTCTGAGCCAGATTGCTTCCCTGCTCTGGTCCACCTTATAGCCACATGCACTCTGGACTAGATACAAGGGAACAGGTATAAAGAAAATACAATTGCTTCTTTCAGCATCAGTGCCAGCTTGAGGAGTTCATCAGACTGCAGCCTGGTGAAACACCGGGAAATCCCACAGAGAGCAAAAGAGAAGGAAGCTGTACTTTAATTTCAGCAAAACACTGAACACAGACAAAGAACAGGCAGTGAGTGAGTGATGCAAACACGTCTAGTCAGATTTCTCCCCTGGACCTTCAAGAGAAAAAGAGGTAAAACATCAAGCACAAAGGGCAGCCTGAGTTCTCCAAACACAAAATCAGGACAAGCCAAATCCTGTGCAATTGCACAACATTAAAGAGTGATTCTGTGCTCTCTTACCTTGTGCTAAGGGAACAGCAATGTTCTGACCTGCAGTAATTTATGTGTAGAAATTCGTGCTCATAAACAAGTGAGAGGAACCAAAATCTCATGCCATAATCCTTCCAAGCAAAACCAAATTAGTTATGGGCAGCAACCTTGCTGTTGAAGGAGGTAATGTTTATCCTTATTTGAATCCAATAAATACACCAAAACAAGAGAAACAATGCTCAAAGAACTCTTCTCCTTTACATTTGCAAATAATGCTACCAACAAAAAAAAAAAAATTAATTGCTTCATATGCTTTACAAACATTAATTACTTTAGCCTGATGTCTCCCCAGCTGGACAGGTGTTATCATCTCCACTGAACATATGAGCAAGCTGAGTAAGACAGAGCTGGCCCTGTTTTTTCTAAGTAGCATCTAATTTTCAGTTCACTTGTGTATAGGCAGCTTCTGTTAATTTTGGCTAGAGCTGTAAGTGATTAATACATGTGCAAGACACATTCTGGGTGTCTCAAGCTAAAGGGCTAAAATTAAAGCCCATGCTTGAAACTGCGAACCTAAAGGATTTGCCCATGGCTGGGCAAAACAGGAAACCTGTTGCAGGATCAGGAAAATAAGCCAAGCCTTCAGATTCCTTGGGGCTTGTCTCCACAAGAAACGTAGGGAAGCAACGTAAAATTGCAGCACGCCAGAAACATTCTCCCCAGGTGGACCCTTCAGTGTTCTTTGCTTTCAAAGAGCAAATTTTAACCCCTCCATAAATTCATCCCTTCCCCACAAACATGGAGAAACCCACTTCTCGCTTACTGCTGAATACTGTAGCTTGTTGCCAGTTTCTAAACTGAAAGGTGATGGTGACAAGAGAAGGATGTGGTGACTCAGGAGGTAGCAATAAGAAAGACAAGGGTAAAGTTTCACTTTGGTTTCAGCAGAAAACTTCCCCATGAAGATGCTCTTGGTTTGCAATCAGCGATGAAGTAGCTTACCTGCATTTCAAAGAGGGGTGAGCTACCTCCCACTTAGCATACACAAAGATTATGTCTACCCATTTTAAGCAGACACAGACGATCTGAGTAGCTGCCCTTATTAGCTGGAGCACGATGCCAGCCCAAAGGAGGAGCTGTGAGGTTTCGTGCTAGAAATAAGCAGCAGGTCTCTCTGCAATAAACTCTCTAGAGATAATCTAACAACGTCCACGCAGGGGGCTGGGCTACAGATGTACATCCTCCCAAGCTAAGGTGCTGGTGGAAAAGGCTATCCTCCCAGCCTGCGGTTGCCATCCCTTCAGATCTGCTTTGCTGAACTGTGCTTGAATGCTACTCACATTTTTTCAGTCTGAATGAGGTAGGTTAGCAAAGACCTAGTATTTCAACGTTATAAGCTACCACCCAATGCAAGATGGGGAGTGGTCACCCCACAGCCTACTCCCTGGATCTGAAGCAGCAGGAACCTCCAGCACCAGGGAACAGCTGGAGACGGTAACTTCTGCCACAGCCTACATGAACATCTACGGCCTAAGTGCAGGGTGACAGCGTCCAAGAAGTTCATACTCTGGCTTGTCACTTGCCAGCTTTCACATGGAGATGAACCTGGTGCTAATGCGTTAGGCTTGGCTCACATTTTACATGGTGCAGGCATAGCTTTGCCATTATTTAAATTCTCAGATTGGTATGATATAGCTTAACTGGCAAAAATCAGTGTAGGCTAGGTCTGCCAAAACTGGTGTGTCCAAAGGAAGACATTGTGCTGCACTGGGTACCCTGCGGTGAGGATGGCAGCCGACCACAGAGTGACCACCCAGTAGGTGCATATACTGCAGAGGCAGGCCTAAGGTCGCTTTATGGTCTTGGCGGACTTGAGAAGAGTAGGAACACCAGAACAGATGTAACACTGTTTTTGCCACTTCAGGTTACAGACATACATCAGTTCAGACTGAAGCAGAGCCCCATGGTGTAGCTCCCCCTCATCCCTCACACACCCACAGAGACACTTACACCTGCTGTCCCGTGACACTGAATCAGGTGTTTGTGTAGCTGAGCTCTAAAGACTTTTTAAGGACCTTTGGGTTGAAAAAAACCCACCATACATCCTCCCTGAAAAGCACATCTTTTCTTTTAAGTGGATCATTTCACAGAACTGGCTTAAAGGGCAGCTAGACAAACAGCTGAATCAGCACAGCCGATGAAGCAGTAACCTGGGGCAGCGGAGAAGAGCCAACCGGAGCAGCCGCCTCACTCAGCTGCAAGCTAGAGCAGGATGCCTGACTGTGGCCCAGCTCTACCAGTATGTTCCAAAGTGTGTGTTTTGGTTTGGATTAGGGTTTTTTTTCCCCCCCGTTAGGTTTCCTAAGGAAATTAGGCTTATGCAATTGCTCTGTCCCTCGGTCTTCCTGTAGTCACTTTCAAAACTGCTGTCCAATCTCAGTCAAATCTGAGAGAGTCTCGAACATAGCATGTCCCTCTAAATCAGCTGGTGACTGGGTAGAAGCCCAAACTTGTGTCCTCTGCAAGGAGAAAGGCAGTGCTGCCGGTTAGCCAACACACAACTCTGGCCTATGGTTTCAGAGGGACAGGGAAGGAGCTGAGGTGGTGAACCTGATGCTCATCATATAAGGCCAGGCTTTATCACTTTGATTGCTCATGCACAGCCTGCTTTAATCCAGACTTTGAAACTTATGGCATGTAGACTTCAGTATGTACTTGTGTCTTAAAAAACAAGTGTCCTGTCAGAAGTTCATTCTGTAAGTCATTAAGATGTAGTTACTACTTTTAACCCCATTCAGTGATTTTTGTATCAGTCTGTTGTAAGATTGTCTTAACAACACGAGTATTACAGACATCCTTAGTGCAGAAAGGGTGATACTTAATTCTGTGCAGGGGCTCAAATGTACCATTTGTGCAATATGATGCCTGATACTGTATTTGTATTGCTAAAATGCCTTTTCTGGGGGGAGCTCAACACAGAGATGAATTCCATCTAACATGAGAGGAAAGAAGTAACTTGTTATCCAGATAGGTTATTCACTGATCTATAAATCAGAGAGAATAACAATGCATACTGTATTCCCGCCTGTTCCCACACACTCCTCCTTGTCATCGCAAGAGGTCTTTAGTACCCTGAAATACAGCTTGACAATAAAAATTAATTGAAAGTGTGCTAGAATCATTAACTTTTGGAGCTTCACAGTTTGCCCATCCTTAAATAACACTGGTTATAAAATCCTGTTTGTGCTACAATTCCTTGGCTCTCTGCCATGTAGCATGTACAGAAATCAGCAATATGTGCAGCAGGGACTTAGCTGGCTATGATACGAGCGCACATAATGGACTTTCTTCTTTAGCTCAGCAGCAAAACACTGACTCAGATCTAGAGACTGGTTATAGTCCCAGCGGCGTTTACTCCGTGTAATTAGCAGTATCAAGTGTGTTGTCTTTTGGGTAGCCTGATTGTTTCCATATGCACGAGTACCTTCTGTGAACGTAGACAGGGCAAGAGGCAGACAGCATTCAAAGCGCGCGCAGCGCTACGGGAAGCACATATGTTTTAAATACATTATCTCTACAATTAAGAAGAGTTTATAAATTGGTCATATAAATCGTCAAGAACGGGGCCAGTGGAGAAAGAAAAAGACCTTCTTTCCAAGCACGAACTTTGCCTGGGTAACTACTCGCACCCAGGTCCCCGAGATGAGGCAGACATCTCCCTGCTTGCTGATGGGAGAGCGGCATGAATCAGTAGCTCATGCGGAGCAGGGAGCCTTGCTCTGAAGCCGGCGCATGTTGCTCCAGGCGGGAAAAGGCTGTTGATGCTGTGTTGGGGCCTGGAGGAAGATCAGGCCGGCGTTTGAGGTGGGGCGTGCCTGGGAATGCCACACAACATTCATCTTAGGGGCAGGTACTTGCTGAAATTCCAATTACCGAGAGAGATGGCTGAGGCAGAGCGAGGCCTTGCCTTCGCCGTGCAAAGAGGTGCAGTTTTTTTACCTTGGGGTAATGTTTCTGACCGATCCCGAGGTAAAAAGCAGTGACGCCGAGCAGCTTCAGCCTCACTGCAAGGCAAACCAGGCAAGGTCAACCCCAAATGGGGGTGTGCTGCTGGCCTCACCTACTTTACCACATCAGCAGCAGCTACAGCAAGGTTTTTTAAAAAAAAAAAAAAAAATCCTTGAGAGCAGGAAAGACAGGCCCTAATGTCTGTTTTGAAATAAAGGTATAAAAAGGGGTTTGTTTAGGGTTATTTGCATCTTGTTCTCCCTCTCCCTTCCACGTCCCCTAACATTGCCATGGCTGACATGCTGTCTCACCCCCAACCCTCAGGCCTTCGCCCCGCAGCTGGCAGCATGGCTGAGGGCTGCAGGGAAGCAGGGAGAGACAGAAAGAGCCATTCCTGCTGCGGCCTGGCTCCTCCTGCTCCTCGCCATCCTCGGGATCCTCCGCGCGCTTCCCATTAGAGCAGGGCCCCGCCACACCTCACACTTCATGGCGGTGCACCTCGAGGCGCACCTTGCTGTTTGGGAAAGGCTCTCCCAGAATATTCCCTCACAGGCCTATTTTTATGGCTGCAGTAGGTGCCTGAATAAAGGCTGTCCTAAGTAACTGTCTTGGGCTGCTCGCCGGCTCCTGCCCTCGGCGCGCTCCCTTGTGCCATCCCAGCAGCCCAGGACAGCCTAGGACAGCCCCCCCGCCAAGCTCCTCCAAGCCTTTCGAAACCTCCTGCATATGCATCTGCTTTTTCGCTTTGCTAACAATATTTCGGTATCTGTTCTGTAGCAAACCACTCTTTATCCATAATGTGAACTCACCAAAGGAGAGTGCTTGACCAGGGTATTACAACCATCATCTTTACTACAGCAGATACAGTAAAGATTTAACCTTAAAACTTGCCTTGCAATACAGAAAATACACCCCTGCAAAGCACCTTTAAACTTGAGCAACTGCAGCTAGGCTCAGTGTCTGTACCAACTTGCATCATACAATTTCACCTCCCTTTCTCCGCTACCTCTAGGAACTATCACAAAAAGCTCCCCAAACAAGCTGTTTAATTAATAAATCTTCACTATAAAGCAGTATTTTATGCAATAAATCCAGACAATACATTCTTCTCTACAGCTTTTCTTGGAAATATCTTGCAATTGCTGATTTGGACAGGATTTTTGCAAGCCTAGTAAGCAGTAAAAATCCTTTATAGAAAAAGGTATACACTGCTCATTGACAATCATTCATTAAACAGACTAGCAGTTTGTTTCAATCATGTCTTCTGACATTAGGAATGGGGATGCTACTACTTTAATAATAAGCTATCAAACAGTATTGCAAATAGTCACTGTTCTTTAATTTCTTGAAAAGCTCTGAAGAGGTGAAAAATCCATTTGCAGCACAACTACTGCTGCCTGTTCAGAAGTATGTTTTATCTCAACCACAAGATTTGGTTATCCCAGTGAAAAATACTGCACTTGAAATTAATTTAGTGTTTTTTACACCTATCACTGTTTATGTTCTGTATTTATTATTTTCTTGGTGGTTTCTCCCAGTTCTTTTCTAATTTTTCTTTGCTCATTTCCATTTAAACGTCTGTCATTGACAAGCAGACTTCACGGCATGCGGTTGCTGTCGTGGTCACAACAGATGCAGGGAAGCCCAGTGTATTCACTCGACCTAAAAAACATTACCAGGGAGCGAAATAATCTGTGTGCAATGTCGTGTCCTTACAAACACCCCTGCAGGTGTGCAACTCTTCCCTAGTGCATGGCTAGCTATAGACATCAACTCACTGTTGTGCAGAAATACCTGAGGAAGGTTTAACAATACTTGAGGTACTGCTACCAGCTTAGTACTGGCAGCACACAGGACAGTGCATGCTAATTTAAAGCTTACATAAATAATAAATATGTTTTAGGTCCCTCTTATGTGTAAAACATTAGGTTAAATGAGAAGTATGAACATATAGTTCAAATATAATAATTAAAAATACAAATGAACTACATTCTCAGTACTTAGAACTCTGCTACATGTACATTTATATACATAGAAAAAGTATCTGGAAAACCACCTTTTCTGTCGTGATGGAAATAATATATTGCTTATGTGTCATGTTATTTTGAGTCATTATTAATCTATTACTCAACTAGTTTTGTAAACATGGTACAGCACTAAAGATTTAGGGTGACATTGAAGATTCAGGCCCCCGACTCCGCAGACATAAGCATGTGTGTAACATGTGCTGAAGTGCTTACAGGAAAAGGAGCAGAAATATGTATCAAGCCCAAACTTGAAAACAGGTGGTTTTAAGTTATACAAGCACAAAGAACAGTGAACAATTTTTTAAGCAGACACTTTTTGTGTTCAGAAATTAAACAGCTATTTTTATTCCCGTTTCTACCACCAAAAAAAAAAAACCAAACCCGCGGGCTGAGAAAGCAACACATGAAATCTAAGTCGTAATTTTAAAACTGAGGCTCCTTCTCACCATGGGGGGGGAACCACTTTTTTTTTTCCCCCAGGGATTGCTGGGCCAGCAGAAGCTCATGTCCTAGACTGGCGAGCATCTAACGCCGTGGGACAGGAGCACTTCCTTGGTGCGAACCCCACCCTGCACCAACGTCCCAGGGCGCCCTTGCAGGGTGGGCCCCGCAGCACAGCTGGAGAGCAGCCTGCTTGTGGTCATAGCTGGTATTCTGCACTAACAGAACCAAAAAAAAAACCAACCCCAAAAAACCCCAGCTGCCATTAACATCTCTTGCAGTCCTGGCAGCAGGGCTCCCCCGTGGCCCCCTGGCCATGCCCCCGGGGCCCGGCACACCCTCCAGGTCCCGGTGAGCAGGGAGCTCTGAAACCTGGCACCTGGTCAGGGACCGGGGCGTGCTGGGGACCGCCTTCCCCTTTCCTTGCCTTAGGGGTGGCCCCCTGCCCTGAGGGGAGACAGGTAAGGCTAAGGCCCTGGGGCTGGGCCTTGTCCACCCCCCCGGGTGTCAGCCCCCCTCCTGGGCCTCACGAAGCCCAGCCAAACTCCAAATGTCAGCACCCCCAGGGTAGCACATGCACCCCCAGGCCTTGTCCACACCCCCCAAGCAGCAGGGCCCCCCCAGGCTTGTCTACACATCTTCCCCAAGTGGCAGGGGCCTCCCGTGGCCTGGCGAGGCTCGCAGCTGCCCATGGTGCAAGGCCAGGGGTAGGTGGGCAGCCCCGGTGGCGAGGTGAGGCGAGGTGAGGTGAGGCGTGGGGGTTAACATCTGCCCCCAGTGTGAGGTGAAATCCCTCTCAGCTGCCCAAGGGGAAGGGAGTGTCGCTCGCAGGGTAACAGATGGTCCACGAGCAGCCGCCTGGATGCAAAACCAGTCAGGAGCTCCCTCCTTTTACTCACCTACTTGCCCGCCGTGCTGGGAGGCGGGAGGAGGTTTTGCAATATCTGGGGAATGGGACGAGCCCAGGGAGTGTGAGAGTGGGAGAGGAATGGCGGGATTACATAAAGGATGTGGGCGAGAAGGGGAGCAGGACAGTCAGACACGCGCACCCCGGCTAATCTGGAGGCAAGGGGGTGGCGGAAGGGGTGTTGGGAGAGGAAACGAAGCGCTCACCCAAGCGTGGCTGGCTGACTGGGGAGCGGAGGGAAGGGAGACAGCCTTACGCTGCATTTGGTGTGGGTGCATGCTTCAATGAGGGTGCGTGAAAGCACTGGACAAAAGATAGAAGCACCATCACCACATATACAGGGCAGCAAGAGGGAAGACTTCCTTTCTAGGAGGTTTGCAGTTCCCCCTCCCGTTCTCCGCATGCCGCTGGGGAAACCTGCGCTTGTCCTGCTTGCTAGGAGACAGCACACAGCTTGGTGGCTGCGGGTGTGTGAGGCTTGCTAAATGGAGGCTCCTGCTGCCCTGCTGGTTGCTGCTGTGCTCTGGGAGGGAGGAGGAGATGGAGGAGGAGGGAGGGATGTGAAAGTGGGTCAGGAATGTAACTAGACTCTGCCCCCCTTGTTGCAGGCACAGGCGGCGCTGCCTTAGCGATGGAAAGCAGGCATTTCACTGTTGATGTTCCCCAGTCGTACCGGCTGACGGTTACTAGGGGATCCTGAAGGATGTGTTTCCCTGTGACCCTTTGAGAAGAAAAACTTAGTTGCCGCAGTAACCAAGTTTGGCTTGGATGCAATGATGCAGTAAATATCATAGGTGAGCCTTGCTAATGGAGGAGGAGGAAGCTGAAACTGTATAGGCTGGATAACTCTTGCAGTCAGGTCAGGAAACGTTTAAAAAACATCCCAACAAACTGTATTAGTTAAGTACACGACTTTTACATTTCCTGATGCAATAAAACTCTCAGAATTTATCCCCTATGTGTTGTAAACTACTAAGAAAACAGAGATAGAAATAAACTGCCTTACTGATGTAGCATGAGGTGCAGAGCTCACCCACAACTCCGCAGTAGCCCCGTGCAGCCCTTTTGCATGCAAGTAATTTTTGTTTGGTGGCCTGAATTTTTGAAAGTTAAGGGGTGTGAAAGAAGGTGAACACTGACTCAAAACCTTAAGTTTGCATCCAACTTCTTTTCAGCATTGTTACTTTAGATTAACAATTTTCAGCATCATTACTTAGATTAAACGAGAGAACTCATCACCCCTGCTCCTATAGGAAATCCCCAAACTAAATACTTTCAAAGCAGAAAACAAACTAAAAGAACAAGCAAAAAATATTCAACTAGAGGCCCAGTCATGCATCATTTCTCCCTGTTCCCTTCAGTTCTTATTGTCCGATTTCCATCTTCCTCTTTAGAGAAACAGACCTTTATTCACAGGGGTGGGGAATTGCTTTTCAGAGTTAGAATGAAAAACTGGAAAAAAAACACAGAAGACAGATACCGTGATATATCCGTTTCTCCTTTAGTTTTCTTCCAGAGTTGTGTTTTTTCTAAAGCACTGGTATTCTGAAGAAAAAATGGGTTGCTGTACATAGGACCAATTCTGCTCCCAGCCTGAGGATCGACAGAGGAGAATTGAGCTGTCAGGCTCACAGATGCATCAGGAGTGAGGGGACACACCAAGTGTGTCAATGCAGGCCACACAGAAGATAGGTATGCATCCAGTCGATAGATGAGGGTATGCGTGTACGTTTCATTAAGGGAACAAAAGTCACTGGAGCAAACTGTGCAGTTATTCCTTTGTTACCCCTTTGAATTATTTGTCAAGGAGGTATTGCTATAAATAAACATCCCTTTAGCTTCTTTCATCTCTGAAAGCTATTCAGTGTTTAAAAGCACCCATGCCCTTTAATTCAAGGACATTCAAAGATGCACAATGAATCTCACTGTTTCTATTTTTTATGTGAGATAATTTGTCAAGTTGATTTCCCAAATCATTCGCTACTAAAAGCTAAACTGAATAATAAAAGTTACATGGATGTAAGCAAAGTGTGGTGAAATATAACTAATCTATTGTACCATTACTCCTGTTTTAAGAAAAAAGTAGAAACCAATAATGGTTTAAGTGCTGTGGGCCACAAAGCTTTTCTTAAAGAGAACTCAGTGGAGGGCCTGGGTGATACTTCATAGATGAATGTAGCCCATTGCTTCCAGTCATGGAAAATTTTTAGGCAGTCTTTATCCACAGTTTTAAGATCAATAATTGCTTAGGTACGTCATGCTTATTTTTTGTGGAACAACGTTGCTTGGTCTTGTCGACTCTCCTGGCAATGCAGAACAGTCAGCGGACACAGTCTCTCATGCCATCTGCTTCCATGGGCCTCTGCCGCTGTGCAGTCTTGCACATCTGGGCAGAGGGATCCCACAAGTCTCTCTCATTATCAGGTGAAAATGCCAGGTTAGAAAGCTTCCTCTTCCGGGACTGCCACAGAAAGTCTTGATGGTCCCACCTATTATCAGCATATTTTCATGTGTGTTGAGGCAACTCAGTGAGCTGGGAAAACTAAACATTACAGAGAAGAAGCACTTGCGTTAGCAACCATTCCTTCACTTACTGGCAGGGAGGGTCTGATTTCATTGTTAGGATGGGCCCTTTTTATGCCCCTCTGGACAAGCAAAGGGCATGTTAAGCCTTACGGAAACAGGCACGAGAAAATCCTCCTGTGCTCTGTGCAGAAGCATGGTGTTTCCTATCTATTCCCCCCGCCCCTTTCTGTAGGGATGATGTGAGGAAGGAGGTGTGGCCAGAAAGTTGCTGCTTTCTAGTTATTCTTGGCTCTGGCAAAGGCCTTTCTATTCAAGGGTAAATGGCAGGGACCTTGACGCTGCTCTAAATCTGTATCGATGTCTTAGAGGTCCCCAGAAGGACCAGACGATATGACAAGGCATGAAGCACAGCTTAGGTATAACGGAGAATTAGACTTATAACCTGTGGCTGCTTTGAACAGGAGTTGACTATGGCATCCCAGACTAGTCCTTTACTACTAAGCTTTCGGCATGGGCCTAGTCTGCAGTGAAAGACTAGTTAATGCAAAAGTATGGAAAAGGAAATATGGGAAAGTTCCAGGTCTGATACGTGAGTCCATCTGCAAAAGTATTTTTGCTTTGTTTTTGCTTTAACTTGTACACTGGAAAATTAGGAAGGAAAAAAACCCTATTTAAATAGGGCTTTTTCTACCTGTGTTCAGTCGAGTCCCCTGGTTGTTAGAGAGAAAAAAGATGTATACAGTTTTACCAAATCATATTAGCAGACTAGCGTGCATGGTTTAGTAAAATACTTCTTTTCTGAGTAGTTTTAGCATGTTTTGGCTCTTAAAACCATCATTTCCAACATAGATAATAATAATTTTTAGAAAGTTATTAGCTCATCTTGTTTCCACCTTGCAGGGGAACTATTCTGCATCCTACTAAAGTGGCTGACTGTCTTCAGGGAGAGGATAGATTGGGTCCTATTAAGATAGATTTAAAGTTTTAGCCACACGCTATTTTGGAGATTTATTTCCTTGGTTAATATCTTGTTTTTACCAGACTGAATTGCAGAAACTTCTGTGTAAACAGGATGAAACAATAGCAGCAAAGGTATGATGCCATACGATGCTGAATAGGGACTCAAAGTCCATTACCATTTTAATGATGGCATTGTTAAGCAAAGTAGTCTCAAGATTAAATAGTTTACTTCATTAAGAAAAACATGCTATTTATTGAGTGTTTTACCTTTAGCAACCAAAATACAGTAGTGTCTGGCTTTCTTTTGAAACTCGCTCATGTAGTTTCAAAGCTGTTTGCAGCTGGAGACCGTCAGCCACTCACTGTACTTACAAAACAGGTTTAAAAGCAGACACGGTTAACAGGATGTGACATAGACTCTCTTCAGCACAGTATGTGACACATCCCTGTACTTTTCTATTAACTTTGAAAGAGGCTGCTTAAGCTTAGAATGCAACGGGTCTGCTTAAAGTTTGAATTCAACAAGAAAGCTTTAAGAAAGGTATATTCCACATTTATCTTTTTGAGAATTATTTCAGTGAACTTTTGCTTATCAGTACTGAAAAGATGTGTTAAAACCAGTCTGACAACTTTTTTTTGTAACGCCATGTGCTGGAGGGCCTTGAGAAAACAGTTTTGAAACAATATCAGAGCCGAACTACTGAAATGCTTTGAACAAGAAGAATGTTCATTAAACACATTTCCCTGATTTTTGTAGTGTCCCAAACAACAAAAGTCAGGTATTTTGTGATTTATAGCCCCTTTTCCAGTGAGATGCTTCAGAAGGAGCTTGAAAGATTTGCATCTTGCAAGTAAGAACATGGTGGACTTAAAATGCTTAACCTACCCTATTTTTTTCAAAATTTTAGCCATGAAGTTACTGGATCCTGTTTCAAAACATGCACATAAAAGTCTTAATTACCCAACCAGCTCCCCTTATCTTAATTCACTGTCATTCAGCCAACATCCACGGGAGAAGCCATGCAGTGACTGGACCATGGGAGATGCAGGGGTTTTGTACTTCATTGGAAACAGTCACTGGGGTATAATCCTGCTTTCTCTGCGTTCCCATTAACTAGAACTCCTTGGGGTGAAATTAGGTTTCATTGCCCAAGGCTGTACTCCTGCAAAAGGGCTGTGCTTCAGGTCACAGGGCTGTGCATGGGTCCTCCCACCCAAGCCCAGGGCACAGTCAGAGTGCCTGACAGATCAGCTCCTCTGCAGCCACCTGGCAGTGCTTGCTCTGCACTGGAGGTCTGAGGAGGAAAGACATGGATAAGGACTTTGCAAAGCACACTAGCTTCCTATTTGTTTCCCCCTTTCCAAATGCAGATTTCTCAGTACTTCTCAGCACCCCTTTTTTTGATGTGTAGCAAAGTGTTTCAGGTCAAAATGGGTTATTCAGCACCTCTGAAAAACCTAGTCTCATTGTGTACAGCTTGCTCTGAAAAATCAGAACTGAGTGGCACAAAAACATAAAATAGGATTTAGAAGAAATCAGAAATGTCATTTTTCAGAATAGATGCTTCCTAACACAAAAGATGATGCAAATAGTAGCATCATGTTAGAGCAAGGGGAACTGGGTTTGAAGCATACCAGCTCAGACTAAAAAAGAAATTTTGTTAAAGGGGAAGGGCCTTCCAGTACAGCCGGTCAGCAGCATAAGAATTTAAGAAAAATTAGGATAGTGAGAGAAATGCACATATCGTGTTATAAAAATGTAGGGCCCAACTCTAGAAATGCACATGAGTCACTGTGGATGCTACCCAGCAGGGAATGGTAAAGGAAGAATCTTCTTTAGATCTAGGGCTGTTTTGAAGAGCTGCTGTTGATGGTGCTTCCTCCTAGGCATTCCCAGGAGCTGTGTCTGTGTCTGCTTTGGTAAGTAGAGAATAGATGGTGGATCCTGGTATTGGCAGAACCATTTACACATCCGTCTTGGTATTTTCTTTGAAGTCTTGGGTAATAGCAAACAAAAGTCTCTGTAGAGATGGCTTTTGCAACACAGGAAACACCTGTACACCCTCCTCAAATTATTTCTCTGCGTGACAAACGCACACCAGCTCTGCTGTGTCACAGGGCCTTTTCATCCTAAAAGTTTGGGTCAGGAGTGACTTCACAAAAAAGCACTGGACAAGGCAAAATCCTTCCCCTAAACCTTCCCTCTTCTCGCCTCCTACTCTATGTTCTGACTCTCTGTTTTTTTCCTCTGTATTCTTCAACCCACAGCTTGCCTTCATAAAAGCGTCAATCAGTCATTCCCGATAGTTATTTCTGTGTCTGTTCCTGAGGGCCCAAGGACCAGCAGATTCTTTTTTATTACCAGTGTGTGTAGAGCAGAGGTCCAGCTACAGGCTGGTTTGCATTCAAAAGCTATAAAAGTATAACTGTTTCAGTCAGTGATGCAATTTCTGCAAGTTCTAAAACGTTTTCTTTAAACGTGGTTATACAGCTGACACCTCTCTTCCTCATTTAATGAGACCCTATTCTATTTCATGCACTGAAGTGCGCACTGTTGATAGAAGCAGGCCCGGAGCTAGGAGAGGGGGCTCCTGTTCCTGGCCTTTCTACATCTTACTGATTAGTTCCCCTCAGTTCCTTCAGCTGTGCAATGGGGCTCACAAAACTGTCCTTTTTATTACAAGGTGATTTAAGATTCTTGGTGAAGAACATGACATGAAATTAGATAGCAATAGCTGTTGCAGAAGTATTATATACCACTGTCACTGCGTGGGGCGTTCTCCACATCGTATTACTATACACAAAGCAGCAAAACTTTTTTCAAGGTTAGCACCTTCTACTCTTCAGCCTGGCTAGAGTAGAATAGCATCTTAGATAAGAAAATGTTTATGCAGTGTGATATCATTCCTGTGGTCTTCTCAATATCTTGTCAGGATCCTGGCAGAAGTAATTTGCAATAAGAGAAAAAAAAAAAAGGCAATTTCTCTTTTAACCAGTTATTAACCTTGAGACAGTCTATACTTAAAGGAGGTAGTAAATGTTGTACGCACAGCATCTCTTCCTTTGTTCTCTGAAATCAGGATGGTTTCTAATCTTTTAAGTGTTGTTATTTTATTACTAAGTGCTACTGTATATCTCTTAATATTTTACAGAAAACTAATAGTAGGTGAATTACACAGTTCTGGAATTCCTTACAGTTGGGTATATCAGCGTTTCTGTAACTTCATCTTTTCTCAGAGCAGGCCTCAGAAACTAGTCTTGGAGGATGTAGCAAACGTTGGATAATTCAGGAACAGTTTTATAAGCATTTAGACCTGTCAGTTACACTGCCTTATTTTCTTGCTGATGAATTTGCCCAGCATGACATTGAGTTTGTTTTATGAGAAACTCAAAGTAACTTGAAATGACAATCCTTCCAATTTAAAAAAAATAATTCATTGCACTGAATCATGTATACAACTTTGATACCAGAGGCACTGTTCCTTAATCTGGTATCTCAATTTACTAACGGATAGTTTTAATTTTGTTTTTAAAGTAACAGAAATGCACATGCAGATTTAAGGTTAGGTTGGTTCTGGAGGGGGGAGGAAAGTAATCGCATTGCATCTTCACCCTCCTCTGACTCATCCCCTAAAATAAAAAATTCTCCACCAAAGCGACAGGCTATATAAGCTGCGCAGTAGTTGCATATGTTGTGCATTCTATTAATCTGAAGCTGAGCCTTTTCATCCTTACACCACTTTGTCCCCAGGTCCTCTAACAGCCTTGCACTGGGTCAGACACCCATTTTCCAAAGAATGCCCCAGAAAGCACTGTGTGGGTGATATTATAATTCTGTGTATTCCTACAATGGAGCAGTGTGTCTGCGTATGGGATCAGAAATTTTGCTTTGGAGAGTTAATGTGAATGCCAAATGATAAATAAAATGCTGAAATGAAAAATAGGCCCCGAAAAATGGAAAGCACTGTAATAAGACAACATTTATCTTTCTAACTGTGGGCCCTCTGAGGTCTGCAGAAAGGGTTTATGGATGACACATGACCAGCAGAGAGCATGCAGGATCATCGCTAAGAGCAGATCACCAGAATTCTGTAGTCACAAAACGCACAGCTATTTAATGTTCGAGTTAATAATTCATAGAGCCTTGTGATATTCAGAAGCATTTCACAAACGTCTTCTAATATTACTGGATTGTTTAAAGATGTTTGCAGGTCACATGTACAAGTGGATGTCTGTTATCTGGCATTTTGTATATGAAGTATTTTTAACAGCTCTTTTTGCTGTTACCTGCACACTAACTCCTTCCCACTGTGCCAGGAAACTGTATTCCACTCATGGATAGCTGACTCCATCCTCTCATTTTTCACGCATAAAGGCTATAGCAGAATATCACCTTAGGAGATAATTTTGTTATCCTGTTTCCAAATCCTTATTATGGGTGCCTGATAATGAAAGAAAACTTTACTAATCATATACATTTTCAAATTATCTATATAAACAGCTCTTAACTTATGTCAGTCTTCTTCAAAGTTCAACCTATTTCTTCATTATATTGTATTCCTGAAAGCCTTTTCTTTTGTGTTCATAGCAACCTTCCTATCTCCCTTTAATCACAGTGGCCTCCACCACTTTTCCCAACTGTTTAGAATTCATTGGAAAGAATTTAACTTGTTTTCTTAGTAATAGTTTGTCAAGTGTTTCAACATGCTGCAGCATATTTTACAAACTGTAGAGGATTCTAAACGAATATTTCTTACTGAGTTTCACTTTTAAACTAACTTCCCGGTATTATTCAGAGAACAGATTATTGGTAAGCAGATTCGCTCTGGAATTTTTCCACAAATTTCTGAAATGCAATTTTACTTTTACATCCCAAATTTTTCACTTAAATGTTTGAGAGCTGATTAAGCCCTTCTTGGGAGGGTTTATTGAGTCAAAGGTGACTCATTCAATATCCCAGTAGTTTGGGCAGTTACCTGAGATGCAGAAAAGTGTTTCCATTCATTTTCATTCCATTTTCATCAGAGATTACACAACTAGTTATATGCATTATGCTATTAATTTTTAGAATGGAATGACTGTAGCTTGGCATCTAATTCATACTCACATGCCTAAGTTTCAGGGTTGCTCAGCAGCTATAGAAGCAATGAACATGCTCAACACCTCTGAAAATCAGCCCATGTAGGTGTGTAGAAAATATAGAATCAAATATCTAACTACAGGCATCCTAACTGGAAAAAAATAGCCTGCCTTTTTTTTTTTAATTTATTGAATATGGATGAAGTATTGGTTCCTAGCAGAAGCAGAGCATATGACTTAATGGATCTCTTACTCATTCAGATGTGGTAAATCTGATATGTACATTTATGATGTCTGGCAAATGTAATGATTTTTCTATTTAGAAACTAAAATGTAATTACTAATTCTATAGTCTGATTTTCAACATATTTGTTTCATTTTTTAATTTATTGAATATGGATGAAGTATTGGTTCCTAGCAGAAGCAGAGCATATGACTTAATGGATCTCTTACTCATTCAGATGTGGTAAATCTGATATGTACATTTATGATGTCTGGCAAATGTAATGATTTTTCTATTTAGAAACTAAAATGTAATTACTAATTCTATAGTCTGATTTTCAACATATTTGTTTCATTTTCTAAATTCTAAAAAAGGTAGTGTTATGTACTGTAAAACTTGGGGAGAAACAGCTGGCAGTGCGAATTGTGACATGATGTATTTTACTGATCCTGAAAGCTTAGTTTAGGCCCTCATAATTACATGAAGTTCCCTCTTCTTACATAGCCCTGGGATAATTGGATGGTATGGCAGTCCAAAGCCTTTGGGATGCTAAAATAATCATGCATTAACCCTACAAACATACTTTTGCTTTGATGTTATCGCCACTAGCTGCTAGCTGAATAATTACAGTTCCCTTGTGATCAACTTTCATATGATAAGAGTGATAGCAATGATAAAGAGGATAAAAAAAGTTGCAAGACACTTGACGTGTTTTTAGTTCATATGAAGAAAGGACATCAATTTATAGAAATTGATGTGGAGCATGCCATGTAATTAAAGCTTTTGGTCCCCATTTCATTACTGCAGGCAAACGGGGCTTGCACTCATGGTGGGGAGCAGCCACAGAAACTGGTTGTGGCTCTCTGGCTGAGATAAGTTTATGCTGTTCCCTTTGGCAAATCATTGTCTTTTAAATTCCTCAACGCTTTGTTCAAAGTACAGCTGTGTTTCAATAATAACTTATTTCTGTATAATTCCAGTTCAGTGGTTTTTATTACATATGCTGCTAACATTTTCACACGAGTACTCCAGCCGTACAGCAGTTCTCTGCAGTCAGCACGAGCCCAAAATCACGCCAGGAACTGTCTCTATTAGTTTCCGTGTTACCAAACTTTTGTATACTGAACTATTATACACCACTCTCATCTTACTTCCTCTTCATTCAACTATTGTCCCAGCTCTCCAAAACTCTCCATTTTTATGGTTAGCCCCAATTTGCTGCCACAAGATTTTGCTGTAGTTCCTATTTACACGCAATATTATCCAAGTACCAAGTTTTACAAGAGCTGTCAGTTTCCAAATATGAAATCTGAGCCCTCTCATTCTTCTCCAGTGTGGTTGGGTAATGTGGTGTTCATCATAGGACAGGACTAATGATACCAGCTCTACTGAATCACCGCATGCAAGTAGGCACAGGGAATATTTCCTCTCTTTTGCTGTGTCAGTAACCTGGAATCTAGACCAGAAACATCATCTGTGGATCTGTCTTCAAGATTATCCCAAGAAAAGTGTGTGGACTGTGGTGAATCGTGTCCATTGGCTGGTGGATCAGGGGTTTAACAGTGTCCTGGTTTCGGCACTGAAATTAAACCATGACAAACAGCTAACACAAAAACATCAGGCAGGATTTTTACTGATTAAGTCTGTGCCCAGAGAACGACAGATGAGATCTTCAGAGGTGAATCGTCCCCACTTACAGCAGAAATCACAGTTCAGAATTTCATGTCACTTGGAAGACTATTCACTACTCAGTTCTTTATTGCATATAACTATAACCATAGCAAAGGTCCTATAAATACCAGGTAAAAATGAACAGGAAACAAAAGCAAGTTTACTTTTCAGTCAGAGAGACCTTTCATGCTACTTTCTAGCCTTATTTAGCACGCGCGCGCGCGTGTGTGTGTGTAGGGGGATAAGTAATTGTGGAGGACATTGGTGTCCTTCAACAATAACTATAACTATAACCATAGCAAAGGTCCTATAAATACCAGGTAAATAGGAAACAAAAGCAAGTTTAGTTTTCAGTCAGAGAGACCTTTTATGCAACTTTCTAGCCTTATTTAGCACGCGCGTGTGTGTGTGTGTGTGTAGGGGGATAAGTAATTGTGGAGGACATTGGTGTCCTTTAACAGATGGTATTTTTACATGTGGACCAATGCTCAGAAGGCTCTAAGATGAATTAATCACATTCATTTTTATGTGTATTTAAATCAGGTTTTGCATCCAAATCTCTATAGGTAGAAAGCCAGCGCTCCAATCCACTGTGCTACTGGGCACCTTAGCAGCATTCTCCTCAGCCCTTCTCTTGGATTGCCTTCTGTATAATTCTTATTCTAGTGACGTTAGGCTCCACCCTCAGGCCTCTTCTTGTTTGTTGGTTTCTTTGCATTTGGCCATTTTTAAAATAATTTTGCTGAACTACTCGGGCTGCTCATTTGCGCTCATTTGCACTCGAAGACTAACCTTCAGCCACTTCTGAGAGGGAAGGGACAGAGTAAAACAGACAGCTTAATGAAACAAACTCAGGTGGTCTATGTGAAGTGAGTACATATGATTGTTCAGAAAATTATTAGAGAAAAATCTTATTTGCGGTTGCCATTTAATCAAAATTAACAGCTGAGAAGATTATTCCACCGGTGAGGTTAGGGAGGCACAGCAATCTATTAGCGGTTCACAAGAGGTTGCAGGAAAAATATTGCATGACTGTTAGGATTTCAGGATGTTTTCATAAACATTAATCCCAAACAATTTAATTCTTTGCTGTAAGCACATGGGCCACTGACTGCAAGCTGAAAATCTGGAGTTTAAATGTTTTCTGCCCTTTCTAGGTACTCAGAGTTCTTTTGAGGAAGAGGCTGATGTCTGTGTCCTGTTCTTAGAAAACATTTGTTTCAAGAGTCGAGATTTCCATTCAGTGAATCATTTCAGGTAACAGCTCTCTTATGCTCATTTTAATAATAGTGGTTTGGGGTTTTTTTCCTTTTCAAGTTTCATTTTAGATAGAGCACAGTCCCATCTGACCACCAAAGTAATTGAAAAGAAAAAAAAATATATGTTTAGTAGCACACCTACCCTGTCTACCAAATCTTTCCTCTCTAGATGCTCATTAAGAGAGTTTTCACCTTCTTTGTGTTGCACAGGAGGAAACAAGATTATGGAACACATTATTTATTATACAAGTTGAAGACAGGAATGCAGAAAAATGTATTGAGAATACTTTTTTCTCAATAATCCTTTATTTAAAAATGAAAATAAGTGACTGTTGAATGAGAAATGAAGGTAAAAGTGTCAATATTAGGACTTAAATACTTTTATCCATATTTTCCCAGACACTTTGCAAGTATTTTTTCTTTTTGTAGAAGCAAGTATTTTCTTATATGAAAGCTCCAGAAATGATCTAAAACATTTCCCAATCTTATGCCCCTCTGGTCCACAAAGCTATCTTTTTCTGCCAGGAGAAACCTTCTGCTGACAGTTTTTGCTGTTGTTGTGGAAGTCATTTTATTATGTCAGTAGAAGAATTCCTTTTACCTGTCTTAATCATGTCTCTGTTATGGACAATGTGCTAATACAGCATGGCTGTTTTGACAAGCAAAGAGCTCTACTGTTCTAGTTATACCCCTGTATGCTGCAGCAGGTATATCTACTGCCGATACAATTTACATCAGCAAAACTGTGCTTTTGCCAGCGTGGCTTATCTTATCATTGTCCGAATGACACAAGCTGCGCTGGTGAAAGTATAGTTCTGACTGCATAACTGTGAACATTCGCTGCTTTTGGTAGCGTAGCTCGGATTTAACCTCAGTTGCAAATCATATCCCTTTGTACATCTGACTAGGGTAAGTAGGCCTGCACAACTTTACGGCATAGACTTGTCCCGAGGCAATTTTGCCTCTGGTTTAAGGAGGCACAAAGCACAATTTAAGTAGGTACAAAAGCACAAGCGGCTCTTTTCATGCTCATTTACCTGAGCCCTACCATTTTCTTCTGCTTCCCCCTTGCTTCTTTGTCTACCGCATCCACTGGCCATTTTTCCCTGGTAGTTCGGTTCCTCTCTTCTCTTGCCCAAATCCTGTCATTGCAGCCTCCCCCCAGTTACATTAATCTCTGCCCTTGAAAGTTGTCCTGCTTTTTCCTTCCCTGCAGGGTAACTGCTCCCTTGCATACTTTCTTCATGACTGCTGCCTCACTTCCTATTTTTTCACTTCTCTGCTGCTTGCTGGCCCTCTCTGCCTATTTTCTGCTGCTTTGTGGGTGCATCTCAAAGCACTGTCTACTGTATTTTCCCTGGGCTGGTTGGGGTTTCCTTCTTCTCCGCCCCCTTTTCTGCTTGCACTCTTTGAGCTATAATTAGCTGTGGCATGAAGTTAAGAAAATAAAAATGTAGGCTGGAAAAATCAAGAGACACGTCCTAACAGCAAATTCTGCAAGAGTACGGACCAAGCTCCCAACAGAAACTGTTGAATCGTCCATAACTGAGTATGTTTAAAACTAAACCAAGACAGTACTGAAAAGTATATCGCATAGAGCAATACTGTGGCAGCCTTGGGAAATGAATAGCAGGTATCTTCCATCTCTAGCCTATAACACCAAAAGATAGTAAGTAATGCTTCAGCTGGATATTGCTGCCTTCCTTTACCTGCTGTTGTCTCCGCTGGTGCTACAGCAGCCGTTTGAACGACTGAACATGAAGAAGTTGCTGTTACCATGAGCATTTATTTTGTTTGTGAGAGGTTTCAGAATCGGCTCTCCCTAGCAAATGGGACATGGGGAAACACACAGCTGGCTTACTACTTGCCTTCAGGAGGGAAAATAATCACATTTAAACTAACAGTCAATTAGGTGTGAGAGGCTGGGTGGTCAATAAGAATGAAACATGTCACATTCAGTACCAAATCACAAGCTGGGCATTAAACACTAACTTCTCTTTGCACACCTGTGTTTTTTGCATTACCTGGCAACAAAAGCTTCTGGGCAACAATGCAGAGTTTTAAAAGAAGTGAAAGTATTGCAGTGGGTGGTTTTGCTTACCGTTGTTCTTTTTCCCGCTCTGTCTCTACACAGACAGGCTTGCACATGGGCTATACAACCTGTTTCTGAGGCTGTACATTAGTGATCACAGAACTGTTTGAGAATGTAAACGTCAAACATCTGCTTGCTATTTTTTTCATGCTATCTTTTTAAACAGTCTGAGGAATAAGTAGGCTGTGCTGTTCCAAAATTTGCGAAGTAATTAAGTATGCAGGGGGGATCTTTCTTAGTTTTATCCATTTAAAACGTACTATTTTTTTAAATCCTCCTCTTTTAAGAATTTTAGTTACTAAAATTGTAATAACACTCTTTTGCGCCCCTGTTGTTTGTTTTGGTTACAAGGCTGAAAGACATGTCAGTTGCTTACATATCACTTTAGCCATTCTCTACAGTTACCATTGTATAAGAATAGATACCTGAAAGAATAGGTTTCAGTTGTTGATCTTCCCCAGAAAGGCTTTAAAAACATTGGTCATCATTGCTAAAATAGTTTAGGGGAATACTTTATGCTACTTTTTACACCCTGAAAATCAGGGCTGGGGAAGGGACTAGTTCATCAAGCTGGTCCAGTCCCAGCAGCAGGGCTGCTCTGCATTGCATCTGCTGGAGACTCCCACAGTGAAAGGAGAGGAGATGGGGCCAGCAATTATTGCAGCCAGAGACTTCAAGCAGTCTGTAATACGCCCTACGGGCTGTGATCTAGGGGGGAAAAAAGTGGTGTGGGTTTCAGAAATACTGTCTTCGAATTTCCAGATGAGTCCTTAGACAAGAGGTAGTCTTAGCTGGCTAGGTGAGTCAGCTCAAGGTCTGTTTTGCACTGTTGAAACGGCTCAGGGCAAACGGGGCAAATACGTAGCACTCGATCTTTTATTTTTGCTGTGTGTTATCACTAAAATACTGTCTGCTGAGAACAGGTCATAAAGCAGAGTGGATGGCTTGGTACCTGAAGAACTACACCGGGATTTTGGGAGAAAGATGGGGTTTATTTCCAGCTTTACCACTACTAGACTGTTGAGATGTGAGGGAAATTGCTTAAGCACACTGTGTTACCTCAGCTTTTCTTTCACTCACTAAAGGCTAATGTTAAGATAAGTTTGGACTGAAGTTTCGGCCTTGACTTTCTGATCATGCAAAGCTGCCCTTGGAGATAATGGGTGGGGTTGCTGCAGGAGCAAGTTCCACCGCTCTGCTCCCTCGCTCCCCAGCTGCCCGATTTCCAGAGACTGAGGTAGCTGAGCATGGTGGTGCATCACATTTACCCACACGGGGAAAATGGGAATGCTGGATGATGCTGTGTCATCCGACAAATGCTCTGAGAGAGTTTGCGGCTGGTGTTACATGATGTGCTTTTCTGTGTGGTTTTCCACTGCACAAATTCATCAAGTTTAGTTTTCCAAGCATTTTGTAAGAAATACATTTAATTGAACTTTCCCCCTTTTATTCTGTATAATTACCCTGCCTGTATGGTGGTCACACTTGTCAGTTCTGCGTTTGTCCTTAAGGAGTTTTTGATCCAAGAAACCTGTGTCTCAGTTGCAGGAAAAAATCCCTCAAAAGCAAAACAAAACCCCAAACCAAGAGAAGACCCAGCAGTGGCATGTTTGTTCATTTAAAGAAATACCTGGTTGAAATGTAAAGAAAATTCAAGCATTTCTTTTTGGTCTTAGGTTTTATAAAGACTTACTTCTCCAAACCCTCAGGGCTATATTCTCTGATCCTCCAAGTAGGCTTTTCCCTGCATTAGTATGTCAGCTGAGTTCTGCCTCTTGGTACGAGCGAGGGCATCAGGAATAGGACGGTGGCGAGAGGACTCCGGATGCTGCGCAGGCGTAAGCTCAGGCAGCGGACAGGGCTTCCAGTGCCTCCGACATCCTCTGTGGCTGGGCAGCCACGTGTCAGGGCGAGGGAGCTGGCTCCTGGCAGCTGCAGCCTTCGAATGCAGTCACGAGCCTTTAGGAAGTCAGGGCCCAATGCTGCCTCTTACAGCGTGTAAAATACTCCTGGTTAGCAAGAGAACTGCCTTACCCCAAACTAAGTTACTTTTGACTGAAAGGGATGTGTAGACGTTGCAAGAAATTAAAGTAGCTTCTAAATACCATGACGTAAAGCAGAGAACACTGATAATGTCTACTAAGAAGAAAAAAAAAGATTTTTTTGCTAACCTTTACCTCCTCTTTTAATGCCAATGTTCGCTTTAGTCTCTGTGCTTTAAAAAGACATCGTCGTGTCCTCAAGTTGCGGCCTTCATATAAGCTACGCATCCTGTTTTTCTTCTCTCCTTGAATACCTTTAATCAGCATCTCTGATATTTGAATTGTGGGTGGGGGCAGAGTTGTCCTTTTCTTGGGACCACAGCAGGTGGCTTTTATGTCGCCAACATGGCTACGTCACCCAGTGGCCTTAATGAAATCGATAATACACAAAATACCTTCACAAAACTATTGGGTTTTATTTGTACTATTGTTCATTGCATTTAACATCACTGTGTAGGACCAGGGAGGTGTGTGAGGGTTATGTAGAAGTCAGAGAAAGTTGTCTTGCCCCTTAGCGTGTTTACCATCACTGCCAAGTATTGATGTCACAGTGTCCAGAAAGTATACAAACCATGTGCAGTCGTAGGAAAACGAAGACTAAATACTTCAACTGTCACAAATAGAGCGATCAGAGGAGAGGGGATAAAACACAGCGATGCGGATGGTAGAAAATGCAGAGTGAAAGGGATAGCTCTATCATATAAGCAATGTAGTAATGTGTTGGGAGAGTCATTTTATTCATAAAAGTGGTTTTTATTAGACAAAAAATTATTGCTACTTTCACTGGAGTAAGAAAAAATGAAACCATTTGCTCAAAATTTCACATTCAGTCTTAGACCACAATGGGTTTTGACCTCTCTGATGCGTTACAGAAGTTCAAATGATGGAAAGTTTGAAAACGGAGTTATTGTAGTTTCTCTTGCCCTGCGATAGCCCAGAATTAAAATTCATTCCTAAACTGTTAAAGATGTATCACTTTTTACTATTTCATAAACCTTGGTAGTTAATTTGTTAGAACTTGTTTTGCATTTTTTAATTTACAGCATTAACATAACATAGTATGTGGTGATTAACCCTTCATCACATTTCTCTGTAAGAACAGGGATGTTTAAAACATAAAAATATAAATGCGATTAAAAAAAATCTACGTATTTTCTCCAAGCATTAAAATCCTGATTTTTTTCCAGTGCGAGCTTTACAATACCTACATAATTGCACGTCCATGTTTCTAGAGCAGATTTCAGACGCCGAGTTGAACACCGCTTGTTTTTGTATTCTGTCTATCCGCTTGCTAAACTTCCCGCGTGGAAGGCTGCTTAAGCACCTCTGAAGTTAGAAAATACAGCGAGGGTGGATGGGAATCTTCGTGCAGAGGTGGTCCAAAATGCCTCCAAGACTATTCTAGAGATTATTAGCCACAGATCAATGAGACATGCGTTTCGGCCTCCAAAGATTATTATCCATACAGGAATTTGCACCAGTTTCAATTACAGCAGTTTATGCAAATGTCTGTGCAAACAAGGCCGTAGGTTGTAAACTCGTAGGCCGAATCTCCACGCAGTTTATATGCATGTGCCGTGCAAGCTAAAATCACGGCAGCCTTCCAATGTGAGTAACATGTTTTGAGGGCTGAGCTTGAGATGGACAACTGTTCAGGTTTTTGTTTAATCAGATGCCTGACCGCAAGAGATATTGAAGTAAATATGTAAGCTGGCTGTAAAGCTATTCAATTTACCAACCGTTCTGCCACTGCAGGTTGGCAGGTATAATGGGGACAGAGATGAAAAGGTTAAAGACACTTTACAATTAATTTATTTTTAATGACTTCCCTTGATTGTTTTTTGGTAAAATAAGAGCCTTGTAGCAGAACGATCAGAATGCACTTTCTAATGTTCGCTGCTGTATTGTGGGGTAAACTATTATATAGCTGTTCTGTCAGTCAGCAACTCCACTTTAACAGAGCTTAATGGTATTGAAATTTATACACACGGCTCATGTAATACTGCACAAAATGCAGCTGACAAAAATTCAGCCTGCAGAAACCACCACAACAAACGCATGTAAGTTAAAGCTGCAGTTTTGTGTTCTGAATACACGTGTGCCTTTCGCTCTGGCAGTTTCGGCATCTCCAGGTTCCACATCACCAGACCTGCAGGTGTTTTACTTGGAGTCCGGAAGGGAAGAGGGTTATCCCTGACATGAAGCACAGCTCGTGTCTTTGAGACAGGTCCTGTGTATCCCTGACTCGTATGCCTTTACCCAGTATTTGGAAAGAACAGTGCAAAGGAAGTTAACAAGGACACCTTACAGGCAAAAGACGGTTTGTGAAAAGAGTTGGTTGAGGGCTTACTGCCACATACCTGGAATTTAGCCTTCCTTTCCATGCGAATCCCTTTTCAATCAGGAGATAGGATACCAGGTAAGCTGGTACAAGCCTTTTGCCTACAGGCCAGGACTCGATTTCTTTAGAAAGCAGCCTGCGACTTCAAGTTCCATCTTACCAGCAACAGCTTTAAAAGGCCTAGTTTTAGTAGCTTTAGAAATAGTGTCAATAACCATTTCCTTAAAGTGTAAACTGGTTCCTCCTATGCTCATTATGGCACTCCTCGCAAGCAGTTTTGGTTTACTTTTTTTTTTTTCCCCTTCCATCGAGCTTTCAGGATGAAGTATTTCCAGATATTTTATTTTCATGTACCATCATTATTTGTCACACAACTCGAAACCAGTACTGGCTTTAAAGTGAAATCCCACGACTCTGAACACCTCTCCATCACTTGTTGAGTCTTCGACATCTTCGAACTTCCACTGCAGTGAAAGTGACAGAAAGGGCCCTACGTGCAATGCCATATACAGCGCCTGTGCAGTTTGTAACTACCTGCATTCGCAAGCGTCCGAATCTTGCCTTTGATTAGACACGGTATTTGGACCTCCCGTTCCTGCGCTGATGTTCTGGGTCTTGTTAAGTTTCATGTCCTTTAGGTTTCGTCAGCCGGATGGATGACTGACCCCCGCAGGGACCCGAAACGCACAAGGACGAAAGTTTTCTGAGGAAACAAACAAACAAACAAAACCAGAAGCTGACTTCTGCGCACGGAGCAGCGGATTCCTGCCTGCGGCCGCTGTACCTGGTGAGGCGCCGGGCTGGGAGGAGGAGGAGGATGCACAGACATTTCCACGGCCAGCGAAGAGCCCAGATGAATTCCTAAAGCCAGCAGC
>NW_008795259.1:1546917-1547144 GCF_000699145.1 Aptenodytes forsteri | reverse complement strand
TCGCGGCGCAAGCAGCCCAGCCCCAGCAAAGTCCGGCGTAAGTACCGCGGGGCTGCCCGGCCGCCGCGCTCCCTCACAAAGGGCAGGAGCGTGCCTTAACTCCGCAGGGATCTCTCTTTTTTCTTCTTTTCTTTTTCTTAAGGGGGGGGAGAAAGAAAGAGGAGGAAAAATAAACTTCTGGGAGGGGGCAGGCGCGGGGGCGAGGACGTTGTGGCGCGTCGGCTCGT
>NW_008795259.1:1544053-1544479 GCF_000699145.1 Aptenodytes forsteri | reverse complement strand
AGAGGCGCGGGGGAGAGGACGTTGCGGCGCGTCGGCTGGTCGTGCGACTTCTTTAAAAAATGAAATGCTTGTTGGGGGGAAGTTTTGGTCGTGCGACTTCTTTAAAAAATGAAATGCTTGTTGGGGGGGGAAGTTTCCTTTAAAAAAAAAAGAGGAGGAAAAAAAGTTTGGCTGGCAGCGGTGGAGATGATGATGAGTTCGTGCAGCCTCCCTCTTCCCTTCCCCCGCTCCTCCCTCTCCTCTCCTCCCTCCGCGGCTCCTGGTTTTTTTTTTTTTTTCTCCTTCCCTGTTGCAGACTTTCTACCAACCAGCGGCACCAGCCGCGGCGTTTTGCCTTCAGGACCTGATGCTCATCCATATTAAACCGTCTGAGCTCAGGAATCCGGCCAGATCATCCCCCCCCTCCTGCTGCAAAGTTTATTTTCA
>NW_008795259.1:1543616-1543914 GCF_000699145.1 Aptenodytes forsteri | reverse complement strand
CCGGCCGGCGGGGGCGGCGGGTCCCGCGGCGGCCCCTGCCCGCTTCTCCCGGGCGGGAGGGCCGCGCCGGAGCTGGCAAGTTGGGATGAAGGCGCCCCTTCTTCGCAGGTAGAGCCGGCTTGCGCCGCGCATCTCTCCGCTGACTTTCCGCCCCCCCCGGCGGGGCCGGCCGGCCGTGCCTGCCCTTCCTCGGTACCCCGGTACCTCTCCCCTCACCTCTCTCCCCCTCTTCTTTATTTTTTTCTTTTCCCCTTTCCTCCTCTTTCTCCACCCCCACCCTCCCCAGTAGGGCCGTGCG
>NW_008795259.1:1539881-1542857 GCF_000699145.1 Aptenodytes forsteri | reverse complement strand
TTTTTATTTTCCCCGTTTCACCTCTCGGCTGCAATTATCTTTGCCTGCTCGGCATCCTTGCTGGGTTATGCAGGAGAAGGGGAGCGCTTCTCCTGGCTCAGCACATTTCCCTGCGCGTCCCGCGGAGGCCCGGGTGCTTCCGTGCCCCACTGCCCTCCCACGGCCGTGCTGGGGTGTCCGGCCCGGAGCTGATGCTCTGGTCCTGCCCGCCGAGGAGCCAGCATCCTGCCCAGGAGCCACTGAACTGATTTCTGGAGGGAAGGCGGGGGGGAATCAACCATCCAGTTTTAATCCCGATTCACTCTTTCCCCTGTCTTCTGTTGTAGATAGTATCAAGTGTGGTTACGTATCTGAGAAGGTAGTTAAATGTCTAGTTCAGTGTGATTTGGGGGCAGTGGTGTAGGAGAGACAGCAAATGCAGTTGGTGTTTCTTACCGTTCCAACATCCAGCCCCGTGCCTTGGAAAAAAATACTGCTTATTAACAACAGGAGCAGTTGCTAAATAACACCGTCTTGTCACCCCTGCAGTGCACAGTAGACAGCTGTTATGATGGCTGAAGTTTTTTCGTTGAGGTCTGTCGTTTTGACACAAGCACCAAGTTTTGTTACCGCAGTTCCTGTTTTCCACAGGGTCAGCATGCGTGAAAGGGATGCAGTGACTCAGGGTCAGGCCAGCCATATTTGTTTTAGGTTTTAATTTTCTCTTTGAAGACTTAAGGGTATATAGTCTTTTCTTGGTGTGCCTGCATAATGCCGATTAGCCTTAACGGGAGTTGGGTACATCCAGGGAAGAATAGGCCCTTTTGTTTGTTAGAAACCCAGAAACAGCATGAATCCATCATCCAATCAATCAGAGTACCAGGGCTCTCCCTCACCTGCCGGCAGGGACACATCCAGCCTCCTCTCTTGCTACGGGGCAGCTGTGCTCGGCCCAGTGCGGCCTCTTTTGCTCCCTCACCTTCCTCCTCCCGGCAGCCGTATTTGGAACTGTATTCATATCGTGTAGTTGGAAAAACACCATCCTTTAAGTACAATCGAGTAAACTTTTCTTCTGCTCTAATTTCACAGGCAGCTTCTAGTTGTCAAACTGTTGTTTGTCCATCAGTAGCAACTATTTATGTAGCCACTCTTACACATTCAATAACTAACAACCCTAAAGAATATATATTTTTTTTTTTGGCTTGGTATTAAGACAGAATATAACAAGGTGTTTGCTGGCTGGGTTTTCTTTGTTTGTTTGTTTGTTTGTTTGTTTTTTCACCCAGACCTGGGTGTTTCAAACTTTATTTGCTTGCAGATTTCAGTGTAGTGAAACTCATTCTGATTCAGCTTACCCAGGTTGTGCACCCATTCTTAAGTTTTTGTAACATTCACTGGCCCTCTGACCGAATGGCTTTTATTTTTGATTCTGAGGGTCAGGAGATTCTTGAAGTTTCAAAACGGGGAAAGACGAGTGTCTTCATTATCTGTTAGTAATATCTATAATCTCCTTTGGTACCAAAGGCAAGTGCAGCGTTTCCCAAGGCATACAAACATTGACTTCTGTAGTGCTTTTTTTAAGGATTTTATCACTTTGCCTACCTTGAAGTCACACTGCAATCGTAACAGTAGCTTGACTTCAGCCTATGAAACTTTCTTCTTAAGCAGAAATAGTTTGGATTGCTCTCAGTTGGATTTCTCATTTGAATAAAAACTATCCATGTACTTACATTGTATAGATTAAAAACATATAGATAAATCCCTTTGGTTATATTCATTATCCCTTGTAAAAGTAGGTGGTGCTTAGAAGGTCATAGGATAAGTGTTGCTAAGCAGCTAAACAGAAGGATGCTAAAATTAACCTGAGTGTTTTTGTAAGGGATTCACTTTTTAAGTTGCAATATTTTTTTTTTATTGATTTAAAATACATTTTTTGATAGTGAAACATCTGAAAAAAATACTTAGATGCATGAATAAAGCTTTCCAGGGGACTGTGTCAAGTGTTCAAGTTATCTACATACAGGAGTAATTTCACCCTCCCCCAGTATGCCTAAATTTTACCAGCATTGGGCTCTCAATTTGTGCCCTTTGCAAATGTCCTTCCAGAGTTATCTGTTGCTCCAAGAGCATCTGATGTATGTTGGATAGCAGCCTGTAGGGACAGTCTTGGGAAAAAAGAAACTGCAAAGGTTTCCCAGGAACAGGCAGAAAACAAGTAAATCCTGTTAGTCTGAAATCTATGCATGTGCAGAAAAAGCCCCTTTTAACTTTTTGATGAATGATGCCTAAGTTTGGAAATCTGTGTTTTAGGTGTACACTCTTAAAACATGTGAAATCATGTCTTCTTCTTTCAGTACAATAAAGGTTGTTTTAAAATGAGTGTATTATTGGACCATGTTACTGGACCAGTTTGAGACGGCTGCCTTGATGATGTGGTAGCTTCTTTCTTGGGAGATAATTGTCTGTACAGGAGGATGGTAGTGCTGCTTTTGGTTCTCCCAAAGGTAGTGAAAATGCCTGTTGCTCTGTGTCTTTTTTTTTTTACCTCCTTTCTGAATTCAAGCAAGACGGTCAGTCATGGGATTACAGCTTTAAAATTCACTTTTTCAAGAGTATTCTGCAGCTTGGAAAGGGGCCAGGAACTGCTTCATGTTCTTTTGAGTACAGCTTCATCGTGGATGGAGTGCTCAGGTACCCTGCAGCTTTGCTGGGAAGTGTCTCGAGGAGCAAATGTAAACTTTGAGGGTGAGAAGGAATTGCCTTCCGAGACCATGCAACAGCTCGTTTCTTATTTTGGGGTGGGAGATCTGACTTGTCAAGTTGTTGTTCAGCAGTGAAAAGCAGATTTTCTTTGGGGAGGTGTATGAGGAATCTTTTCTCTCTGTGTTGGCTTTTTTTGGTTGTTTTTTTTTTAATATCCTACATAAACCAGCACCAATGGGAGCTGCGGCTTCCCTCCCCCCCCCCCCCCACTACCTCATAACCAAGGGATCACAA
>NW_008795259.1:1538398-1539557 GCF_000699145.1 Aptenodytes forsteri | reverse complement strand
CCTTCCCCCCCCCCCCCCCGAAGCATCTTTATAGGCAGTGATTTCAAAGGCAGGACTTAGGTATCTTTGGAAATGCCACTCTCTGGTGATACACTAAAAAGTCAGCTATTTGTGTGGAGCCAGGAAGGGCTTGAAAGTTGCAGAGCTTTGCCAGGCCAGGTTTGGTTATCAGTGTTTGATTACAAATGAAAATAGGTGAGGTTGGCTGAGGTGGGAAGTGCTGGCTCTGTTCTGGGGTACTTCTGAACAGGAATTTCAGGAGCATTGACTCTTTGTTCTTCTTCGGTGCAAGAAATCTGATGATGGCTTATCTTTGATGTCTGCCAGTCATGATGTTTTTCCCACCTGAAGGTGTTCCCCTCCACCCCACCCTACCACTCTGTTTTGTATAGCAACATTTGAGGGCCAGTGACCTAGAAGAGTGCGGGCTTCTGAGGCAGCAGTACTGGAGCATCTCAGCCCCCTTCCCTCAGCATTTTACTCAGAGCAGGGTGACAAAACTTATTTAGAGTTCGTGCTAATACTTTATTATGAAATGTTAAAAGTACAAATAATTGCCATTGCTGTGGACTCCGGTTGGATGGCTTGTTCGTGTTGTGCTGGAAAAGGGTCAGAACAAGGAAAAGGGCCTGGACAAAAGGGAGAAGAGTCAGTGGGATACTTGGCTCGTGGTTGTGCCGGTGTTAAACCTGTTAAAGCAGCCTCCTGCAGTCAGAAAGAAATTGTCCTGGTGTAACTGAGCAGGGCCTGGACCTGTGCTTCCTTTAGAAACAACACAGGCCTTCTGGTGTATCCTGCTTTTTTTTTTTATAGTGGCATTTGAGCTTTCAGGTTGGCCAGCCTAGCAATCAATAAAGGTGGTTGCCTTTGAATAGGTGCTTTACACAAAAGAAATAGTTGATGGGTGGAGACTGTTTATTCAGAGTGATTCAACTAAGTAAGGCTAAGAGAGTCTGAATACCTCTTTAAAGATGTAGAGAAAGGCAGCTGTTTTAACAACAGGATTCACCTGCAGAGTCCCAGCCATCCGCAGAGGTGGTACAGCAAGGGAAAAGAAAAGCTGTCAAAATCCCCCACGGGCATTGTTAGGCTCCTGAACTAAAATAGGTATTCCAAGGACCATTAGAGAGGGAGGCCTTTCAGGCCTCGATTACCCGCC
>NW_008795259.1:1523054-1538308 GCF_000699145.1 Aptenodytes forsteri | reverse complement strand
CCACTGTTTTCCTGCACCTAACCTTCCTGAGCAAAGATGTTTTGTGTTTAATCTGATTTAATTATTTACTTATTTGATCTCAGGATTTTGAGAGATCCTTTTTCTTTTGAAGAAGACGTCCCCTCATCCTGGTGTCTGAAGTTTCTTTGAAGATCCATTTGCACGAGGGACGCTATTTGTGTAGAGCTCTCAAAAAGTGTGGAAGAGGTGCTTGCACACAATGGCCAAGCGACTTCCCAGTGTAATTTCTGTCAGCTTTGAAAAATTGAATTTTGACTTTTAAGTCACTCTGGGTAAAAAGTATGTTAAGCATCTTGGACATTTTCTGTGCTGATGTGCCCGAGTGACTTGCTAATTTTGTTCTAAAAGAGAAATTTATTTTGTGGTTAGTAGTGGAATTGCCAGCCTCTGGTACATGTAAGACTTCTCCACTTGTCATCTCCTGGTGGATGTTTTAACAGGTGTTAGCATGTGCTCTCTTGAAACAGCATAAACGTACTCATAGGTGTTTTAGGAATGGGTGGCCTGCATCATCTGTCCTTTGAAAACGGAGGATGATCAGCCGTTGACAAACCTTTTTTTAATTAATTTAGGTATGTACTTCCTCTCTGAGGATGAGAGAAGCAAAATGTTCACATTGAAGCGTAGCTGTCCTTTCCTTTTACCATGTGTGGTAAGCTGGCTTTAACTCGAGCCCTTGTTAGTCCCGTTTCATACGGCAGGTGATGTCAGTGTTCAGGTGTATCGGTACCTGGGAGTGCTTTGCTCAGAGCGCTTGCATCACAGCAATAAATTCCATTCCTGTGTTCAGGCCGAACTCCTTCAAACTGCTAATGTTACAGCTTGGGCAAGGGAGAACTGCTTCGGATTTTGCACCAATAAGCAGCAGTACTTCCTTGTATTTCCTTTAGAGAGCAACATCACTTTTAATTTGGACCACTCACAGCTTTGGATAGGGGAAAGAGCCTAGTTTAGGTTCCTCTTTTTGTTACGCAAAATGCATTTTCTTCATTAATTTAGGTTCATTATGTCTCATTGCTCTTAAGTGTTTTGAGAACATGAGAAGCAGCCAGGACATGAATACCTGTGTGCTGTTCTTCATTCATGTGTGCATTTTTTTCTGATGTTGATGCAGTTGCCTGTGTATTGAGGACAACAGGTGGCTGTGGCGTCTTGTGCACGTGCTTGCCTGCTTCGTCCCCTCCTTCTCCCAGAAGCCTTAAGGTATCCTGAACTGGTGTTCACTTGGATAACCTGCAGCACAACTCACATATTTTGCTGTCTATACATCCTGATGCTTTTGGATGGAAGGAAGGAAAGCTGCAGGAGGAGGCTTGCTTTTTAAGTGAGACACTGAAGGCCCACAAGTGGAAGCGCGTGCCATAGAAGCCGGTTGTGGAAGAGATGTAGCTGGGTTACTAAGGGCTTCCATTTGTGAGGTGTGACTGTTATTTTCCAGGGGGAGAAGTATGAGTGCAATGACAAGTGCTTCTCTACGGAGATGTAACTTATGCCTTGTATTTAGTTGATTTGGAAGGTGTATTTCTTTTGGTCTGTTTTTCTAACAGCTGCAGGTATCATTTGCTCTTCCTCCTTATCAGATGGCCCAGCCAGGTGTCGCTTAGTACATCTTGCTACATTTCCAAGTAAGGTTCAAAACTGTGGTCCTTGGCAGCTTCTGGAACAAGTCTTGGAGCAACTTCCAGCTTTTACAGCAGACGGGTGGCTTTTCTGCTTGGTAAGATCTCCTGGCAGTCTTTGAACTGTCAGAAGCCTGACTGTCCATGTTGCAAAAGGGTAGAGAGCTGTATGACAGTCCCCCTATTTCCCTGGTGTAAACTTGGTTTATTGTTGGAAACTGTGCTTTTCTTTAAATAGTGAAGAATTGATTTTCATATCAGTGCTACCTCCACTTTGTGGGAGAAATCTTCTCCATCCTCTGTGTCCATTCCTCCCTGTTGGGAAATGGCAGCATCTTTTTGCCAAGCGTGAAGTGGCTACCACATTCGACCTAACCAGAGGCTGAATTTCTAGGGGTGGGTGAAATGATCCGTACCTCAGAGTGGATGCCGGTTAACTTGGGAGGAAGCCATGCAGATTATAAACTCTGCAGGAAGGAACTGGTGGCTTCTGTAAACTCCACAGCCCCGTTAACTGCAGTTCAAGCAGTTCCCAATCTCTACTTGCAAAGCTTTTGGAACTTGGAAGCTCTTTAAATCTAGTGACTGAAGATTTTCCATCATTCCCTTTTCCCTCAAGAAAGGAAAAAAGATAGAAATAAATTGTAAGGTTACTCACTTTAAATGCTCAAAAGTCAGCAAACGAAAGTTAAGGTGTTCACGGAACAGTTAAGTGGGCCAAGCTGAACAGAGATCGTGCCCCGTTACGGTTGCTGTTATGTGATTAATAAATCAATAGATGTGTAAATAGTATGTAGAAGTGGAAAACGTGGCTTCATTCGAATCAACAGCAAAATTCTTTCAGGCTTCGCTGGACTAAGATTTTATGTGGGGTATATACAGCTGAAAGCTCTTGAGCATTCATAGCATGAAAGACGCCAGGAAACTTTAAAAAACTGAAACACTAATAGTGTCTTTGTATTTTTCTGGTGCTTGAAATTCCTACAGATGTAGTTACAAAGTCGGTGCATCTGTTTTAGGAGCTTGTTTGATAAACAGCAAACTGAATTTGAGATATAATAGCCTATTTTACTAAATTCTCTTCTGTCCTGGTTTTGAGCATCGCTGAAACAGTGTGGCCATTGCTGCATCCCTTTTCTAAATCCTAGAGGCTGTGCTTTAACTTTCTTGAGTATATTCGCTTTGGTGAGTGGGAGGAGGACTTGTCCTTCCCAGGCCTGTCCTTCCCTGCAGGAAAAGGGGAATGTAGAGAATTCTCCCCGAGGATGGATCTGGGGCAGAGACGGCCCCTGTGTGTTTGGGGCCAGAGTTTTTATTTACACCATTGCGTAACTCTTAATCTCCATAGGAAAAGATGTGGGTTAGTAGATTTGCAACGCCACAGACTGGCATGTAGCCGTGGTCTGCCAGATAGCCGACGTGTGCTAGTATTGCATGGTAGATGTACTGATGCCTGCCTGGGGTTGTCCTGGAGTATTGGGTGACCCTGTGCAGAAGGATCTGCTGTTGCCTGACTTTCGACCTCGTCCATTGGCAGCCTCGAACGCCTGCACTGCCTAAATCGTCTGACTTGCAGTAAATGTTTCCGTTTGTGTGCTCACTGTCTTTTCAAAATGATTGCTAAAAAGTACTTGGGCCAAAAATAATTTACACTGTACAAAAAGATGCCAGCAACATGTGCAAATTGCACGCTGTAGTTACTGTCCCAGCTAGTAATTCAAACAGAGCTACACAAACCAGTAGCACAGATGTGGATTAGGAAAGTCCAGACTGCTGATTTAAAAATTTCCACTATTTCTGGTAATGGATGTTTATATGAGCTGCCTAGTCCAAAGACCCAAGAAATGAGCTGGTGGTGGTCTTTGTTTAATTCCCAGTATACAGATGCCAAGTGTTATGCTTTGATTTCCTACACTGTAAACTCTTCGGGGCAGGGATCAGCATTCAATTACTGAGTTTCTAAAAGCCCCCTAACACATTGTGGAACTGACCTGCTCGGCACTACCTCAGTATAAATGTTTAATTACAACTATCTTCTTACCCCATAATGGAGTCTTTCCGGATATCAAGGTTGAGGCATGCTGGGAACCTGCACTGCTGCTGCTGAGGTGTCTGCTTATAAACAGAGAGCTTTGGTTGCAAGGCAGAATTTGGGCAGCTCTCATAAATGCCTAGTTTGCACACGAGGGACAAAGATTCTTTTTTTTTTGTTTTCCTAGGCAGTATAGGTGCAAGTATATACACATGTTCAGGGGTCTGCGTCTCGTTGTTTTGTTTAGAAGCAAATACACTCCTAGCTTTAATACATGTTTTAAAGCATCACAGTCAGACCACGTCCTTCTCTCTCCTGTTTGCTTTAGGTCTGTATGTAAAAGTGACAAATGTCAAGGTTCTGAAATTGAGAAATTAGAAGAAGAAACTGGGAACAGAAAGATGTCACCCCCTCAATACATCACCTTCCCAAGACTGAAATGGAGTGCAATTGCTGGCTCTTGCCATTCACAAAGTAATCTAATTCTCTTGCCTTGAGTGACTTGCATTGTAGCTTTAAACTGAATTCTTAAATCATCCCAACAGTGATGTATGTATCATTTGTTATGTTTATACAACATGAAAGCATATGGAGTAATGGAAACATCTAGAAATTAGACCTCCAGAGAAGACTCCCATTTTAATCAGGTTACTTACTTGGATTAAACCAACCCAAATTTAAAACATGTGGGCTCATGTACTAAACTAGTTGCATTTTCAGCACTCCAGGGGTCTGTCTGGGAGTTTATCGGTGCGTTGTCTTGTTATGTTTATACAACATGAAAGCATATGGAGTAATGGAAACATCTAGAAATTAGACCTCCAGAGAAGACTCCCATTTTAATCAGGTTACTTACTTGGATTAAACCAACCCAAATTTAAAACATGTGGGCTCATGTACTAAACTAGTTGCATTTTCAGCACTCCAGGGGTCCGTCTGGGAGTTTATCGGTGCGTTGTCGTAGTCTGTTGCAGCCAGCTTTGTAGGAGCAGTTTGGTGTTACTAAGGTTGGAATAAGCTGATGTCAGATTTTTGTCCACAGTGCATAGCAAGCAGAGGTCAAACACTTGTACAGCCGGTGATACTATGACTTGTTAAGAATGTACGCAGCAGGTTGCTTTTCAAAACATCTTTTGAAAAGCAGCCTGTGAGAGCAGTGCCATGTAGAAGAGACATGCATCTTCCTCTGGCATCAGCAAATGGATGCATCCTATCACATTGGACTGCTGAGCATGTTTAGTCATGTTACTGTAATAAGCTCTGGGAACAGGAATGGGTTCTGCCCTGTTGCGCTTTGGGAAGATTTGAATGAATTTGACTGGTTTGTTCCAGGGAAACTCATGCTTGTATCTGCTGCTTTTGTGCTCGGTACGGGGAAGGAAAGAGTCGAGTTTCTTGGCTGAAGGGGGGTTTCTTTGCAGTTTAGGATTGCTGACATTACTGTACTTAAATTCTTATTCCTTAGAAGAGATAAAATTTTAAAAAATGTGACTCCCAGAATTGTCAGTGATTCTGGTGCTGATAGTGTACAGAACTGCTTGGTTTTGAGACTCCTCTTTGCCCAGATAAACTGAGTATTAGGGACCCTTCTCTCGCTTCCAGCGGTAGCCTTCAGGCATCCTGATTGCTCCTGCCCCAGTGAATCATCCTACAACATACACAGATGTAAATTTTAAATGTGGTGCGGTGGGGGTTACCATGTTTATCCTTTTCTTTTTGTCTTAACATAGCTTAGCCTGATGGCTCTCAAGGTATTTTTTAAATTTGCTGGTGTGTGTGTATGTCAGAGGCCAGTCTAGATCACGCCAGGCACTGATCCTGCAGACACTTTAAACACAGATACAGTTCTACTTAAGTACGTTGTTCCATTTAAGTCAAAATACTGGCATGGGTGAAGTTAGGGGAGGTGTTTCAGGACTGGGGCCTGCGTTTAACTTTCAGAAAAAGTATTCCTGACACAAGCCAGAATCTTTAACCTGTGTGAGCTGCAGCTCCAAACTCGTCTCACTGACTTCAGTTTCTGACCTACTTGAGAAGGTGTTGCTCAGCCTGAGGAAGTGTCGCAGGTCTTGTGGCCTGAGAATAGTTGGCTTTGAAGAGAGACGGCAAGAAACGTGGCCGTGAACCCAAACTCCTTCAATATACAGTGTCTGCAAGAGTTAAATGAAAGCACTCCAGCAGCTCATGTGCTCTCTGTGTGTGCATACTTTCCTAATCTTGACATGGGGTCTGAGCTGCAGGCTCCAAGGGCTTACGTGAAGTTGGCTTGGCTGTCACCTTTTCACTCCCCAGATCTGGCTGCGGCTCAGCACGGGGACGCTCCCCGCCGCTGGGATTACCGGCTGCAGATAGCCAGCTGCCTAAAACCTGCCCCCGTGGGGCTGGCTGGGCCGAAAGGTGCCCTGGCATGCCTCGCCTGCCCTCGCACTGCTTCCTGCCCTTGCGGGGAGCAGTAGAGGGAAGAAAAAGTACTGCGGTGGCCCCTTTCCTGCGCCTGGAAGATGTCTTGCACCCGCCTCGCGCTCTCTGGTTGGTCTGGGTGAGCTTTCTGCTGCTCTGCTATCATCATTTGGCTGGAGAACAGCTGCCTCCAAGGATGGGTCTGCTTTAAAACAGGGGAACAGCTGTACGGAGCAGGGCCTGCAGGCCCGTCTCTGATGCTGGCGGGCTGTCCCCTGCCTGTGGGGAGAGGGAGGACAGAGCATGCGTTTTTCTCCTCTACGTGACAAAGTCCTAAGGGCGACTTGGGCCTTGACTGTCCGGGAGGAAAAACTACAGTTCCGTGAACCCACAGCACACTGTCAAAAATCACTGAGCATTTCTGACCAGAGGCTGGAAATGAAAGCTGCCTTTTTTTTTTTCCGCTTAGGTTTCCTTGGAAAGGCTGCCAGTGGCCACCTCGCCCCACCCTGCAGACGTGTGGGCGGGAGTGGGGGTAGCCGGCAGGAGGGAACATCACCAAAAAGGCAGAGCGACTTGGCTCTTGGCCACGCACAGGAGCAGGAACAGCTGCCTAGATGGCCCCCGGAGCCTCACTGATGTCAGCATAACCAGCGCTCCTTAAAACACGGCACCGTGTGTGGAGGGCGAGGGGGGAGCAGGGCTGGGAGCAGGTTTAGCGGGGTAAGCAGTACATAAAACAACCCATGATTCTTGTCAGCATAACCAGCGCTCCTTAAAACACGGCACCGTGTGTGGAGGGCGAGGGGGGAGCAGGGCTGGGAGCAGGTTTAGCGGGGTAAGCAGTACATAAAACAACCTCCATGATTCTTTTTTTTTTTTTACCCTCTTCAAAACAGACCTCTGCTTTCTATAGGAATGGGAAGGTTTTGGATGAATGAGTGAGAGTTATGAGAAATTCGTAAAAGTAGAACAAGTTACCAAAAGCAAGGAGCAGAAAGAATAAGCGTTGTAAAATTTGTGTGTGTCTGCGGTGTGTCTGTTTGCTTGGTTTTTTTCCTTTAAAGAGAAGTGTGGCTAGGAACAGTTTGGTACTGTTGGACAAATCTGTCAGTGCCGTTCCCTTCTCTCTCCCCTATGTTGTCTCTCAGAACCTGTCACACTGTGACAGATCATACTGTCAAACATCATACTGTGTTTGAAAAGTATTTGGCTTGCCTTGGGATGCCGTATGAAATACGGCAGGATATGGCATCCTGCAGGGAGCATGTCGTGTGCTCACTTGGCCTCCTGCACTTGCTTGAGTAGAGGAAGGGAATGAACATCAGAAGAACACAGTTGTTCGCAGCTCCCTTCCGCTTCCCTGCGTTGTTCCAGAGAGATGGCACTTCGCGTTACCCATGAGGTTTACCGAAGCTGTCTTTCCTCGTATGTTGATAGCAAGGGTCCCTGATGGTGAGAGCCTCTGCGTGGTTAAGGGCGGTGGGGCTATCTGTCTGACCTCTGTGACATGGGGTGCACAGTGCAAAATTACCCCTGTGATAGTAGGTACTGAACTGAATGAATGCGAGTTCCTCTCGGGCTTGAGATGACTTCTTCCAATTTAATAGCTAATACAGTAGTTTCCGAAAGTAGCAAGAGAATCTGACATGTAGCTGGAAGTGCTGAGGGAAGAGGATACCAGCTTTTCCAGAACTGTGCAGCTCAATCACACAACGAGGTTGGACTGGACATGAAACTGGATTCCAGGGTGACGTGGTGATTGCAGCCTCTGCCGGCTTTGCTTCTTCCCACAGCTGGGGAGTTGATTTTCCCAGTAGGCCTGTGCCAGCGTAGTCCTGCTGCTAGCCTTGTGGAGTTACCCCAACATAGAAGTTGTGCTTGATTTGCTTGCAAGTGGTATGCAGTGCACAAATGTAGGCGACAGGGGTAAGCCAGCCTATCCGGGCTTGTTGCAAAGCTGAATTTGCAAAATTCTGTCTCCATCAAGGCCGATGTAATAATAAGTTGCAGAGATTCCGTCTTGAAAAACAAACAGCATTAACACAGGTGTTTGGGGAGGAGGGTGTTGTGCTCTTTTATAAGGCTCTTGCTTTTTGTTAACTCAGGTTAACTTTATGAGTCAGATTAACATTTCCTATATCATTCCAGAATTCTTGTAGTAATTAGCAAAAATGACACAGGGTCACAGCAGTTGTATGGGACCGAGTAAGCATCTATTCACGTTCTTTTCAACTGGGACAGTGGCATGAAGAATTTATTTACTGAAGGTCACAGAGGGAGACAGTAACAGAGGCAGAAAAAGAACCCAAATGCTCTAAGTCCAGTCCTGTGTCTTCACCATTAGATCATGCTTCTTGTCTAGGCAGATGAACCCACATAAAAACCTTGGTTCACAAACAGATGACATTCAAGTACTACCAGCATTGTAAAATACGGCTAGGGCTAATATATTTACTCTGACTTTCATCCTGAGTGCCTGGTGGAACACCTGTAAGTATTTACATTTTAACATGAGCTTTTGTGCTTGTGAAAGCAGACAGTTTGACAGCAATGACCTCTCGCACAAAAGCCTGAATAAGTGATGAACTTCCAACAAATCCATGACCTGAACTCTGCTGGATGCATATTGAAGGCGACAAGTTAATATGGCCTGTGGCAGTACCAACAAGAGGCCTGGCTCTGTGCTGGACTCCTCTGCTGGAGGTGGTCCCCAAACGAGCCTCTAACCACTGTCCCTGCCCAAAGGCCTGGAAGTAAGTGTGCCTGTACTCACTGCCTAGGTGAGGGCCTCAGGCAAATGTTTGCTGCGGAAAGGACTTCAGTTTTTCTGGAGGTTTCTCGTCCTGCTGCTCTGCTCTGACCCTTGTGAAGGGCTTGGTTTGTGTTGCAGACAAGGCAGAAGGGTGGATGTGTCTCTTCCCTCCCAAGCAGTGCACTTCAGAGTTTGCTGGGCTTAAGTTGAATTGAGTGGTAGTTAAAACTTCAATTATGGGCAGCTCTGGAGTTGGACGTGTCTCTGCTGCAAGCGTGGTAACCGCTGGCCGTCAGACAGGGAAGACAGCCATGGTACGGTAACCTCTGAAATCGTCCTGACCTGAATCACGCTGAAGCTGTGGCTCCAGCGATGTTTCCCCAGGACTGCCCTGTCCTGGAATGAACAGTTCCTGGTACCTCCTTCTCCAGTGAAACTTGGGTTCAAAGCAGGGAATGCCTCTTCAAGCTGACAGAAATGCCTCTGGATCTGTGGCGGAAGGTTTTTTAGTCCTGTAGAGTAAGTTATGCTGCATTCTTGACCTGCAAAACTGGAAACTAGAGGGAGTCCTACTTGTGTCCAATACCAAGTCAGACCAAAAGCCCATCTAACCCAGGATGCCGATCGATGTGGATTTATCAAAACAGAGTATGGCAAAAGGGCACCTATAACGATGCTTTCCTAGTATAGTCTTCCAGCACCGTGCAGCTTCTGGAATCTCTTGAGCCAAATGGATTTTATATATGTTCAGTATTTAGGTTCAAGAATCCTTTTTTCTGAGCTTGTCCAGCAGCTTTTTGAACCAGTACAGACACTTGGCATGTTGTGGTGGTGAGTTTTGCAGTTTAACTACATGCTTTGTTAGAGGGGAGGAGAAAAAACAGCCTTCTAAAGCTGCCATTTGATGCTTCCACTTGATACCATTTAGGACTTGTACTATGGGAAATAGCTAGTAATCATTCACTACTGACCTTCTCCACACCTTTCAGGATTTTGTGGACCTCAGTTGTTATCACCTCTGTGGCCTTCCTCCCAGGCTGGAGTCCTGATCTGAGTATTGGTTATTATGCAGAAGCTGTTCCATGCTTTTGATTACGTTGTTCACTGAACACTTGTTAAAGCTACAGTTTGCCTTGTTAACATCTATCACAGGCACATGCCAAAAGTACTTTATTTGCCTACATATTTATTGCTATAAGACATATACTTGGACAGGCTTAAAGATTTCCAGGTGCTGCCAGGATTCTACAGCAGCTTTTTTGGGAAACTTTCTCAGTGTTGGCAGGTTACAGGCAGAAGATGCTGATCGGTGAGGGTGTTTGCTGGTCTGGCTCAGTTACTTCCATCCTGATTGCTTGAGAACTGCTTGTTTAAATGGTGCTTTGCTCGCTGCTTGCCTTCCCAAATATACTACTGGGTTCTAAGAGCAGTGTCCCTGTATCCCTCCACTTAATATGTTTTTCCCCCCTACAGATGGCAGCCTGAAGCACACCCTGCCTATCTAAAACCTTAGTGAATGCAACTTAGCCAGAGATGAGGGGCATTTGTCCTTGCCAGCTCTGGGGGTATTTCTTTGAGCTCCACCCAAACCAAGGGATACTACCCACAAAAAAGTTTGCCTGCTTTCCAATGCTAGCCTGCTTATTTGGGATGATTACTAGGATTCACCCATCTGTTTGGTCTCGGTAGGTATCAGAGGACTTGTTTTGAGCTCTCTGAAGTGAAATGTTTATTGATGTAATTCTATTCTGTTCTCATCCCCTTTTTTTTGGTAGTCTGCCAAGCCCCTGTAGGGCTACTCCGTGTGCTGGACTTGGAGATTTTAATTTTTGCAACCAAAAGAATTATGCTTCAGTACTAACCATACCACTAGTATTTACTTACGTTAGATCGTTCCCGGGGTGCTTTACAAATTGGTGCCTACAATGCTACTGAAATGCAGCCACTTCTGAAGTGGAGAGTGAGAAAGGAGAGGTTTAGATCAGGTCATGCTAACCCCTTTCTTTCTCTGTGTAAAGTGCTGCGCATTCTTCAGTACTGACATAGCCTAAAAAGGAACCTTGGCTTTTAAAGCCTTACCTTAACCTGCCTACCAAATGATGCATGCTACTTGATTTGTGTTTAGCTGATGAAAAACTTTATTCCAGCTTGCCAGAACTGGGAACGTAGTTGCGAGTAATATGAAGGTTGATGCTAGCGATTTCAAGCCTTTTGGTAAAGAAAGCCTTTCACAATGAGAACTCAGCTTTATCTAGGTTACTTATTCCCTTTATTAAGCCTCTCAGGACTGATGAAATACAGTGGTCTTAGGAGAAACAAGCCCTGTTCATCTTGTAGTACTGATTTATAATGATAATCTTTCAATGTTGCTGTGTATAAAACCATTCTAATAAGCTGTTCAGTACTCAGTGCTGGGCTCTGTGGGCTCTGTGAATTATATAGTGTTTGGAAGTAGCAAGCATATCTGTTTGGGGAAAGGAGGCAGGGGCTGTCCTTTTAAACTTTCAAGTTGCGGTTGTAGTTCTGATTGTTAAATTCAAAGCTCATCTTGTATTGCTCTGCTGCTGCTCTACGCATTTAGTATCCTAAATTTAAATTTAGTATCCTAAAGGCCTCATGAAGACCAAGGAACGGAGCCTTAGTGTGGCATATGCTTTGCAGGTGTCTCTCTGCTCTTGGGTGTTAGATCAGGAAAACCTAAAAGCTAAAATAAAGTCATTATGTATCTGTAAGCAGGAGGGCATGTTTGTGTTGCTTTAATTAGAAGTATTTTCTTAACTGCCTTTTTTCTTAGGGTACATATCCCAAATATTAAAGATCTTAAATATCTTAAAGGTACGCCCTAAAGTGCTAGGCCAAGATGCTGATAAGGACTTTTTGTATTTGTCCCTCTGTCCTCTGAAAGTTCAGTTTCGGCTGGATCAGTCCTCTGATCTGGCTTGCTATGCAGCTGCTTTAGTTGTGCTGGCACAGGGAGGCAGTGGAGAAGACATAGCAGAGGAGGACAGGACTTCTGATTGCAATGCAGATAGAACAGATTTTAAAAGCCCATGCAACCATCATTAAAAAGACCGGTGCTCAAACCATCAAAACCACCATGTCTTTGTAGTGAAGCAGGGGACAGGAGGAAAAGTGGAAGAACCAAGCAGAATGCCTTTTTGCCAGTTTATCTTTGCAGGGGCCTCAAATCAACCTTGGATGAAACAGGAGGCATTGCTTGCTAGGATGGATCCTGGAATCCATGCAGCAGTGTTGCTGGGTTGATTAATTCCTGCACACAGAGCCTAATCCAAGCTCTGCTCCATGGTGGGGGGGTCATTAGCAATGTCTGTTGTATCTGTCCTTGTATATAGGAACTGCATCTGCTGTGTTCTTGGGCTTAGGATCTCTGCCGGCTTGGAGCTGTGATGTTGAAAAGCCAGCACAAACTTTTTTTTTTTTTTTTGAAGATGCTTCATTTTTAACTTGTATATTCTTATCTGCATTCTGGCTTCGTTGAAGGTAAGAGTGAGCGTCCACTCTGTGGCTACTGTCAGTTCATGAGTGTCTTTGTAGCGTGATGCCAGTAACTGTAAGAGTGGCAGGCTTATGTTAATAGAGTCACTTTCCCCTGCCCCCCCTTTTGCTTTTCCCACTTGCCCCTGTCTTTCAGGTACATTGTGGTGTTTGCCTTCAAAGGTTGTATTTAACACCACTTGTGTTTAACACTTTTTCCCCCCACCACTTCAAGGCAAGTATTCTTCCAGGTATGTGATTACAAACAATGCAAAGGGAAAAATCTCAATGGAGATCTGTGCACGATGTTTGCTATCTCTTTGAAGCTGCCTTTTTCTTAGAGTCTTTTGATATTTAGGTTTTTCCTCCCAGCTTTCCCCTTTCTGGTGTGTCTTTGCCTGGGTAACTAAAAAAATTCATAATGGTGTTGAATTAGTGACTTCAGAATGGTTTCCTTGGCAACCTAAATGTGCGTTTGACATCATAGGATGAAGAAGCAGTTTATAATCTACAGCAAAACCAGCTTAAGGAGGGGGTTTTGTTTTTCATAATTTGTTTACCCCCTCACCTCTAGCAGTTCATTCCTGCAGTACTGTAACTCACCTCCTTTTCAGAGATGCTGATACAGGGGTTTGTGGGGCTTCTCTGTAAGCCTTATCTCTCAAATGATTTGGATGGCCAGTCCTCCCTCATTTTTTTCTATCTTTCAACAGTCACAGCCCACAAACTTTTGTTTTGGTCACTAAGGGGAAGCAAACCGTAGGCTTTCCCCGGCATGGGAACGAGCAGCTGGAGAAAGGGGAAGAGCTTCTGGAGAGGCGTTGACCCAATGCAAGTGGCACAAAACTACATGCTGTTGCGTCAAGAGGCTTGAGAGTTTCAGCTGTGAAGATGGTCTCGTCTTCCCACCTCACCTCACATTCACTGTCTGCTCTCTTGGTGCAAATCTCTTTACTGCATTTGCCATGCAGAAATTCTGTTGCTTCGGTAACTTGCGTCTCCTTTCTGCTCCCAAATTAATTTCCATCTTAAGAGAGTATCTTTCTTAATTACGCTTGATATTGTGTAAGGAGATCATGTTTCATCACGTAAGATTGTGGTCCAGGTTTTGTTCTGGCTGATCTGGTACAAATCTGGTGCAACTTTGCCGGTGTCAGTGCAGCGACTTTTGTGGAAGAAGTCAGTCTGTGTAGCCAGGAGCAGAGTATCAATCACTGCACAGAGATTCCAGCTTCAAGAAAGTAATAGTGAAGGCTGATGTAGGTTTTATTGGAATGCCCAGACTTCTGTTAGAAGATATGGAACTAAACATATGCTAAAGGCCAAGTAAGTACAATAACTGCAACAGCACATTTCCAAGAAAATTGTCGTGTTGCAAAGGAACGTGGACTGTGAAGGGGCTTTATGGCATCTGCACACTTGATACAGGCTCTATCAGTGGTTATCATCAGTTACAAGAACCCATTTGTTTTTAGATTTATGAAGTTATTTTTTATAACTGTTTGGGGGAGTAGCATGTAAAACAGGGCAGCATGTAGAAATCTAAAACTCCAGCCAAAAGACACCTCCTTTTTGTGTCTACGTGTTGCAGCTGTCTATCTCTTGGCAGCAGGCAGCCTGTGTAGAATGTGAGGTTTTAGCGCTGAAGCGTGGAAGAGTGAATTAAGGAGTTCTGAACTTAAAACATTCTTCTTTTCTAGGGAATTTCAGTCCTCACCATTGCTTAGTTAGTTGGAGACTATTTGTAGGGTTGTTTTTTTTCTTTCAGTAACTCCTTATATTCACGATATGATAAACTGAGACAGGTCACTAACTCTTCAATTTTCTCAGTTACTCTACAGTTTATTAATTAGATGAATTGGAGTCAGTTGCACAGATACCCAGCTGGGAGGAAATACAAAAAAGAGCATGCGTGTATTTTTTTATGGGGAGGAGAGGAGGAAAGGGGAGATTTCAGTTTTTCACCGTGAAATAGACTTTTGTATAAGCCACATAAATAACACTTTGTTTTAGGGATGTCAGCAACAGGACATGTTGTTTCTGCGTAAACTATGGATAGCATCATAGCACCTAGGGCATAGTTACAACTTTTAACCTCCCCTTGTTACACCTGGAAAGGCAGAGGATTTTGCGAAATGAGCCAGTGTAGCAGCATCCCTGCAACAGCTCGACACTATGAGTATTTGCATTTTGGAGTAAGTGGGTGCACACTTTTGTACCATGCAGGCAAACTGACAAGGAAAAGGTGTAATAACACATCGTGAGGCTTTCCATTAAAACCTATTTTTTTGAAAATACGTCGTGTTTTCAGTTACACAGGTGTTGTCAGAATAAAGGGTGGAAACTGTGTCCTCGGTGCTCCGAGAAACAGGGTTGGGGTGATGACCTCCATCTCCCTTGTAGACTAAATCCTTGCCTTTTGCCCAGGCTTTTCTTTATTCCAGCCTGGTCTGGGGTACGGTTTTCCTTTCAGCTGAGACATTTGTAGTGCTGGAGTTGTTGCATATGCACTAGGCAGGCAGAGGAAGCCGGCACGGGCAGTTTTGTGCGCCGGTAGTACTGCTGCCTTGCTGGCGTGGGCTGGGCTTCTGTGACTTAAAAAGGTATGGTTAAAGTCGTTCAGCTTTTGTGTGCGTGGATGAAGCCTGACTTTTCGCTCCATAAAAAAAGCTAAACCTTTCCGAAACACGTGTAAGTTTTAGTGTGCAAAGGCCGTGTGGTGCTTCAGCAGGTTTCGGCTTTTATTTTATTTTATTTTTTTCCTTGGTTCATAACTTTTGCACAGCTTTTAAGCCCTTGCTCTTCGGGAGGCTGGTATTAAAAGGAGTGGAAATCATCCCGGGGAGAGGAAAAGGCAAGCTAACCTTGGCACCTGGGGCCTGGCTATTATGTTGCACTTCCTCTGCGGGGCGGCGCGGGCGCGGGGCCCGGC
>NW_008795259.1:1510747-1522478 GCF_000699145.1 Aptenodytes forsteri | reverse complement strand
TCTTTTCTGGCGGTCGGCACGGCCTGGGGATTTGCGATATAGCTCCTGGAGGGTGGGGGTGGCTGCGTGGGGGGAAGGGAGGGGAAGGGCTGGCCCTGCCGCAGCAACTGCTGCTCCTACCTCTCCGTCGCGCTCGGGGCAGGGAGGCCTGGCCGCGGGTGCGCTGGGCTGCGGCGTGACCCCGGGAAGTTTTCACAGTGATACCTGAGTGAGGGGGACACGCGTGCATCTGCCGTCCTTGCTTGTGTAAACGTCGCCGTGGTGCCCCGAATAGCAACCCCAGCCGGCTGGAAGGCTGTCCTGTGCGGGAGAGTGTTCCCGTCCGACTGGTACCCGTGCCTTCCTCGCTTGCCGAGTCTGGGCCCTTCGGAGCATGCACCTTTGTCAAAATAGTCAGACCCTATTGCTGGGGCACGAGGAGCACGCTCCCGTCCGAACCTGGTGCTGCTTGCAGATGCTCAGGGAGAGAGCAGCCCTGCAGGGCAGAGCTGCGTATTTGTCCCTCTGCCGGGCTCTGGCTGGAGCTCACGGTGTGACGGTGCGAACTGCAGAGGCAGCATCAGCAGCAAGGCTTGGCCGACACGCTGCCTGCTGGTCTGCCACAGGTAGAGACTTCCCCGTCTAAGCACAGCCCGGCGCTGTTAGAAAGTAGACAGTGAATTCTGGCTGCTGTTCAAGTTTAATGTTTCCTTTCTTGGCCTTGAAGGCAGATGGAGCCCAGGGTAGACCTTACACAGAGCAGGAGGTATTTATAATGATTCTTTCAGGTCGGTAATGTTCAAATCCTATTTTTCTGTTCTTGTTTTGTTTTCCATAAATCGTGTGCTGTAAAGTTGGAACAGCCTTGGAACAGCTGCGGCTTCTCACCCGTGTGCTTCCCTCCCCTCCACCCCCCATTAGGAGTAAGTGAAGGATGGGTTGCAAGTGAATCACCTCTATACCTATTTCACTTCTCCTGTCCCAGCAGTGAAAGACAGAGAAGGACCCTGTCCTGACAGGCAAAAAGGGTGTGTGTTTCAATTGTTTGAGGTCAACTGAGTTAGCTGAACACAATTAAAGAAGAAAAAAAAAAGCTCTCTTGATGCACCTTAAGGTACAGCCTGCCGTGTCCAAAGCCATGTTTGTGGCTGTGTGAGACCAGTTAATGCGTTAACCTGCATCTTAATGAACATTAAGATAGATTTTTAGTAATGTTAATCTGACTCAACTGAGCTACGATGGTTGTAGTCGTGAGTGAACCTGTCTGGACCACATGGACAAGCTTGCTGGAGGCTCTAGTTAGCAGGACAGCACCAGTCAGTGTTTCTAATGGTCTAATTAAGATGATTTGCCTTTTTTTTTTTTTTTTTTTTTTTGCCAAAGGTGAGTGCACTATGAAAGGTGAGTGAAGGCTGCAGAAAAATGTTTATATTGTGATGTGGAAATCTACAGATCTCGCCCAGGAGTTGCTTTGTTGTACCTTTGTGCAGCTCTCATCACCTCAGTGCAGTTCTCAGCTGGGTGTGTTGTGCCTGGCACTCCTTCACAGCACACCTGGATGCTATGTTACGCACAAGGCAAATGGTAGCATGATTTTGTAGGGCCTTGCAATCCTTTGCTGAGTGGCCTTACAGATGAGCTGGGCAGCTGGACTTCTGTCCGTTTGCTCTCAATGATATAGCTGTCTGCTAGCTGGTGTGGGAAGGTTATAAAGCACTGAAGTATCCGAGCGATGCATCGGTCTCCATTCTCCTTTAAACATTACACTTGCAACCAGCCACAAGAGTGAGCGCCTTGTGAGAGGATGTTAAAATTGATAAAACTTGAATCCCTAAACATCTAGCTTTTTTTCCTGCTTGTTATAAGTAAAAAGGCTTGTTTGGTGGTGGGGTATTTTTTGAGCAGAGGAAAAAGTCTTCAGGAGATAGGAAGCTACTCAGAAGTTACTGTTAAGCCAGATGTACGTTGTATGTTTTTTAAAGCAATCAGTCCATGGCTCTAGGAAAATGGAATTAGTTTGAAAGAAGAGGGGTATGTAACTGCTTGAGTGCTTAGACATAAGGTCTGAAATGCTGAATAACCACAATTCTTGCTAACTTCACAAGGAACGCTTCTGGAAACGGCTCTTCATGCATTGGGTACAAAGCACTACAAGTGAGGCTAAACAGTTCTTTAAAATATTTTGGCACACTGAGAAAACTTCAGTGAGTGCTACTTGGAAGCTGAACACTTGACTTTTTGTGGATAAGATCAGTTTAAATAGGTGCGTTTTTCTTCCTTCTGTGTGTATGAGAGAGGGGAACAGGAGGGCAAGTAAAAAAATCAGAGGAAAAGACCTCATTGCTGACTTGGGAGACTTGTTTGACCTTCTGAGCCCCGTGCACTTGTCTGTGGTTTCCAGCCAAAGGCTCTCACTTTGAGAGCGCCTTGCTTCTCGTGCTGAACTATTTTTTGACGCACTGAATGAATGCAATATGTTAACACTCCTGTAAGTCCCAGAATTGCTTGGCTGCCCCTTGCCCTGCCTGCCTCGAGCTGGCTGAAAAGGTACCATTGTTTGTTCTGCAAACAGTGGGTGATGGTTGTTTCCAAGGTGACTATGGCGCTGTTGCTGCCCTCTAGTACAAAAAAAAAAATTGGCTTTAAACACCTGAGAGCATCCCACTGTCACCAGAGACAGCGGGAGGGAGGAAAGAGCTATTTGTTAGAGCTCTCTGGGCGGTTATTAGAATAAAGACAGAGAAAATGCCAGTAAGCTAAGAGGGGGCGATTGCATACATTTGGTTTACGCTACAAAACATTCTTCCTAAATAGCACACGGGTACAACGATTGAAACACATGAGTATTTCTACGGATGTGTCTCTGATGAGAAGAAATTAAGGTGGATTTAAGGTCTCTGAAACATACTGATCAACTGTTAGTTGTAGTTTGAGTTTACAGTAGTAATATTCTGCTTTTTCACCTAATTAAGAGGATGTTATGAAGACTGCTCAAGCAAGGGTGTAAGGACTTCCTACAAGGAAAGCTAGAAGGGAACACTCAGCAGTTCTGCTAGACTTGTAGGTTTTCAGATTGTTTTGGAAAACAATTATTTGGGGATAAAGTATGTGTCCCCCAGAAAGAGAACCCCAATAGTCAGTTCTTTCATTGCTTTTGTGTATTCTTGGAAGGCCTGTGGTACTCAGAACAGTGACTTATTTTGAAGTGTCTAGGTGGATGGATTAGAAGCATTTTTTCAGTCCTCTCTCTGTGCTGCCTGCCCATCTACTGATGCAGCTGTTTAGTATGGGGCGCGGGGGAGTGAGTTTAAAAAGAAAAACAAACCAAAACTTTTTTTAATTGGTCATGGATGCTGCTAGCAGAACTTTGCCTCCCCCCCCCCATCAGGTTTAGTACAGTTCATACGCAGGTTTCAGTAAACATTAACCACTTTTATCAGGGCTCGCAGCATGCTGAACGGTTAGCAAAGAGCATGTACTGAGAGAGACAGAGAAAATGAACAAGTCCAAGGTCAAAAGGATGGTAGGTTTTTCTTTATTAAAATAAGGGGTGGAGAAGGTTGACAACACTTTGTGGAAAAAGTAGGCCCGTGTGAAAAACGTAGTTCTTGTCCTTAAGCTTTCATTCAGGTGAGAGTACGTGGGGGTACTGCGAGGAGGATATGCATCTTTAATTTTTCTTGTGCTCTAGCGAGATGACCAGAACACATCAGACCTCCTCATGCCCTTGCTGACTGACAGCATGAACTCCTCATGACTCGGATCAGTCCAGAGCAGAGTATGGTCTTTGCTGTCACTTGTCGCATCTTTATATGGGCCTGCTCCTACCCAGCATCCACAAAGCTCCCACTGACTTCAGCAGTGCACAGCCAAGCGCAGGCAGCAAGAGATCACAACTTCCTCCCCTCCCTGCCTGCGTGAAGCAATGATGCAAAGCCATCCTGGTTAGGAAGAGTTGGTTAAGGAACTGTGGTTTAGCAGTTTGCCTCACCTTTCTTTCTCTTGGGTGACTTCGATGTTTCTTTACTGCTTTTGAGGGGTGCAGTACTGCTAATTTTGCTGCAAAATGAATTGCTGTAGTGATTAAAAAATAGTTGATCAGCTTAGCAATGAAAATGAGGTAAATTGCAGGTAAACTAATGAAGTTATTTTGAGTTGAGGTGTGGAAAAAAGCGTTTTGAAAAGAGCATGTGACCTGCCCTAATGAAATTTGTTGAAGCATCTGATGATGCCAGAGTTCAAATAGTAAGTTATTTTTAATTGTGCAAATCAGCATATCCTGTCCCTCCTAGCTCCATTCAAATAATACTTTGCAAAAGAAAGAAGCAGCAGCGTTCACCTGCATGTTTCCTAGAAAACAGCATCATTGAAAGGTTGTACCTCATTGGAAAAACACAGATTTACTTAAATGATACATCAAACACAGAAGAAATCCAAACCGTCTGTGGCTGATCTGACAGTAGTTTGAGAAACACCCTCTGCTGCATGCCCCTCAAATAAGAAACGTGTGCGCACAGTTAAAAATCTCATCTTTGTGGTGACACAGATGATTCAGTGCAGGAAACGAGAGGAATCTCCTTCAGCAGTTAAGCAGTTGTGGGGCGGGGGTGTGAGGAGGTCATGGTGTTCAACACACCCGGTTAGAAACCTTCGGGCTTCTTTCCCTACTGCATTTTAGACTGATTTAAATCAGGGCTGATACTTGAAGCATCAGTGCAAGAGGCAAATCCCATCCTGTTCGTTCCACCTGGATCAGCTGGGAGATGAAAGAGAGGTGAGAACAGACTTTGCTGTTGGTTTTAAATTTTAACTACAGACATTAGCCATCCAACTCACAGCCATCCCTTGTCATGGGAGGTGCAAGGGCTCTGCTCTCACGTCCCGCTGGAGCTGAGCTGTGGGGTGGCCAGGCCGGCGCATGGAGGAGGGCCACCACCAGAGCTGCAGTGGTGGCCCGTGTTCTTCCGCCTGCTGTAGCTGCGTGGTCCTGGGGGTGGCAGAGGGAGAGGAGCTTTAGATGCAGGCTTGCAATTCCAGCCTCTTTTGGAAGATGCTGTAGTTCATCTAGATACAAAATACGGACTGTGGTTTTGGTCTTAAATATTTGTGGGGTTTTACCAAACCACTACAAACAAACAGAGTAAACAGCAGCGAGAAGTGACACAAATCAGGCAGGATTTATTTTTTATTTTTCTTTTCGTAAGGTGATGCAGAGACTTGTATTCTGTGACTCGGTGTTCAAAGGAAAGACATTTCTCAAATTGAGACCTTCTTTGTTCATCTCTTATTCACAAACTTCCCAAAGAGCTTTATTTTAAAGTTTTTCAGGAGGCTGGGATGTAATTTTCTTTTTAACTCTGTTGATACTCTCCCACAACTTTCCAGGTGTTTTCGCCTCCTTCTCCAAATTTAAAACAAAAACAAACAAACCAAACTTCCTTTCCTTATAAGTCAATCGTGTGTTGTATTAGAAGCCTTTGTAAAGTCTATGGAGGGAAATAAAATCATGTGTGCTACCTGAATTCTAAAATACATTCACTTAGTACTAAGGGCAGGTTTAATGGGAGCATGTACAAAACATTATGTGTGTGTGTAAACTTTTGCTTTGCCTGGAAACTGACCAAGGAATAAAGTAAGAAGGACGATATTTAGATTGCTTCGATGTCTCTGCAAAAGCATTTGCAGTTTTGTATTTGCTGTAGGTCTCCAACTGATAACAGGCACTAATGAAGTGGCTTTTCATACAGTTTTATTGAAATTATTTATGCAAATACAGTGCAAACTTTATTGCAATAGCAATCATTTACAGTGCACAGCTGGTAAACAAAAACATTACCATTCGTTCTCCAGCACCTCAATAGCTTCTGCTCGGTTCTTGCTGCTGTAGCCGGCTGTGCATGCTCCCAGTGTTTATTCCTTGACTCCAGCAGACCCACAGGTTTTGCCTGCTTGTAGCACTGAGGTGCAGGAAGGGCTCTCGCTCTTGAAGAACTACTCATCCTGTTTTGCCTTTTTTTTTTTTTTTTTTTAACCTCTGTGGAAAAATACTTGTACTGTCAGTCTGCGAGACCACAGTCCTGTTCCCCTCTGAAATTGTTTCATAAAAGGTTCTCAGAGGATGGTTAGGTGCACTGTGGGCAGAAAGAATTACGTGTCCCCTTTCTAGATACCCTTTGCAAAGGCTTCAGTGCGAGAGTACCCTCTTAAATCTCTTAACACACAAAGTCTTTTCATAATATAATGAAGGGACTCATTCTGTCAACCATTACACAAAATTTCTGCCCTCTCTCCTTCAGCTGGGCTCCTCCTGGCTGGGGAGGACAGTCTCATTACTCCCAAACTATTGTGGTCAGGTTTGGCTTAGTAGAAAATTTTTGTTGGGCAAGATGTGAGACCTCTGTCCCTCGTGACTGCCAGGAGAAAACGGGGTGGATGCCGCACCGCAGCCTTGGGGCAGCCAGGAGTGGTTGGGGAGGCTTTTTTTTTTATCTCCTATCAATATGCAGGTGGGCCTCAAGTCATTTGTCCTCTTAGGGAAACTTTCACCGGTTCTCCCACTGAACTTCAGTTACAGTGTGTGATTTGGGGGGTTTTTTGTTTAATTACTGAGCTCAGTAGAATGGAGCAGCTGACAGGTACTCATTAATGAGCCATGCTACTTAGCTGCCATTTAGGAACACTTTTGTGTCGACTTGCATGGGTGTCTCATGTATCTTAGGGGCAAGCAGGATTCGGTTTTGGCGATGCAGATGCCAGGTGTGTTTGGGGCAGGCAGCGGTGCCCGACATTTCAGCTTCAGGAGCCAGAGCTCCCTAGGTCAAGGGCAGACTGTACGGCACACTCTCATCCTGCAGCGGGACCTGAGCATCCATAGCCCTGTCTGGGCTCCCCGGTGCGGGGTGCTGACCAGATGAACCATCCAGATGGGCTACACGTGGTCCGGTGGCCACGAGCCGAGCATCCCCATTGTGAGGTGGCAGGGGGCCTGGAAAGGTGGCCTAGCGCACACCGAAGTCACTGCTCTGCCTGGCTTAAAAGCCTGGATTGTTTCAGTCTTGCAGCTCTCGTGTAGGGTCTTACATTCAAAGCACTAATGACTTCCTCGTTGGGACCCAGACTCTTTAAATTTTTATTAAAGGGATTGTCTGTGCTGACATTTAGCTAGCACCAGATGTTGGCTTTTAGTTGCCAGTGTGGAGGTGGCATAGCTAATAAAGGCAAGGGTAAGAAACTTGTGAGAAACTGCCTGTCAGATGCGGCTTTGTATACTGCAGCCTGCGTGATGTCTGTCGCTTCTTCATGGGCCGGCGTTCTACAAGAAAGCTTTTTTCTTTCCACCTTCTTTTTCTTCTATACTCTTGACTGGCCAAGTGTTTTCCAAGCGCATGTCTTTTTCAGGTGGCCTTCCTCTTTTGTTAGAGGCTAGCTAATGCAGGGAGAGTGCAAAGGTAGCTCAGTGGCAGATTTGGGTTTTTTTTCCCTTATATTTTGGTATTTCTTCTGTACATAACTTTTCTGTAGATCATACTTCTCCCCCTCAACCTCTTTTGGCCATACCCTCCCTCAGAAAATGTCAGCAAGCGATTGTTTCCTTTGCAGAGCTGCGAGCCCCTAGACAGAGGCTTTTCCAGTTTTATGAATGCACCATTTGTTGCTGAGGGCACAACTGTTCGATATAACTGGCTGCATCCCACTCTGCTTGGGACCAGCATGCACTACAGCCAGGCTGTGCATAAACCAGATTTTTGTATTAAATGGCACCATTTTGTCCACAGCAGCAGTCTGTCTGTCTTTTGTGTGTGCGCGTGTGAGACTTGCAGTTTTCAGATGCAAAATATATAAAGAACAGCAGTTTTGCAGAAATACATGCTACTCAGTGAGCGTACCGTGCTATTTTAAGGTTTATTTTTCTTAGGGAGTTCCTGATGAGTGATATTTCTTCATTATTTTGTGTAGGCGGGCCGAGGCAAAAGCACATTTTAAAATATTTTATAAAATGGATGCATGGTGTAACGTTACAAATGTAGTTGTTTTATTTGGGACATACTCAATTATAACTTAACTGAAAATACATGTAGCGCTTTGAAAGTGTATGTGCTCATTTATGTTTACTGTATGTCATCAACCCGCTGTATCCCCCCTCCCTTTTCTTGTTAAGTGCCACAGGGCTGGAGACTGTATAGATATAACCACTTAAAGATGCACCGTGCTTCACATTTTTAACTATGTCTAGGAAATGTCATCTGATGTCAAACGTGGTGCTCTTTCTCACTGCCTGCCCCGCTTACCCCCTTTCTAAGGTCAGTGCAATTCACTGGTTTCGGCCGAAATGGTGCATGCGGCTCCAGGCCGTTGCACTGGGTCAGGATGTGTCGGGGGAGGCCAGAGAGGCTGCATGGCCATCGAGCACTGCTCCCATCCTAGTTGAGATGCAGTCTTTAATTCCCAGCACAGGTTTCTACAGTGCGCACACATCTGCGACACTTGGTTTACGCTTAAAATAATGCAAAACCGGCCTTCTGGCAGACTGGGAGGTGCATGAGGAGGGGGCGGAGGCGCAGTTGGGAGTTAGTGGGTACTGTACTGTTTGCATGCTGTTTCTCTGTCATTTTCCCCTTGGCCCTGAAAAGCAGCTTTTGGAAAGCGCCATCCCCATTCTCAGTTATGCAAGCACAGGCTGTAAAATAGGGAGGTTGCATGAGGCTCTGGTCCCAGCAGCTGAATCACAGCTTAGGCTTTTAGTCCACGCTGCCTCTCTCATTTGTCTCAATGCCAGGAGTTTCTCCTCAGAAGCACAGTGGGCTCTTTTCCCCATCTCTCCTCTCTCATACTCATACTCTGTTGAGTCCCCCCCAGCAAATAAGAACACCTCCAAAGCAACCCCACCAGCTTAGAAATTGCCCACTCGTGCTTCAGAAAAAATACTTTCCATGCTCCATCATCATTGTGTTTAAGAAATGGGGAAAACTGGAAACACCTCTGATTTTCCCTCTTTAAAGATGGCGGTACTGAGTGGAGAAGATGAGGATTCCCCACCTCACCCTCCTTTGGGTACCCAAACGAGTCTGAGCATCGGACAGGCTTGCCTGAAACGTAATAATCCATCCACCAAAAAGAAAGAATTTTTAAAAAGTGCAGCTTTGCAGCCTTTCTGTGGAGGTTTCCACCCCCCCCACCCCCCCCCGCCTCACCATGTTCCTTCATATATTCACTGCCCGCATAATGTTACCCACGGGATGGGGGTGGGAGGGGGAAGCTTGTTCTCTTTCATGTGACTGCAGCACAGTTAATAATTGTACCAGACTTCAGGCGCTCGCGTGACCAAAGGGATTGATCGGATTCGTAACCGGACAGAAGTTTTTCAGGCACATCTTCGTGCCTCAGCATCCCAGCAGATTCAGAGAAGGAGCCAGATCGGCTTTCTCTGTGATTGCTCATTTGTTATGTGCTGGCTAGTGTATAGCGCGCAGAGACAAAGGCCGCCCTGGCCTGAAAAGCCCCCAAAGAAAAGCAGTATAGTAAATACATCTGTAAAACCGTGTTTAAGTTACAGACTGCATGCGTCTCACGCGCGCTCGCTCGCTCGCTCCATCTCCCCCCCCCCTTGCTGCCTTAAAAAAGGGATGGCAAAATAGTTTGATAAAATGCATCAAGTGCTAAACTGTTGATATGATTTAAAAAAAAAAGAGGAGTCTTCGCTCCAGCATATGTTTCCAACACTTTAATCTTTTATGGACTGCATACTTGCTGTGGGAGTGGAAGGGGATGTTGCAGGCTGACTTTCAGTGTACTTAGAAATCTTTCCCACAGCATGAAAACTCCCCAGAAAATGTGTGAAACAACGTCCTGGAAACCAGGAAGTTTCTGATGCCTAGCACTCATTGCTCTGAGGGATTTGCTGTGCTCTGGAGGTCATGTAATAATCTTTCTTCTTTGTTGGCTTCTCTAAGTTTATTTTACACATGATGGAGGGGTATGTGTGTGTTGCTGAGCTTTTAGGGGTCCTCATTTCTGTAGCATGTTTTTGCCCCTGGTTCTTTTGTTATGCACTCCCATGATTAATACGTCTGCTGCTTAAAATGGCTACTGAACCACCACCAAGTTCTTGCCACTGGTTATCAACTGCTTAACCCCTGTCAGAAACCACCCAGCACAGCTCTGAGTTGATGCTTTTGTTGCTTAGCAGGTATATTTCTGATCTTTGGGCTATCCATTAACCCTGTGAATACTGGACACAATGAAGACATAAATCTGCTGCGGTGATGATGGTACGTCCTGATGCTGTGATCACTGCTGCTGCCCCCTCAGCGTGCTCTGGTTAGATTTGCGTGGCATGCAGTCTTCTGGGTGTGTGGTTTTGGTTTTTTTTTTTGTTTTGTTTTCCCACCCCCTTACCACTTCGTATAGTTTTGGGGTTTTTTTGAGGAGCTGCAGAAGTTGCTAATGTAGAAAAGCAGCGATGAAGGTGGGAAGTCTGGCACTTGAGGGCTGGTGGTCCTGGTGAGTTGATAAGGAAGATCCAGTTCCCTACAGTAAAGAAATTGTGCGTCCAGTTTCAGTCTGTGATGGACTCGGCGTTTTGTTTTCTGGCGTATCCTTTCCGTGTGCCTGTGTTTGTGCTGGAGCACGATGGAGCGTGAAAGGAGTCGGAGGAGAGAAGGGGCTGCAGCTTGGGTCTGGTTGCCAAAAAAACCCCAACAACAACCTCGACCAAAAGGAGAGTTAACCGGAACATACCACAAAACAGGTTAGGCAGGACGCTGAAGCCAGATAGGAACCTTCTCCCGTGCTTTAAGGCATCTTCAGTACACCCTCCTCCCTCTGCCCTTTCAGGATTTCCCCCCCTCCTCCCCGTTATGAAATAGTCCTGTGCCGACTGGGTTTGAACGTGGGGCAGGCGGATGGTTGCAGCGCTTGCTCGCCTGCTGCCAGCTGTTTCTTAAGAAATAGAGGGTGCACTTGTCCGTGCCCGTCATCCCGTCGCAGAGGCAGCACTCTGCGTGGCATGTGCCTCTGTGTGTGCCTTTGTGCCCTCCGCCGGGTTGCCTTGCGAACAGTCCCAGACGAAAAGTAGCGGGGGAGGAAGAGCAGCAAGGAGACAGGGAATGCTGGCGGGTGGAGCTTGGAGGGCTGATCCTCCACATAGTTAATCATTACTTGCAGCATAACCTGTTCCTGTTTTCTAGAGGTTTCACTGGCACCCGCAGCCAGAAGCATATGAGGAATATGTGATAAACTGCTTTCTGAGCAAGATGGTTTGCCTTGCAGCAGCAAGCCCAGCGTCTAATACAAGACATCATTTCTTCTGTAACATGTTTATGCCTAATCGTTCAGTAAACATACCATATATAGTCCGGTTCGTGCTCGCTATAACACCCTGCTGCAAGGCGACTTTGCTAGTACCGCACAGATTCCTTAGCTCCTGGTAACTGGCTGACAAATAGGATGTTGCCATATGTAACATAAATATTCCACACAACTGGGGTTTTTTACACTCCTGCTCATAGTGCATAAAGCATGTGTTTCTGATCATGTCAGTCTTAAGTCTAGCACTTTGAAAAACAAAGATAATTATACAAAATAAGGTGCCTTATCAAAGGATGGACTGGGTCCCACACGTGCGTTTTTGTTGCAGAATAAAGATTCCACTCTTTCCGTAAACGTCAGACGAACCTCGTATTTATGAATCAATGTTTTGGGGACTTTTTTTTTTTTTTTTTCTTTTTTCTCCCCCCTTAAAATTCCCTTTTCC
>NW_008795259.1:1481851-1510472 GCF_000699145.1 Aptenodytes forsteri | reverse complement strand
AGAGGCTTAACCTGCATTTTTAAACAGAAGCCTTGGGGCTGGTTTTTTTTTTTTTCTTTCTTTTTTCTCTCCACTTAAAATGCCTGTTGCCTCCTAGGTGAGTGATGGGTCCCAAGCTAGAGCTATGATTCACTGAGAACTTTCTCTTTTCATTCTAGCATCTTTCACAGAATTTCTCCCCTTCCTCTTTCTCTGTGCCCTCTTTGTTTACCCTGTGCTAGCAGGGTACTGAGCGCGGCAGAGAACATGAAGAGCAGCACTGCGGCTGGATTCACAGCTTTCTTAATCAGCTGTTACATATGGTTTGACTTCAGCTTTTTTCTTTTTTTGCCTCCTTTATTTTTTTTAACGTTGTGAAATGACTTCAGTAGCATTCTGACTCTTTCTGTGCTAGCAGAAGTGGTTCAGGAAAAGGAGCTGAAGCCTGCCTACCTAGACGGGGGTGGAGTATTTTTGCCTTTTTGTGCCTCCTACTTCTTGACCCGTTCCTTAATGTGTGAGAAGACAGCGCAGTGGTGTGAACCCCAGATAACCTTGCACAGAGCTTTCTGGCTGTCTGCTCGGTGATGGCTGTTAGTGCCTGGGTCCAGCAGTTTAGCGACTGGCATTGTCTCCTGTACCACTGAGACAGTTGCTTAATGAGAGAGGGTGCTGGTTAGATGCAGATCCATGCAGGTGGATTTTCCTCCCGTGACTTGCTCCTTATTTAGGCAACGCTTCCAGGAGGGGAGACTTTGCAGGGGGGAATGTTTGGGTGTTACATAAATGGACAGGACATGCATTTCTCCGACTTGTCTCTCATTGGCCTCGTCAGAGTGAATTATGTCTGACTGCTTGGCAGTTAATTGGACCATCCTTCCCGTTTCCTAAGCTGATAAGCCCCTCACTGTCTGCCTCAATCAGGCTTCTTTGTTTGAGAAGTTACTAATGCTGCAGAAGAACAGAATAACTACTTTCCTATGTACTGTAACCACGTGAGGTGCTCTGATCGATAAGTCTATGAAGATTCACCATATTTCTTCAGCAAAATCCTTTCACGAGACTTACTTGTACTGTAACACCGATAGCAGTTGACAGACACTGAAAAGTAGGTATAGCCAGTGTATTTAATACATAACTTGTCCATTTTTGAAAGAATTGCATTTGTGTTTAAGTCATCCTGTGAGCAGCTTTATTCTGGCAGATCCTAATAGCTGTGCGGAGTACCATGGTTGTCTGTAGTTGTCTGTCCATCAGGATCGGGTCTCAGAAATGGTTCCCTTTTACCACAAAGCCTTCAGACTGGGACTGTCTTTCTTTATGTGCCTGGATGGTGCCTAGTTTAAAGTGGGTGTTGCCAGAAGGTGAGTAATAAACGATGATTAATTGTCTCTGAGCTATGGATGAGTTTGTATGAAAAAGCACTTGGCTAAAGGCTGTGCTTCAACAGGCTCATCAAAATTAACCATGCAGGAGACAGTAGCGTAGCATCCCAAAGGCCTGATTCTTCCGTCTCTTGACTGGTTTTGTTTTGACTTCTGTGGATTTACTACATCTGATTGGTGGAGAAACGTGGGTCCCTTTGTCTCCAATGTTAAATGATATCAGTATTACAGATTGCAAATGGGCTGAGTGATACAGAATTGTATGCACTACAAGTAAACACCCTTTTGTTAGATTGCTCAGTAATCTTTTTAATGCAAAGGTGTGGTTATGAACCTTGCAGGTATGCATCCTCATGTTTGTACCATTGAGTCTATGATAAGAATGCATAGGAAAGATGCAAAGATACCAATTCTTGTGTTAATTATATCTTGAAGTTGAAAAGGAATTTTATTCTACAGGAGACCACTTCTCCTTTGCTGTCAAAACTGTGAATAAATAGAAGTAGAAAACCTAAAGCCATAGTGATTTTTAAAATAGTTTCCATTCTGAGTTTACATATTGATTCGAGCAATGCATTGCATCTGTTTGATCGTACAGTTACTTCTAAAACCTTTTGAAAAGTAAAATTTGTCACAGCAATCTTCCTTCTCCCCCTATCCTTCGACTATTTCTGGCAGCTTTCAGGGCTCTAAGCACACAAAGTGAGTATTGGAGGATTTGCTTCTTGCACAAAATTTGGAAGAACTGGGCCTTTTTGTTCTTAAAAAGCTTTCCATAATGGGCTTTGTCTTGACTTAGGCATAGAGGATGTAAAATATGCAAAGAAAATAAATGCGCATTGCATTGTGAGGCTACGTTTGTAGGTACACTCCGACCTCGGGAAGTGACCGCCGGTTTATTTTTTGTTGTACCTCTGAGTTGGTGTTGCTGAGCCCCAGGATGTCGGTGGCATCGCCGGAGGACGAGGAGAGGATGTAGACGCTGTTGAGTTCAAGCGGCCGTTAGGGGTGTTCAGCCGTTATTTGTTCGTTACGTCCGAGAGACGTAGGAGCTCGGGTGAGCTGAACACAGGGCCTGGTCAGTAGGGCAGGATCTGGTGGAGAGGCTAAGGGAGGCAACCACCAACTGTGGCTGGATCGCCGTCCATTCCTCCCAAAGACTTGTCGGCAGTCATCAGACCCCAGACAGCTAGCCGATGACCTCTCGTACTGTTGCTTCTTTTATTAGCATTTTTATTGCCTGACATTCAAGGTGATGGGCGGAGAATTTGCATTTGGATTTTAAAGTTTCTGGAAGAGTGTTTGTGCCCTGTATCTTGTCTGAACCTTACCCAAGCTGGTTCAAGAACAGCTAGCAGCCACTGATTCAAAGGCCTTGCCATCTACCGTGGGATCAGTGAGCTTCAGTCTTTCTGAGTGGAGGTGATGAGGAAAGAGGGGGAGGAGGTGTCTGTGTCTTAAAAGAGTTGAAAAGGAAAAACTGGAAAACAAGCAACTACTCACTACAAAGTTCTTGGAAAGAAAGATGCTGCGTGTGTAGTAGTTAATGTGAATTGCACTCTGCATGCATGGTAGCACAGTTACATGGCTTATGGGAGAGCAACTCGGTAGGCTGCAGTGGAGTCTTAGCAACCGTGAATGGAGAGAAAGCAGGAGGCAGCCTGGCTTCCCTGAAAGAGCTAGGGGAACATCAGGGATGGAGAAGTTTAGGAAGTGTTTAGCCTCAAAATTAGGGCAACTTGGAAATGAATTAACTGCTGGGCCTGTAGTGATCTGTGTGTTCATGTATGTATAGGACCTTAAGCACAGAAAGGTTTGGGGTGAGTCTGGAAAGGGTCCATGTTTAAGGAATGTAGTTCTTCTGGCTTCCGAGATAGCTTTTTGTGTAGACAGCATGGAAAACGATTACAAAAACAAGTATTGCAAGACACTTAATGAGATGGGAAACTGGCAGTGCTAAGGCTGTGGCTCTTGGACTCGAGTGATTGTGAGAGAATTGCAGGTTTTTTCTGCTTTCTTTTTCCAAGCAAACACTTTCTGACTCGTGAACAACCACAAGTGGAGTTTATCCTACGGGCTTAAAGTGAGCAACCCCCAAAATGCATTGAAAATCTCGTGACTTTTGGGATGAGGGGCTGTGACAGCAACTGGACTTGAGGAAAAAAAGATACTTTTAATGTTAGCTGGCAATTCCACCAGTGTAGTCTGAGACTTCATCTGCTGAGATGTCAAACTGTCCACGTTCACCGTTTTGGAGCAGGGGTGACTGGGACTGACCAGACTAGTTTTTAGGGAGCTTAGTCAGCTTCCTAATTTCCAGGTATACTGAGAGAGTCATCAGGGACAGGAATGGAGAGAGAATGTCAGTAAGTTCCTCTGCGTGAAAGAAGCTGGGCTGCCAGGAGGATTTTCAATTGGAGATCACCAGGCAGCTTTGTTACGGGCCCTGTCTTATCTTGCATGCGGCTCTACCAAGCTTTAACCATTTGTGCTGAAACACTACATGTCAGGTGTTTAGCTTCAGGCCATATTTGTTTTGGTTGAAAGAAAAATAAGTAATTAAAAAAAATTCTTCAGCCATTTCTAAGAATGCAGCTAAGGGAAAAGTAACTTCAGGTTTTGAATTCTTTTTCATGTCCTCTCTTTTCTTACTGGAAAGAAGAAAAAACCACAACAAACCTAGAATCCCTAAAAAAGGGGGAGAAAGTCTGACCTGTTCTTCTAGTCCTCAAAGCTGGAATGCAGGGGCATTGAGATTTGGGAAGGGCAAAGTGGGTAGGAGATTGCAGTTATAGCTATTGATTGAATAAGCTAGCTGTTTATTATCATAGCTGATAATCATCGGCAATAGTGATTTCTCCAGTGCGTTCTGTTCTTAATGTCTGTTGCAATATGGATGGTAAAAAGGACTGCGCATGACCCAGTGAAAGCCAAGCATCCTCGTGTCCCTCTTACTGCAGATCAGAGTAAGTCAGTTCAGCTCTGTGAGTACTGAAGTTGGCAACCTAGTCCCACACCTTGAGCGACCTCGTGTGCCTATATATTTGGCTTCTCTTTCACATGCAAAAAACACGTGGGGAATGTGTGACCGTTTCTCTTGCACTGTGATGTACAGGTATAGGTATAGAATCTCTGGTTGAGGGCTTTGTCGGTGTAAGATGAAAATGTTGTTCTCATGAATGTGCTTTACTTTGTAGGCACTTCTGTTCCATATGGAGTAGGGGTAGCTTGAAAGTTGTCTGGCAAGATTTGCACACCTTGCCAAACACCGCTGGTCTCCTAAAGAAAGACAAAGGCCCAGGAGTTCATAAATACCTGTATATGTGATGTAAACAAACTTCCTGATGCAGGGGCCACATAGCCCTCCCTTGTAGACCACAGCTTGCACTGGGACCTCTGTAGCTTCTGTTGAAGCTAATGGGTCTCTTCCATAGAATGGGCCTATTAGGATCAATTCATGAGCAAGACTGAGGCCTTGATTTGTAATGAGCCCTTAAGTGTAATTCAAAATAGCCTGCTGACTGTATCTTACTAAGCTGCTGTGGGTGCAAGAGGGAAACAGATTGAGGCTGGAGTAATATTTACCTTCGCTTCCAGTCAGGAGGAGTACCTAGAGCAAAAAGGAATGTGCCACACCTACGATCCCCGGAGTTGGCTTTTCTGGGAACTTCAGCCACAGAGAATGAAATACCCCCGATGCTGCATATGCAGGGTGAAGGCGGCTGCTATCTTTAAAAATATGCATATGAAAACGGAACTGGAAGTTACTGCAAAGCTGCATTTGCAGGTATCATAGCAAGGAAATTTTTAGAAACCAGACCTGAGAGGTTTTACCAACAGCGAGTATCTCAGGATACTCCCTGACATTTCTCATTTGCTTTGCTGAAGTGTTAAAAGAACCCCTGGTTTCTGTAGTTTTGGCTAGCAATTAGTAAATTACTTTAGGATTTTGTTTTGTTTTTATTATATACAGTGTGTATGTATAATATGTATTTTAATGTGCATTTAAAAACTCCTTTTTTGCTTGATTATAGAAGGGGAGACCACAGAAAGACTATTTTAAGTTCTTTGACAAGACACTTAATTGAAGTCATTTATTCACGTTAAGTACCCCAGAGCAATATTGAATAGCTCTGTCCTCCTCTGTTTCGAGAAACTCCTCAAAATGAAAGAAAAATCCCTTCTTTGTTTGTTTTCCAAGAGAGAAAAAACTGAATTTCAAAATGGGTTAAACAGTTTAGTGATTCGTATTCCATTTCTTGCAAACTTTCCCCTCCCCCTGAGCCCAACCACTCTTCCCCTCTGCTCTTGCCCACAGAATTACCATGCAACTAATTTTAGAGGTGGGTTTATACATTTGTTTTAAAAACGCTGCAGTCTCCATCTCTGGTAATCCACCAGGTGGAAGCAGATGTGTAGAATATCTGTACACGTGTTTGTAAATCTGAGTTTGAGCAGAGGGGGTTTCTAAGAGGGCAGTGTATGTGCAAAGGCAAGGGAACCCTCGGCAGTGTAATACCGTCAGTAAAGCAAAAATTTGCAGTTAACCACTAGCTGGATTCGTTGGTGGTTTTTGTTCGTGTGGTGGGCTGGGTGACATTGTATAAGCCAATTCTTCTGATGGATGGTTAGAGATCAGTTGCCTGGCTGTTCTGAATTACAATAGGGAGAAGGCTATCGGGGAGGGGATGGGGAGAATAAGATAGGAAGTGGTTTCTTAGCGATGGGTTCTCTTCTTGTGCTAATAGAAGTTTTGGTCTATTAGCCTCGAGTGTGCTTTTCTGACCTGCAAGCTCGTTTGTAGTTTACTGATGTCTTCTTCCCTTCCACCTGCCTTCCCGTTAACCACCTGGCATCCCTGTACCTCTCTGCTCTTGCAAAAAACGGCATCTTTGAAGTTTGGGGGATATCCCTTTTGTATTCAGCCCTCGCAACGATTTTGCTTTGAGTGCATCTTTGTCTGGAAATATGCTAAAAGTACTAAAACTTTTGTTTTGTTTGGTTGAGGGATGGGTGGGAGGGCAGGGGGAGTCCACGTGGTGTCAAAGAGGAAGCTTGAGGTGGCTCTAAGTGACCTCCTGAAAGCATGCCTCCAGCTTGTGAATGCTCGTGGTCTCCAAAAGGAAGTCATTTGGAAAGGGGCTGCACTATCCAGATTTACACTGCCTGCTACGTTTCATGTAACAGAAACGCTGTGGCTGTGTACTGCTGCAAAGTTTTTGTGCTGTCCTTCTACAATTTTTGTTATTGTTTCTCTGCTGACCTGTTGCACTAAAATTCATGTTGCTGCCTGACAAACTGTGCTTCTAATAACTGACGCTTCATTTGTAGGGCAAAGCCTGGACAGTAAGATGTGTTGAATATATATTGATTTAAGTTATTTCTTTACTGACTTGTTCTCTTTGAGCTTTGTGTAATTCTGAGCATGTTACAGAAACAACCAAATTGCCTAAAAGTGAAGTGTTCCTTTCCAGCTATACCAGTGAAGATATTTGCATTTTAAGTCCAGAGTTGCAAAACTTAGTCCTCTACTTGTGCTTGGTGCATGCTAGGACAAAAATAAAATGGAGGAAGAGCTGAAAGAAACCGTTTGCATCACTTGAGGCCCAGTGGGAGCTGAGGGTCAGGATCACTCTGAGAATTAATCAGTTCACTAGAGAATATGATAATACAAGGAAATGATGGCATTGCAATAAGGTTTTCATTTCTTTTTATTAGTAGCAGAAACTTTAAAAATAAAAAGAGCGAGAGAAAGCCTGGGAGCAGAAGTGGCCTGAAGGGGAAATGACCAAGACCAGCTTAGAAATGCAGAGAATGGTGGTTCAGGAGTGCTGTTTTGCTGCATCTTTGTGTGAAACTCCTTTCTGTCTTGTGGAGGGGGAAGAGAGAAAGAGAGCACAGCCCTGTGAAATCCGACTTCTTAATGCTGTTTTGAATAAAGCGAAATAGTTCTGGGCCTTCCGCTTTCCTTGCGGATTGAGGTTTTTAAACAGAGAATGCCGGGCCTGCGGAAAAGCGACTGTAATCGCAAATCTGAAAGCGGCATGCTGCCTTTCTTGTCATTTTTAACAAGTCAAAACGTCACAGAAATATGCCCAGGCAAACTTTTGGTCCTGCTGTGCCCCAGTGCAATAATTATAATGCAGAAACAGCTGATGGGTCATGTCTCCAGCCCTGCACAGCGTTATGACTTGCTACCTACATTCCATGTTTAGCTTTGAGGGATCAGATGGTGCAAGGTGCAAGCAACGTGAGCTAGCAGTCCCTGAGGACATGCAGCCAGGCAACACGTCCTTTCCCTCTGCAGCTTTGGTTTCTTTTCTCCACTTCTGTCCCATTCCGTCCCATTAAGGTGATGCATTTTATAATAAATACCACTCTCTGGAGGGGGTCAGCTGCCCGTGTGGGACCATGTGTGCCATTCCCACTGTGCTGTATGTTAAGTCCAAGGGCCCAAGGTTTGTAAATATTGTTTCTGAAGTACCTAAGGACTCCAGGTGAGCTGCTTGCCCTACTTACTGAAGACTCTGGAGCTGTGGTTGGTACATGTGGTGGCACATGGTGGCAGACTGTTTCAGCATTGTTACTGATGTGACTTAATGAAGCATGAGTTGTATTGGGGGGGGTAAATTTTGTCTTTGTGCATGGGGAAAGGGTATTTACAAGTGTTTACAAACAAACGGAAGTTGAAATTGATGCTTAATTCAGCCCTGTAAAGACTGAGGGAGGTGGGGAGGGAGGGGGATATTTTGGACTTGTGTTTGTTTTGTGCTTAGCACTGTGCAAAAGGTACACCCAGTCCTTGATCTAGGAAAAACTCGATAGGTAAGCAGAAAGTTACTAACTCATTGCCTGGGACTGCTCTTGCTCTCTTGCTCCCCTCTTCCAGGGATGCCGTGGGAGAGGTGCGGTGCAGACATTTTAATTGTGGTAGTTTATTTTATTGTGAACTTATTTGCACTGGGTTTAATTGGAGAACTGAACTTCAGGTAGACTTTTAAATGATAGGAGTGTTCTTTATGGCAGAGGGTTTGCAAGCGAGCTCTGAGCTGGAGAGAAGGGAGCGAGGGGGGGGTGGGAGGAGGGAGTCTGGAGATGGAGCCGGCTGTGGGTTCGTTCCACTACATCTTTTCATCTTTCCCTGGTACTGCAGCACTGCGGGAGTAGAGTTACCGACAACATTCTTGCTCAGGTCTCTCATCCCTCACTCAAATAGAGGGTGTAATTTGACGATGTCTCTGCTTCCCTGTGTGACGGCTCTTGATGAAACTATATGTGTGTACATTTTTAAGTGAAAACAAAAAAAACCCCAAACAAATGCAAATCCCAAACCAGATTAGTTCTGTGATCCCAGATCACCGTGTGGTTGTTCAAACACTAGGACTGGCTTGAGGCTGGAGGGAGAACGTGTGGCCGGAGCTGCGGGGTGAAGTGAGGACTGGCAGTCTGTCCTTCTGAATGACAGCGTGGCTTACATCAGGTTAAATCAGCCTGTACACTGCAGGCTGAGGCGAAGCAGAATGGATTAAAAACAGGTTTTCACTTCTAGCCTTGAGTTTCCTTGCAACTGCAATTCTACATTGGCTTGTGGCGGTACATGTATTTCTACATGTCAGCTGCCATGGAATATGAGAGACATCTTTTTACAAGACAGTTCTTGCAGTCAGTGTTCACTAAAGTTTTCCTTACTCAAACTCCTTTGTCCACAACTTTCACAAATAGATTTTGAATCTGGATTTTTATCTCCTCCTTCTCCATCCATATCAGCTGTTACTGGCTACAAACAGGTTAACAGTGAGGCCTGCTGGACTGCTTAATAGGTGGCCGCCTGGCGATGCCTTTGGGCTGATGCAGATCATTTCTATTGGCCAAGGTTATCTCCCTGCTGACCTTGTAGCCAGAACGCAGCCTCTCGGTGGCACAGTAATTGTGAAAAGGAGGGCTTCTGAAAGAATTCATAAAGGCTGGAATATCCTTTCTGCTTTTGTAAAAGCTGTGTTTTATTTTCATCACTGCTCTGAACGAGGAAAGAAAGTGCCTTGATGTTAAGTTTGTAAATTTGGAGAAGGTCGTGTTTGAAGATTCTTTTCTTCTAAAATCCACTGTGGAGACTTCCCAAATTTAGCATGGCAAGAGGCTGCTGTACCACAACTTGGCTTAAAAGCCTGCTTTTGCTACTGTACTTTCTCAGTTGTTTGCTCACTGAGCATTGATAGCTTGCTGTACGTGTTACACGGCATCTGATTTCTTCCTAGCTGTAGCCTTTCATACCAGAATGTCTTTTCCCTTGGTTGCAATTGGTTCGGTTTACTGGACTAAATATGTTTGCCTGCTTTTGGGATAAAGAGGGACTTCTGTTAGCTGTGTAACAGAATGAGGCACAGGGATTAATGGGGGGAATGGGGAGAGAGGGAGGAGTCGGGTGGGTTTTCTTTTTTTTCTGGAGGCATCAGGCTCCTCCCGTAGCGAGGGAGAGCATAGTACATCGAACCTAAAGACCTTTAAAGTACATGCTGAAATGGATGCTGGGAAGATACAGTACAGTGCTTGGGCACAACTCCAAGGCTCCCAAGGCAAGTAATATTTAAACAAGCTGAACAGCCCCTTTAGGCAAGCAGCAGGAAATCCAGCACTGAGCTTTGTGTTGTTGCATGGTCAGCAGAAGATAAAAGCTCAGGCTATGCAGCTGGGGTTCCCTCCTATCACTGGATGGCAAACTGTTAAGAAAAGATAAAAGGACAGAAAAGAACAGGGGGTCGTCTTATTGAAAAGCATTCCTTCATATTTTAAGCCGTCGAAGTACTTTGAAATATATTGGGCCTGATGTAAGTCAGAAACAGCGTCATCGGCAGCTCTCGTGTGTGTTGGAGCTTTTACATCAGTTGGCAGGCAAAAGGTGAATTCGTTCCTCTGCTTCACCAGAGATAAATGTTTAACATGGGTAGGATTGTGATACGCATAGGTGCCTCCCTGCGAGCCTCACAGTGGGCAAGAGCTTCCCAGAACTTTTTTAGGAGCAGGGTGTGTAATGGTGGGCTGCTGCTGACTGGGGGTTTCATTCTGAAATGCAACCAGCATTCAGCCGTATATAGCCTTTCCAGGTCCCGCTTTCTGCAGCTGATCCTTGGTTAGGGACTGTTTTAACAATGAGGAAGAGAATTTAAATGAATGAGGTTGCTAGTTCAAGTTGTCTAATCATTATTTACTGTATTCCTCCCCTCCGTCCCTCCTCCTTTTTTCCTGCATCACAGCACTGGTGTCTTGGGAAAGAAAATGCCTCAGAGCATTTGTTACCAATTTAGCAGCAAGTACGTGCTCAAATTTGGGATTTCTGAGATCTGTGTGTGCCATATGTAGGCAAAATGTAATATTTGCTAGTTCCAGTAGAAGGGAACAAACACAAATTTGCTGTTCTTCAGATAGTGTTTGTTTAATCTAGTGAGACTTACATTTGTGCAGCCTTTTTGTTTTGGTAAGACGGTTAACCGTCCTCCCTAGGGTGCCTAATTGCTTATCATGAACTAATCAGTCCCCTGGGTATATGAAGGGATGAAACACTGCCAAGATAGAGCCTGTGACTTCCCCCAGAGGTGTGATAACCCTCCTAATTACCCCACCCTTCGGGGAGCTTGCTTACTGCTATTTTAAAGACCTTGTTACTTCAGAAATTATCCATGTTTAGAAATTTTAGGAAGTTTTAAAGGAGTATATTTGCTGAGGAATCTTTGAACTTATCAGCTTTCATATTTTTTATGTCAAATCTGTATTGAACAATGTTTCAAGTTTGGTGTGAAATACGCTGAACATGTTGCTGCTGCCACTTCTGTTTATGAAAGTGCCTACCTCCATAGCCTCCATGGCATGCCAGACCCTAACAGATGAGGAAAGGGCCAGTTTCTGTCTTCAGCTGTCAGTATGGCAAAATCTTCTAGCTTCAGAAACCCCATTTGAAGTTTAGATGAAGGAACGAGTGAAACAAACCTGGTGGTGACTCTCGTAATTTTTGGTAGAATGATAGTTGCACATTACCATGTGTGAAATGAGTGGGTAGATTAAGAAAAGTTTTTTACCTTACAGTGAAAAATAATTGATTTAGCTGGTAGTTTTGCATGCTTTCTCCTTTTAGTTTCTTGTTTTAACTCATTCACATACACACTTGTCTGCTCTACAGGTGAGACGGCTACCAATTTCTCAAATTCTCCTCTTGTATCTCTCTATATTGAACGGTTGAGCTCCATAAGGTATATAACATGTACTACAAAACAATAATGTCTGAACTGGAAGTGGAAAATAGCTCCTGCTATTTAGTATCTGAGTGAAAGTATGAGTTCTGGTGTTGAGGTTTTCTTTGTCCTTTACTTTTGCTCTGAATGAACGTCATTTTTATATGAAGTTTGGAGGATGGGATCTGTCAGTTGTGTAGAAATACAGTTTATTCTTTTAAAGAGTTGTAACCTAATCAAAGAACAGTATCAGATTTTTTTTTCTTTCTTTTGTGGCTCTTTTAAAACACTTTAGGTCTTGTTCACCTCTCTGATCGTAGAGTAGATTCTAAGTGACCTCAGCAAGATTAATGTAAATATATATATTGCCATAGTATGTACTGGCTTAAAACTGTAAAGCAAGGTGATTTCATTTTTAGAATTAAAAGAAAGTGGCTGTGTGGGTGTGCATGTATATATGACTGAGAAAATGTTCATGTGGAAACATCAGTCCTCAAAAGAAGTATGAATTTCAGTATCATAGGTCTGATTATGATACTTCGATGTTGCTTCACTATGTGTGCATATATGAAAGTGATTAGTCAAGGTTCCACTGGCAAACTCTTGCTGTCCTACTGCAGAAATTGGGGCGGGTGTGAGTGGGTGCACAGGCCACTTGGTCGATTTTTTTTGTTGTTGTCGTTTGTTTTTCTCTATGGTGAACACTTGCAACTACTACTTCACCCAGAATTGGGTTGAACGTATGCATAATTCATATGAGTTTGTTTCAGGCTAACATTTTGGTATATTATATGTCAATGGGAGTCAGCAGAAGGAAATGAGTTTCCCTTTTCATACGTGAATTGTGGGAAGAATTGTCTGTGTCATCTGTTTGATGGCAATGTGTGAAGCACTAGCGGTGGAATTGTTTTTTTGGAAGAGGAGGGTGGTTTTGGACTAGCAGCAGACGTTTTTAGCTGGAGGAATAGCAACTTGAAACTTCACTTACTGAAGAAACCTGTTCACAATTTTGTCTGTTTTTTTTTTCCCCAGCGTTCCTGAAATAAACTTCCTGCAATTCTTTGCAGCGTGCAGGTGTCCAGACTCCCCTTTACTCATGGTCGCCTGTGCAGCCCGTCAGGCGACTGAAGGCTGTACCTAAAATTCTGCCAGCAGTGCAGTGCACTGCAATGGTCTTGATATAGTTATGGTGGACACCTTGTACAGCTACAGGCTGTAGCATCCCCTCCTAGTCCGAACAACTGAGTATTGCGTTCCAGGAGTCTACACGTGTGGAGGACTGCCTGGAATAGAAAAAGGAAAGCTGCAGAGATTGTAAGCTGCTGCTTGATCCGTCTGGCTGTTGTACCAAGGAGCATCAAAACTTTGCTGGATGGATCCGACAGCTCGTTGCAGAGTAGAGGGTCAGTCTTGCTGGTTATTTGCAGTTATTAACCTTAGTGGATTTTAATTTTTTTGTTTGCTTTGTTTTTACATTTTTCTCTGTGTGCATAAGAGGATTGTGGCCTCACAACCAGAATGCTCATGTTCAGGAAACTTAAGGCTGTTCCTACTGAAGGGCTTTGAAGATCAGCAGGCATTTCCTCCAGGGTTTACAGCGTTGTTGGAGGAGCCAGTTGCTGCAGAAGTCTTCAGGCCTATCCGCCTGACTTTGGTCATTCCTTACCTCACCAGCACGTGGATTATACTGTTTGCAGACTGTCTAAGCTCCACGATGACCTCCGTGGATTCCTCATGAGCTTTTACAAGGCCGGGCCTGTGTACTTTGTAAAACCCTTTAGAAATGCCTGCTAGGCTTTTAAAGTCCCAGAGCAAAGGCTATACTACAAGGAACTTGGAAGGTCAGCAGCTGGATGTGGTTGTGGATGAAGTGGGATTTGTGTGTGTGTGTGTGTATGCAGTTCTTGTTTTGAAAATACATCTTTTTTCAAGTCAGAGATATGTCGTTTCTGAGAAGGCTTCTTGTACTCATCTGATAAAGCTAAGGGACTTTTGAATTCCATAAGAAATTGTCGAACTGGATCCCTGTGCCCTTTTTTTGCACGCGTGTTGCAGTCTATGAAAATTAACAGATGCTGTTTCATTTTGTCTGTGTGCAGGAAGCACCTCCCACAGGTTAGTTTCACTGGGTGTACTTCAAAATAGAAAGATAACTCGTACTGAAGAATACCATTGGCAACTAGCACTGCTGTTTAAAATTTTCCTAGTGGCTTTTCTGTGAGGATCTCAACTTGGAGAGGCTTGCCAGCACCATCTACTGCTGTAATTAATTTACCTAACTAAACCAAGAAAGAAACTTTGTATTTCAGAATTTAGAGCTCTGCAAACAACCCTGACAGCTACCTGCCCAGCTGGTATAAGCCAGTGGGTGTGCTCACAAGACTGTGGCAACTTGCTCATCAGTGATAGGAGAGAGATGTTTTTCTCAAGGCTGGGTTCTCCCTTCACCTGGAGGAAGCAGTAAACCTCAGTTTTGAGTGATTTGTGGTACTCTGGTATCTATGGCAAATATATATCTTGAATAACCCCGAGCAAAATTAAACAGCTAGCTTGTGTCTTTTAACTCTGCCTCAGAATAACAGGAGAATGGCAACCAATGATCATCTATGCTTAGTATCACATGGAGATGATGTAGGTGGTGTATATCTGTTCTAGGTCCTTAGCAGACTGTAGGAGGTGGTTGACTTGAGACCTGTTTGTGCCTCACACAGTGCAGGGCAGGGGTTGGCTTTGGCTTGTGGGTCTGTGGAGGATCTGCCTGGTGTGGAGACACAAGCTAGGAAGGAGCGCTACAGGTTATCTTGCTCATGAAAAAGCTGTGTAGCCGCTTTGGAAATTGCAGTTGGAGGCTGACATTACAAATGCCTCCGAGGGTGGATGGGAGAGCAAGGGTTGTACAGCACTCTTCTGAATCCCTTTGCTCCAGCACATCTCTCTTTTTCTCCCTGTGGCATGTGGTTTCCCCTCTTAAAATTTCAAGCTAAAACTCTCTAAAAAATCTATTTCGGGGGGTATGTGTGTTTCTGAACGTTTTAAATTGTCTTGATTATAGATTTTTTTGTTGTTGTTTGGAGAGTGTGATAGGGGGAATAGTTCCTGTGCTGACCAGAAACAGAAGACAGGAAGATAATGATGTTAACAAGGTGGGGGAAAAAAGGAGGTGTTTGTTTAGAAAAAGCCTAGTCATTAAAGCCTGTGGAGCAGAGGAACCCTGCTGATAACACAGATGAAATAGTCTGCCTCTTCCCTAACTTTAGAGGAGTGGAGCTTTGTAATAAATGGCTGCCATGTGGCAGCTGTCTCCCAGCTTCGTGAGCCTGGCAGTAGTTAATCCTGTCAGCAAGTCATGCTCCCTGGAAAAGAGCAGTGAGAAGAGCTGCAAACTCTTGAATCATTCTCTGCAAAATATTTGCATGTTGAATCTTTCTGCTTAAAATGAATTTGGTGATTTGGTGGAGGTTCTCATCTTTAAGTAGCATTAAAGTGCAGCTGTGCTGGCTTTTAAATAAAACGTTAGAAACGTGCTGAGATGTTGCAATTCTTTTCCCTCTTTAAAAAAGAAAAAAGCCATTTTAGTTTTGGAAGGTATATGTTCCAGGGTACAAAACGTGCTGTGTAAAGAAGGGACGCTCTGTGTTGCTATCCCTGTGTGTTAAGAAATTACAGGTTGAGCATCTGAGATCATGATTATCCTTAAAAGCTTGAGGCTTTAAAATTAATCCGTTCACTTCCATTTTCTTCTGGTAGTTTGCTGAGCATGTAATGTTTCTGTCCTTTCTCCACAACCCAGAAAACTAGAACTTTGACTTAAAAAAAAAAAAAAAAGTTTGAGACTTTTGTGCAGTAATGTAACACCATCAGATTTTTACAGGGCTCGTGATAAAATCATGATGGTTGACAATGCTACCACCAGGAAATGAGTTTTAATCCCTGTAATTTCTACTCTTTCTTTTCTCATGTCATGCATCATTTTACTGCGTTATCTTGCGAGGCGTAAAGTGCTTTGGCATGCTACCTGGTACGGTGCTCCAAGCAGAGAGTGCGTTGGCATCTTCCGCAAAGACAGCGTGGTCGGCCTGCAAAGGATGCACTGGGGGCTCTGCAGTAAGCGAACCAATGTTCTCCCCCTTGGGCTTGCCTGCACAAGGAAATTTGCTAGCATGTGGATGTAGTTACAGTGGTGAAATGCCATGTGGGACATAGCTACTCCGAAAGGAAGGAGTCTTTTCCTGGTTTAGCTTACCCTATTTCCAGAACGGTTTTTGTAAAATTGCCCATGCATTCAGGCCCTCTGTGAAGCTCTCTTTAAATCCATCCTGGAGGAAGAGCATCGCAATCAGGGCGCCACACAAGAAACAGGGCACTAGCACAGGAGATTTTCTGTATCTTCCTCGGCGTGATTCATCCTGCCTCTCTAATCCCTGCTGAACCCGTCCTGCTGCGCACACACAGCTCTGGCTACATGTGAAGAGCAAGCATGAGGGGGTGAAACATTTGCTCATTTCTCCTTCCAGAGATTTGCTTTAAACCTTTGCCTCGAGTCCCGGGTCCGAAGCTGCCCTTGGCTGAGCTGCTGGCCATCAGGGCGAGTATCTTCCTCGGCGTGATCCTGCCTGCCTCTCTAATCCCTGCTGAACCCGTCCTGCTGCGCACACACAGCTCTACATGTGAAGAGCAAGCATGAGGGGGTGAAACATTTGCTCATTTCTCCTTCCAGAGATGCTTTAAACCTGGCCATCAGGGCGAGGGACAGGGACGGGGATGGGGATGGGGACAGGCCCTCCCTCCCTCCCTGACAGCTGCAGGCACCAATTGCCAGTGAGCAGCCCAGCAGCATGGTTTTGTGGCTTTTCTTCCTCTCATTACTACTGTTCCTTCTTGTTTCCGTGATGCTGTGCAGAGGAACAACCGGATGGATTGTCTCCTCTTGGGGTGGGTGCCTGGGCATCTGCACGGCCAGTTGGTATGGCACAGGAGCCCCTGTTTTTTCAGTGACACCAGGGGCTATTGATGGCAGGCTGGGCCTGTGCTGCTGCTGCTGCACAGATGCTTGCTCTTGGCCCACCTTAAAAGGACAAGATATCCCGTGGTTTAGACTGGCCGTATATTGTCAGAGATGTCAGCATCTCCGTCACAGCTACCCGGCTGAGCCCAGCGTCCCGCTTTGCCCGCTTGGCGTCTGTGCAGCCTCTCCTCAGTCAGAGCTGAGGGGCGCTGTAATTTGGACTGTTTGGAGGGGAAGGTCGCTTTTCTTTTCCGTTACTCAGAAATGTTTTCCATCTGGCTCTCCCCAGTGCAATCTGTCTAGCTCACCCCTTGGACTCTTGGACAAGTATCTCATTCCCTCAGCACAGTGCTCGCTTAGCCATGTAGGTATGGGACTTCAACCTATAGCTTCCCCCCCCTCAGGGTTTTAAGTTAACGGGGTTTGGCAGGGCAAAGCAAAAATGAAAAAAAAACCCCAAACCCACAGAGCTATGTTTTAGATTGTTTGTTTCCTCATTTTGCATCCCTCATCCCCTCTTGCTTGTCTAAGGTGGCAGCAGCAGCAGACAAGGTTTTGTGTCCCAGGGCCGTGCTTCCCTGGGGTCACTGGGGCTCCCCTCGGGCAAGCGCACCTCCCCTTCCTCAGCCTGTTGGGCAGGGAGACGTGGGCGATGGGGATGCCCTCTGGTCCTCACTTTGGCTTCCCCCTGCCCCTCCACTTTCTTGACTTGTCCTCGGCTCCTTCGGGGCCGTGTGGGCAGCAGCGGTTTTGGCAGGCAGCATGACGCCACTTGCCTGACCTGTTCCCGCCTTTGTGAGACACCTCCATCCCGCCTGCCGAGGGAAGAGCCTTCAGGGCCCGCTCCCGCCGGTCCCTGGCTCTGCTCCGGGCTCCCACCCTCTCCCACACCGTGTCCCAAGGCCGTCCCCTTGGCCGGTGGGATGTGAGCCAGCCCTGGCCTGAGGGAGAGACGTGGTGGCCGGACCAAGAAAGGCTGATCGGTGTGGGGAGAGACCCCAGGCCATGTCCCAAGGAACGCTGCCCCGCTGTGGCCGGTGCCAGCCTGGGGGGGATGTCAAGGGACTTTCTCGGGTCGCCACTTCATCTAAGGCAAATAAACTGGAGTCAAAGCCAAGAAACACATCGACTTCCTGGAACTCTGCGAGCCGTCCGCACAGCTGTCCCCGCTCCCCGAACACATGCAAAGCAGAGCTTATAAGGACAGACAGTATTGCTTTTGTGTCCCTCCTCAGCCAGCGGGGAGGGCGCAGGGGAGGGGATGTACCGGGTAAGGCCCAAGGCCCGTCTTGTCCTGTGTTCCCCCTGCGTCGCCGTGGTTCCCGGTGACTGGGGGGAGCCGGGCCCCCTCCCCACCGGCCTCCCAACGGCTGCGCGGGCAGGCAAGGATGAGGATGGAGGGGTGTTTGCTGTTGTCTATACGGGAAGGAGTGGAGGGATGTCTGCTTACAGCCGCTTGTTTTACTCTGCTGTTGCCCTGACTTTATTTTTTCGTGTGTCTAAAAGTAGTGCTCTTGGCCCCAGGTTTGTTAAGCTGTCTTCAAATCTCAATGTCCTTTTTGCTTGAACAAGCTCTCGAAGCTGACTGCAGTTTGGTGACAAAGGCTTCCTGGAGGGCCAGGTGCTCACCCACAAGCTGATACAAACAGCGAGGGTGAGGAACAGCTCGTAGATACTACTTTAGTTGGGGGGGAGGAGGACTAAGGCGTTAGAAAAATCTCAAAATTCATCAGCAGCTGTTGAGCCTAAATGCGGCCGCAGGTTATTGCAGCCGTGCGTTTGTATGGTGCTTCTGTCCCCAAGAATGGCAGTGCTGGTCGGGAGCCCTGTGCAGGCTCAGATCAAACCCTCTGAGGTGCCTACCGAGCGTGCTGGCAGAGACCTGGGCTTTCCTGTTGGGAGCCTGGGGGCTGTCGGGTTTTGCTTTCACTCTTGGTGCTGGAGCAGCGTGTGCCTCGGTTCTCCTTTCTAGCCTGGCAAGACCACAGGCTCCTGCGTGAGGGCAGTTCCCACAGCACACAGCGCTTGCGAAAGGAGCCAACGTGGGTACCCTGTTCAAGTTAGCAAATTGAGTGCAGGGCCAAGAAGATAGGTACAAATGCATTTTATATTAAGGCTGCCTGGTGTCTCCGTGCATTGCTGTAAACCAGTTGGACCATATAGGTGAATTTCATCCAGGAAACCCTTGCTTTGCCAGTATGGCATCTCACTGTTAGATTAATATAACTTCCTTGTTTTCAGTGTATTACATCAATGTAATACCAGAGTATCATGATGATTCAGAGTTGTTGTTTGCTTAAGGCATTAACTAAGTTAAAATTCTGGTATGCTTTATGGAGAGATGCTTTTGGTCATCTGAGCCAAAGTCCTGAGGACCATTAGTGGTCCATAGGTCATCAGAAGGTGATTTTCAAAACCTACATAAAAACTAAATGCACACGTGTGTCCCATCATGCACACAAGGAAATAAAACAGGAGGAGTAAATATGTTTGAATATTTAAAATTTAGCCTAACTGTTAAATGTTGTAGCAACAGTATACAAGATAATCTGGAAATACGGGGGTCATCTTGTTCTTGTTTGGTGCTTCTTCCCCTGCCCCGCCCCCAAAACAGAAGGTGGTCCCTCGCTCAGTTTTAAGGCATGGCCATGAGCATGTTTATTCTGTGGCTGGGTATATCTGTCTGTGTACATGTTAGGTAAGAAAAGGCATATGGATGTTGTGGATTTGTAGAGTTATTTTAGGAAGCAAAGTATTAACATGCACTAACACAGGTAAAACAATTGTATCACTAATAGCTCAGAGAGTTCATTGCAAGAGGAGCAGTCTGTCTTTTGGTGCTCAGAGAGTACCTTTCAAGAGATGTTGCTCCTTTTGGTTGTTGTCTTTTAGGGTTTGTTTTGTTTGGTTTTGTTTTTCCCTAGAGGAAAACAGGTACAAGTTCGAAACCTTTGGGGTAACATTCTTAGTTTTTACCAAATGCTAAGTGAAAGAACGACCACCAGATACTCCCATGCCACTGTCTTTCTTTTTATGCTTGTCTTCCTTTCCCCATAGGCTGCTCTGTACTGGTGCTCCAGCAGTGGTGACAGTGAGGTGACGCTGCCAGTATAATTCTCTACCGCTGGGGTGCCAAGTCAGCACCGACACTTCAGTAGCAAGGGCAGAGTTGGTATTAAAAAGGTCAGTCGGGAAAACTTTTTTCATTTGGTTTTCCTTTGCCTTGAGGCAGTGCTTTGAATAGCATTAACCCTTTTTTCTTCCCACACGATGCCTTTTCACCCACTTTCCTTCCTGCCAGCTTTGATGCAAAATCACGTTCAAAATGTAGTGCAGGTGACTGTGCGCATCTCTTGGGGTGGGAGTGACCATTTGTGCTTGGGAGAGTCGCCATGTGCTCTGGGAGTAAAATCTGCTCCTCTTGTAGAAGCTTAGTAGGAGACCAGTGCATCAGAAACTGATTGGAGCGCAGCGTAGCGATTCTTAGGTATTATAATCTCAAGGGTAAACAGTAAACTTCTGTTTATTCAAATGCAATATCCCTCTTTGAAGTTCTGTTCTTGTCTAAATTTGTATACTAGAAGGTCTGGCCTTCATTTAAATGATCCTTGGGGTTTTTTCTACCACTTAGAAAAAAAACAGTGGGAAAGCCTTGAATAAGCTAATAGCGTTGCTAAGATGGAAATGATGAAGAAGGCTCAGGATTCCTATTTGGGCCTCATGAGAAAAAGTGGTTTGAAATGCATGTGTGTGGGGGTGCACATTCCTAAAACTGTCATTTGTTTCCCCTGTTTCTCCTCCTCCCCGTGTTCTGTACTACGTACTACGGCATGTTTAATGAAACCAATAAAAGTATTTGGCTGAGAGTGTTAATCTTTCCCTGGCCCAATTAGTGCATGGCTTCTACTTTAACGTTAATGTGGATTTTTTTCAGAAAGCAGAACAATGAGCAGCTTTGTGCTACACACCAGGTTTCCCCCCTCCTTGCCTGTATTGTGTGTTTCTTCCTATCTATTCCAAAGGGAGAGCTCATGTGCAAAGACAGTGGAGCAATCTGGAGCAGAGACTTGTACCAGCTCCCAGGGGTGAGGACGTGCTGCTCCGTGCTTGTGTAGCTGCCTCTCGACGGCAAGTCAAGTGACTGTGACTCTGAAGACTCATAATTTCTCCTTTCTTCTTCCTTCCCCTGTGGCCTGTGTTCTCCTTTTCGCTTCGTCCGTGATGCTCTTCACCACAAGGAGAAGCAGCTGTGACTGTTGAGAGTGGTCTTAAAACAAGAAAATTAAATACAAATAAATATACATAAGTGAAGGGGGGAAGTAACTGTTGATGGGCTCAGCTTTAACATACAGTGGAGTCACACTTTATCCCAAAGGAGGAAATAGGTCTAGCAAGTGTCTTCCTGTACAGACTGAATGGGAAGCAACAAGGCTTTTTACTTTTTTTTTTAGCTCTCTGCTTTCTCAGTGACTCTCCCATTAGCTGGTTATGTGGGGCATCAGGGGTGGGCCTCTGTCAGAAGCAGGAGCTAAAGGCCCCTCAGATTTCTCTGTGGGATCGAAGTTGCCCCAGTTTCATGGTTTCAGCAATGTCATCAAGCGGAGGGGACACATTCCTGCAGAAGAGCTAGGTCTCTTGGTGTGGCCGTGCAAAGAGGGCTGCTGCGTTGCTTTGTTTGGTTCCTCCCCCGCCCCACATGTGTTAGCGCTCTCGCTCTGTCGCTTGCTCTCTGCTTGTCCTCCTTTTCACAGAGGATGACTGTGACACTGGGGGGTTTCTTCAAAGTAGAAGATGACTTGAATGCTTGTGACCACTTCCCTGTTTCCTAGAGGCTTTGGTCCGATGTTGAATGCAACCTGAGGCTGCACTGTTTGCCAGCGTATTTCCTGTTTGTCCTCTTTCCTGGAGGTCTTTGTTTTCTTTTGGGAAGAGGGAGGAAGAAGGCTCCATCAGCACGACCTCCAGGCAGGGGCATTTGGTGTGAGCTGAGAAGGCTTGCAGTCCTGAAGGCAGCATGACATAGGGCATCCGTGCTGGTTGCTGCCTGTCTGATTCCCTGAGTTTCATAGGTGCTGCGGAAAAAAACCCCCACTTCCCCATTCTCAGTGATGCATTTATTTAAAGGAAAAAAAAAAGCAAAAAAAAGGCTGCAAGAGAAATCTCTCAGTATGCTCCTGCCTAAAGGCACTCTGCCACGGGTTTTCCCACAGGAAGGAGTGATTTGGCCCAGTATTCTTATTGTTTCTATATCCTATTGCAAATAGAAAGTTATGCTTCTGAAATCGGTGTGTGCTGCTCATGCAGTTGTCTTTGTTTCAGTGGTGCATTTTTTGCTTCATGCAAGAGAGTGGAAAATACATATGTGAATAAAAGCATGCAACAATAATACCTATTTTTGCAGAAATTAAGTTGCGATCTTTCAACTGCTTCCAAAATAGGAAATTTTTAATGTACGGAAAACGGTTTTAAAAACAAGATCTGTGACTATACATCTTTGTTTGCGTTAGCAGGAAGATACTTAGATTCAGAAATAAAATAACCGTTCATAGAAATTATGAAAGGCGTTCATCGAAATGATGAAATAGCACAATACATAGTTTACCTCCTGAAAGAAGAACAGAGAGCAAGCTGGCAGGTGTTTCTAAACCAGGAGGTAGGTTTGTTAACGTGTGCATGTATGCCTGCCTCTTCTCTTTGTTATGAACGTTTCCCATTTTCACTGTTGCTAAAAGCAGCACTAGGAATTCTGACTCTAGTTCTCTGGGAAGTTCCTCAGCTATCTTAAAGTTACCTTGGCCAACACAGGAGTTTTCACAGTTACTCAAGAGATTGACTTGATTGAGTGGTGATATTGATGTCTTAGGTATTGACTGAAAGAGGAATGAATAGATCTACTTTGGAAGGAAGAGTTGTTCTGTTTGGTTGGGGTTTTTTTTAAGGACTAAAGCACTTATTTGCATTGTTTTAACAGAAAACCCTCCAAATAATTTAAACTGGTCCTTATTTTTGGTGGTACTAAGCAGATAACAGCAAGCAACTTAGAAGATTTAGGCCAGTCTCGAAAATAACTCTTGTGCTTATTCTATTCAAAATTAAGTCAGCTACCACATAGTGGTTAAAAAAGATGGGGGGGGGGGGAATTACTGTGTTGCTCATGAATGAGATGGACCTTTTTAAAAAAACAAATAAAATAACAGCAAAGTTATAACAGTTAAGGACAAACGAAATAAAGGCAAACAAATAAACAGTTCCCATAATTACTGGAGAAAATACAGAAGGATGGATGCTTGGCCTCACCTTGGATCAAGAAATCCCTGTGTTGCAAGGACCACTAGTGTTTTCTTAGCAGAAAAGTACAAAAATGACTAGGGAAGAGTTACCTTGAGTTGTTCAGGATAGCATAAAAATAGTCTTTTTGTCTGTTTTTGAAGATGCAAATTGAAAACAATGTTTGTTAAAAAGTTGATGTTATCCAGAGCCTTAGACGCTGGGTTTAGTCGGGTCCTAGGTTTTGTCACTAGACTGAGCTGGCTTGCTATGTCAAATCATCTGTGTGCCGCTCCTAAGAGGGTCGGCAGTTAAACGTAGGAAGCTTGAATCTGCTGCTTTGTCTGGCATTGCGTGAAATGAGGAACTGCTTGACACAAGCCGGGCCCTTTCTCTTTGTCTGCCTTTTTGCATGCGCTCTAAAATGTCAGTAGTTGGGATAACGTAGTCATTTATTGTTTGCAAATGCTGTTCAAACAGCATTTGAAGATGTGTTACGTGACTGATTTGCATGTCATCCTTGAGAATATGTTTTTTAAAAGGAAGAAACCCTGTTGAGTTAACCGCGGTTTGAGGCCGATGGTCTCTGCTTTCTGAAAAATGGAAAACCTGTATTAAGTTTGCTGGATGCAGTTTGTAAATCTGAGATGACAAAATGTCCACAGTGTGTTCATTTCCATAATGAAATAAGTATTTTGCTTGTAAGGTTATAAAGGTGTATTTCTTCATTAAAAATGTATCAGTAGTTTTCCATATCACAAATAACCTTTTCCGGAGGCTATCGCCACGGGTGCCGTGGGCAGAGAACTCCTCTCTTTCTCATGCGTCGATCATTCCCTGTCACCTCTAAAAATGATGTTTAACTGCCCTGTCATTCTCCAGCCAGAACAGGCATCCTTCCTGAAACCCCAACGATAAGCATGTTAAGTTTGTGGTTTCAGAAAGGGGTGTGGAGAAATTCTGTCGGCACATACGATGGTTGCTCATGTCTTCAACTCAACTGGAAACCTTGGGCAATGGGTGTGAGGAATGTGCCAAATGGTCCCAGAAACCTCAGTAGTCATTTCACCACTGCTAGAAAGAAGAAAAGGTCACCATGAATTCATGTATTGGAGTAAATCTTAATCCTCCATGAAGAGAAGGGTCAAGGAGTGTGTGTATGAAATTGAATTACTTAAATTCTCTAGCTGCAGAATATTCTTCCAACTTCTTAACCAAATGTCACGACTGTCAGTGATAGGCTAGCTTGCTTTCTCCTTCTCTCCCTCCTCCTTTTTTAGCTGGCTGAATACTGGGGACCAAGCTGGTAATGGTTTCCTCTCTTTGTTTGCCCAGATTTCACCACTGGCAGAGGCAGCATCTCCCAGCCCAGTGCCCAGCCACCCGTGGGAGTGGGCGCTTGGCTGCGCTGGCACTGTTTACATGCTTCTGTCATCAGACCTACATACCGGTCAAGGGAGCTCTCAAACTAACGGGCTGTAGTCTTATTTTGCTAAAATGGCTTCCAGAAAAACTTACTCCCTTTCTCGTTTTCCCTTCTCCCTCACATAGTGCTAGAGGGTGCTGCTGAAGAAGACGCTGAAGAGCCAGACGCTACTATACATACTACACTAAGTGAGGAGACCAGCAACCACGAAGAGAGCCACAGTCTATCAGGGGATAAAAATGAAGGTAACTGGTTTGACTAGCTCTGTGTGACTCTGTAAATTAGGGCATTGATTAAGGCTTGTAGAAACATTTCTTACCCATCCATACCCCTTATCTGTGTGAAGAGTATAAGATACTCTTGATATTGAGATGATGATACATTGAGCAGAAGCACTGGTGCATACGTTTCTTTCCCCATCCCTAACCTTTATCTGTCTGAAAAGTATAAAATAGGTTGAGCAGAAGCATGGGCACATAAATACTCAACTACCACTGCAGGCTTCCAAACTAAGCTTTCTTGGCTCCCAGTAACTTGGCACCACATTACTTAGCCTCAAAAAAACACCTGTTTATAATGCTCAAACTTATCTTCCACAGACAGTATTATGCAGAGATCAAATGTTCACAGACAAACATGTTCCTCCTTGTTCACCCTCACATCCTCTTGTGTTACAGTGACTTTCTCACAACACACATTAAGATTCTGTGCTCTCCATCAGAGGTGACAGAGCAATAGACTTGCAGGGTGTTCCTGTTTGTCTGGGAGACTGCTTTTGCAGGGAAGGAGTGTTTAATTTGAAATTATTTGAAAGCATATATTAATTTGAAAGCATTTTCCTTTTCAAACTTGTAAAGAGGAAAGTGGAAGGCCTTACCTGTGTGTTTGACATGTCTGTATGTTAAGAAACCAGAGGTGAGATTTTAGGTGTGTTTTGAATTTGGTATCTGAGACAGGAGCATCCCTGCTACATACGGAATGTGATGGAGAAGTCTCTATCTGAACAGCTTTAGCTGTGGCATTAGTCATGGATGTAACACATATGCTCCATGGACTAATATGGCTTCGTAGACCAAAAAGAAAAAAATCTACATAGATGCCAGCTGTGGCAGTAAAGAGGCATTTGGGGGGATTTGGGGTTTTGTTTTGGTTGGATTTTTGCTAATTTAGCTTATTCCATATACAGAGCTGGCTTAAGCTATGCTAGAAAGAGAACCCAGTGCCCTACACTGTGTTACTAATGCCTTAATTGTGCAGTTCTGCTCAGAACACGTGCTTGCTTGAATGATTGTGCTTGCCAGAGCGTGCATTCATCAGTACTGCTCTACTAGTTCATGGTGATCACAAGGTACTATGAATAATACCATTTTACAGCAAGAGACTTTAAGGTAAATCACTCTATAAGCCCCATACTGAGTTAAGGTTGAAAATTAAGATAACATGAATGTCCTATTAGAAGGAATGTACACCTTGTCCTATGCATTCCAATATAAGAAATTTTTCCTGTTACAAGAACTCCACTTATTATGGGCTGTTGCCTGTGCTCCATGGTGATCCAGCAGAGTGTGATGCGAGTTACAGGCAGCTGAAAATACTGTGGTATTTTATTTTTTTTTTTCAGATGGCCTAGCAACTCCTATGTGTGTTTTTGTTTTTAATTCCAGAGCAGCAGCTGGAAAGCTTAAACAGCTACAAGGTATCACCAAGTTCACCAAACAGTTTGGACGGAGCAGACTTGTCCTCCATTGATGCCATGATGTCAGCAGTGATGAATGTGGGGAAGATTGCTGAAAATGGCGGGAACTCTCAAAATGTCAAATCCCCCTCGAAGTCTCCTGCACCAAATCGGATTGGCAGGAGGAACCAGGTATGTAAACCCAAATGCAGGGAGGGTGAAGGGGAGACAAGCAGCTGCATGGGAAGTGAGAAGACATAATTATGTTTCTTTGATCATTTTGCCTTTTTTCCCCTCAGTGGGTATTTCTTGCCTCTGCCATTGCTCCTCTGTGTGTTTTCTGGTGGCTCTCCAGAACATGACTTTAGAAAACTGGGAATCGAAGGGGTTCACTTGCTTGGATTCACATGTAAAAACATTTGAGCACGAGGTCCAATGTCATGCAGTGGTGAGCTGGTCTAGCAGATGCCACTAGCAGTGGCAAAGCCACCTAAGGATTGCTGCTTCTTCCCAGCTGCATCTTTTCTCCAGGCTCTTGCATTTGCATAATCTGTTGAGGCACCAGTTCATTTCATGAAACTAGGAGAAAAGAAATAGCTCAGAGAGGAGCTCAGAGCAGTGTGGCAGGGGGCTTGGCTTCGCCATTGTGTGGGACTCCTCATGAGGTGTGCGGCTGTCCCCGGGGAAGATCCAAGTGATTTAAGGTTAAAGGTGGTGCCAGAATGAAACATCCATCAGGACCCTCAGTTCACACGTGTGGAGTGTAAGGTGCCCTTACTTAATTGTTCATAAAATTATGAAGAGTTGTTGCAGAATGCTTTGTACAAATCTTGCAGAGCAAATATATGTAGCTTTTATCAGGTTTTTTCCATTTACCAGTTGATGGCACCAGTTGATAGCAATATTGATCTAAACAAGTGAAAGGAGAGAGTCGTATCAGTTAAAGCTGTGATTATTTATATCCATGTTTTTCTCCTGCTGGGCTAAGCCCTACCAATGAAGGTGCTGCAGAACAGCAAGAAATACCCCAAATCACTGTGTCCGTTTGACTTTAGAGCTTGTAGTGAGGCACAGAGAATTTGCAAAGCAATCAAGATGTAACAGGGACCAGAAAGGTTGAGAGGCATGACTCATGTGATGTTCCTATAGTAGTTTATTAATAGCTTGCCGAGTAGCTGCCCAGTTGACAGACTTATGACTTGTCTTGGATTTTTTTGCTTGAAAGGAGTTAAAAGCCATTAACTGTAAATGAACATTCTTAAATGAAGAGCCTGGACAGTATACTGGCAACTGTGTTTGTGGGATTGTATTGTGTAGTACCTGGCTTTAAGGTTTATTTGCAGTATTCCCACTTAGGGGCTGCCCTAGTTCCTTGATTTCATCATGTCAAGTAAGGCACTGGAGTTCAGACTAGTCTCAGTGGCAGTGCTATTACACAGCTGTCTGCTGGTACACCATGTGGTTTGGCTTCAGGGAGGTTTATTAGCGTTAGTGACCTTTATTCCACCTGATATTTCGATGGGCATTGAATCAAAGGAAGCTCGAGAGTAAATGTGACAGGATTAAGAGGGATTCTTACAGCATAAAAATAAACAAATACATTGAAAACATAGTAAATAGCCTATTTGTTTTTAGGCTGAAAGATCATTATCGCCAGAGGGGCAAATGGCTACGTTACTGAGAAAACAGAAGCGAGATGTGAAATATTAAGTGGGTATCAATCTGGTTAGCAACCTCTAATACAACGAATTTCTGCTTTCAGCGTAGCAGAATGAAAGCACTGAATTGTTTCAGTGTGTAGCAGCACACAGATCTCAGATTCTGGTCAGAATGTGCCCCTTATTATAATTTCAAGGATAGTAACAGTTAGCTAGTTTTCTGGGTCTGACTGCTGTTTCCCATGAGTTGGCAGCGAAACATTTTGCCCTGAACCTTTGTTCCAAAGTCTGTGGTTCTCTTTATAATGCTGACTTTATCTTGGCTTTAGTCTACTCATAGTCTAATAAACATGTTCTCACATCAAGCAGCATCCATTTTAACTTCTCATTTGCTTTGCTCTTGGAGAAAATAAAAAAGCATGACAAAGGTGTTTCTTGAGCTGGAGAAAAACTAATAGACCTAATGCACAACTCCAAAAGTGTTTGCCATCAGTTGAATGCTGAGCAGTCATGCCAGGTTGACTTACTAAAGGGAGAGTAGCTAACAAATTAGCTGCTAATTTTATCTTTCAGTTCGGGAAGTGTGTTTTCACCAATCTGACTCTGGTGGGGTAGCTGAGTGCTATGTTTTAAATTTGTGAGAGGGGGTGCTTTTACAGTAGGGATGCTAATGGTTTTTGGTCTGGATTGGGTCAGTCAACAGCATTCCTGTTGTAGCTACGCTGGGTTTGCCTGAGCTGTGTTACGGTATGCGGCATGTACCCTGTGTGACCACTGGAGAAAGTTTGGGTTTTAGTTAATAATAAACCCCAGATTCAACACTAAACAGCTCTGGCTGAGCTATAGTGTGTTTCTGATCTTTGCTTCAAGGTGAACCAGTAATTACTCTACCTTCTGTTAATTTGCTGATTCGAAGAGCAGGCAGTCTAGAAAGCAGGCTTTGAAACAATCAAGTGCATCACGTAGAACTGCAGCACTCGGGGGGGGGGGCAAAAAAAAGGAG
>NW_008795259.1:1460350-1481510 GCF_000699145.1 Aptenodytes forsteri | reverse complement strand
GATGAGCGGGAAGATGCCCTGCGATGGGTGGGAGAGGGGGGGGGGGGGGGGAAAAAAAAAGTAGTAGGTTGATAATTTCACAGAAATACTCTGGGGATTAAACACCATCTAAACTGTCAGCACAGCTGCAGAGTTTTTCCTCACGGCACAGTGTGTTTGTTCTCTGCCCTGAGCCAACTTTAACAGGGTTGCAGTATAATTGGGGCTGAACAGTACTCCACAGACAGGTTGCATATAGCAAAATTAAAGTTGTATAAGTAGGATGGAATGTGCGTACGCGAATTGTATGTTTGTATATAAAAAGGGGGGGGCACTGGGATAGTGCGTTTTAATTTTCTTGGGGTGTTCAGACTTCATAATGGCAGCCTTGCTTGCTTACTTTCTAATGTTTTGTGAGTAATAGTGTGTTAGGCCTTGGCCTGTGTGCATGGCCTACAGTGTTTAGCTTTAGGATAGAGAGCCCTGAAATACAGTTAGAAAAAGATGTACAAGAGAAATGGTAGGGAGGAGTGGGAGAACCTAATCCTTGCAATCCTGATACTTTTAGAACTGAGGTCACAAGTTTTGTTTACTTCAGGCAAAATGGGAAAGTAGCTCTTCATCCAAATCCACAGGTCACTGAACTTAATAGAAAATTATCATGGCCCTATTTTTGAAAACACAGTGTTAGATTTTTAATAGGGGACTCTCCAGAATGGTTCCCCAAATCATGTAAGAGGGGATATTCCTTTACTGAGACCTAAAAAAACTTTTCTCTAACACTGTGTCAGCACATTTCCTCCTAACATGCCAGAGACTTTGTCACAGAGGCTTGGGTTAGTCATTCTCAGTGTTTTCCACAAATGCTTGTGTCTGACAATCTGGAAATGGTTGCTTCCAAGTTGATGACTTTTGGGACACCCATGGGGGAAAAGAGCTGTGTGGAGAGAGGAAATGCACAGATACACTCGTACCCATCAACTCCCTCCCAACTGAAGAGCTACCGAGGGTGGGTTTTCTTTTTTGCTTGTTTTCATGGTTTTACTAATGGTACTTAAAATAGCCAGCAAAGAGGTTCAGTAGAACATGTCCTTTTGGCATAAATATTGTACTTTTCCATCGGTTACGCAGAGATGGTTTTTGTACTCTCTTGTCACCAGAAGTGTAGGTAACAGGCAGTGGATCTGTCTAGCTGGTGAAGATTTGCATCATTCTACAGAAAAATGAGGTTTAATTTTCAGTACCAGACCATCTTCCTTTTAACATACAGGCATTGGTGCAGAAGCCACGCCTGGGCTTCTTAGTGAGGTGGTGAAAGTACCCTTTATGTCATGCAGTAGCCATCCTTGCAGACAATTCAGGCAAACGCCTTTGGTTCCTGCGAGAGTGCCATTTCATCCTTGGCTGAAAGAGTGGCTGCTTTGCTCAGTGTCTCAAGGGCATACTTAAAGCAGGCTGAGCTCTCCGGCCAGCTTTATTGTTTGTACTCATGGTTTGACCATGGTTACTCCTAATTCTCACCTGGGTGGAGAATAATGTGTGTTCATAATGTGTTCTTTTTGAGTCACGTACACTCCTGCATTGTCACCTCTTTCTCGCTGTGATCTCATCAGATCTTGCAAGCTTCAGAAGGGTTGGGCCTGACCGGTGTGCCTGGATGGGATGCTTCCAGGAGAAACACAGGATGCTAAGGGAAATGGTGTTGGTGATTCAGTAAATGCTGCTCTTCCTTCTGAGTCAGCCATGGAGCAGAACATACAGCCCCTAGAAAAGGGCACCCAGCTAGTGCCTTGCCATCGAGATGGGGTGGGAAACCTGAAGTCCCGACGACTTGTGCTTATTAAGGATCTTTTGGGAAGATTAGTGGCATTTGCCCACATATTCTGGCGGTGTTCCAGTAATTACTTTCTGCTCACCTAAATTCCTCCTGGCAGTTTGAGCTGGTCGCAATAATTGCCTTCACTTCCTGTCCTAAACTGCTACTGCTGAGTATCCGTGTGCTGTTAAAACAGCTGCTGTACTTCTGCGGTAGTTGAAATGGCCCCTATTTATAAATTCAGAAGTTTCTGAAACTTCCCTGAGGGATCTGTCAGGATGATAAATGTATACGTGCAAGTTGTTCTGTTACCAGTGGCCTTTTGTACTTAGGATGGATTATATTTTTTCCATCCCCAGCAGTAACAGCTTTCAAGTTCTTTTATATCTCTATGCCATCTGATTTTTTTGTTTGTTTCGTTCACAGGAAACAAAAGAAGAGAAGTCTTCCTATACCTGTCCTCTGTGTGAAAAGATTTGCACTACACAGCACCAGCTAACTATGCACATTCGTCAGGTACGCAGAGTACCGGCTCTTGATTTCTTACTGTTAAGAGTGTCTGGTTTGCCAGTGTGCGTTTTGCAATGGTGAAATACATTTCCATGCGCAAACCAGAAATGCTTCATTATAACTTTATTCAATTGTTTTGCTTTTATTTTAGCCTTCCCCTTGTATTTTCTTTAAAAAACCAAAACCACAAACCCAACCCTGAGGTGGGTAATTTTCCTCCCTTCCTTCCCCAACACTCCCCCCCTGCAGTGGCTCAAACAAGGATGTATGTCCTGTTCTGCATAGCTTAAGGTATCCCAAGGATCCAGAAAACCACTTCCATCATGAGGCATAAGTCCTGTTTTCTTATCCTGTTTGAGTACAGATTCCTTTACTGGTCATGCAAATTAAGAAGCAGGAAGACACAATTTTAAATCCTCTCAGCGTAGAAGAGCCTCTCAGACGTTTACAGGTTATAGCAATTTTGGGAGGCAGAATTAAAAATACACTTTTTTAATGGATGATGCACTTTTATGTCAGCTACAGGCCTCTTCTTGCTCCTTCTGAAATATATGCATACTTTATAGGGACGTTTGGCCTTTTCTATGTCAGAAGGTTCTGCTTTGGATGCTAAGATTGTGGTTCACCACTGTGAGTCCACTAGATACTTATTAATTCAGTTTTCCCTCCTGTACTGTAACTGTTCCTTTTTTTTTTCCCCTTACTCTCCTGGTTTTTTTTTTTTTGGTATGTGAAGAAATCTTCAAGTCTCTGAATGCAAGTAAGAAAGAGTGGTACATATAGCACGGTAGCTAATGGCCATATTTTGGCCCTGTAATGCATTCTTACGGCCATAGAAGTCTGCATGTGCAATCAGAAGCAGTTTACTTCCATTTTCTTACTACGCAGTCAGTTTGAAATTAATATCTTTAAAGAGTATTTGTTTTTAAGTGTCTTTCTTCTGCCATGAAGTTCGTAATTACATCCTTTTTCTGTTTTCCCCCTTACCACTCACCCAACCCCAAACCACTGCACAGCTTAAAGTATCTCAAGGTACCCTTTGTCTGATGGGTTGTTGCTGGATCCCTTTCTGTCCCCTTCAGCTGCACACCTAGCAGAAATGCTGCATGTGGTAGGCATTGAAGGCTGTATGAGACAGCTACTTGTGCTGGTGCATCAAGGAGTTAAAAATGAAGGGTGGGGGTGGAGTTGAGGGGGGAGGGCTGGGGAGGAGAGGTATATACAGGGTGCACCTTAATATAAGGTATTGTGCCGAGTGGCTCTTCAAAGCTGCTTATAAGATGTTTATAGTTCTCGCTAATATTTTACTGGCACTTCAGAAGGGGCATTCAATGAAAAAAAATCATTGCTTTCTCTAGCATAACACTGACACTGGAGGGACAGACCATTCCTGCAGCATCTGTGGAAAGTCTCTGAGCTCAGCTAGCTCCCTTGATCGCCACATGCTGGTGCACTCAGGTGAAAGGCCTTATAAATGTTCAGTATGTGGACAGTCCTTCACCACCAATGGAAACATGCACAGGTGAGTGCTGATCGTGACCCAGGAGTTTGGAAAGGTTTACAGGGTAGGGGGATGTTTTGTTTACTTGGAAGGACTAGCAAGCTGACTAAAGACACTTACTTGGGCTGGAAATGTTGTGGACTGTCTGCGATCTACAAGTATGGCACGACACACATACACACTACAACTACTATGATGCTTAAGTTGTGGGAGGAAGTCAGAATTGAGAAAGTTCTTCTAGCTCTCTTCACATATTATCAAGAGTTGTTACAGATATCCAGAAGTATTTTTTTTTTTGTTTTATTAGTAGTATTATTATTTTAACAAATGGGATGGATTTTTCTCAGAGGACAAAAATATATAGCCAAGCTGTATAGGAGCTTCTAATTTTGTAGCTTCAGAGTCGTGGATGCAAGTGGTTGTATTGGAACATCTGTGGTGGTGTTGTATGTTACGTAGTTAGGTATCCAAGTGCCATCGTGAAGATGCCTCTTCAGAATAATTGATCTTGTTTTTAAATACAGACATCAGTACTTGCTTGTACTGTAGACAACTTACTGCACTACAGATCTGGGAAATTCTCTGTAACCCAAGTTGCCAAACGTATTTCATGTAGTTTCCTTCATAGGGATGTAGCAATATGTACAGTGGTCAACTCAGGGAACAAAATGTTAAATCACAGGGATGTTCCTTCCCCTCTCTAATCCCCCGATTCAGTATTCATTTATTTGCATGGGTGGAACACCTCAGAGCTGATTAAGATTTCCTGAATACCCACATAGCTTTAGTCCCCCTATCAAAGAGTTTACAACCTACAAAGAAACTGCAAGACAGGTGGGGGAAAGGAATATAGCTTATAAGCAAAATGAGAAGAGTGATGGTTGCAGACTGGTTCTGTGTGGGAGGGAAGAGATCTTGTTTCCTTGATTATTACCAGTCATTTTCCAGGCAGTGTGCTATAGGGGGAATGAAAGGGGTGATTTTGGTGACAATAGGAAAGATAACGTAATGCTGCACAAAGGAAGCAATAGCTGCTTGCAGCTTTACCTTTTCTGTATCACATTGTCCAGGTTAAACAGTTACATGAAAACAGAGGAGAAACAGGAGGGAATGCAGTTGTAATTCCATATTTATTATACTTAATCAACTTCTTATACTTCCAATCAACTTACGCTTGATTAGAATTGGGGAGAGTTGGAGAGAGAGATGTAAAATGAGAAGGGAAAGACACAAAGACGTTCAGAGGAGATACTGGCCTTGGGCATTGAATAAATCACACGTCTGACTCATCTGACCAGAGGTGTTGCGAGCCACATGTTTGCCAGACTGGGTCATTACTCTGTCTGCCATGAGGGAGGCAGGGCAGCTGCTGAGTTGCTGTCAGCATCCAAGGGTGAATTCCAGTGCTGGGACTCTGGGGTGGTCGGACACTTGTGTCCGGGTCCTCAGCCCAGGCTGCTTACTGAAGGACTGCTTGTGGGGTTTGTTTGGCTTTTTGCTCACTAGGCATCTCCTCGTCCTCTCCCAGAAGCAGGAAAGGGAGGCTTCCCCTGAGACTTGACTCCAGGTCTATCAGATGTTGATGTAGTCACCTTTGCTTATGCGGGTTTCCCTGTATAGCAACTCTTACCGTGCTTTAGTAGCAAATTTGCCGGAATTGCCAGGCTCAGTGATTTGCCCAAAAGAAGTAAGTACAGATCAGAAACTTCTGATGAGAAGATTGTTTGGTTTTAAATTTTTCTCTTAACAAGATGTTGCTTGAAGTTACCAGGATGGAGTGCTGTATTTACTGACTGCAGTAAGAAGGACCTAAGTTCATGCAAGGAAAATCTTGCTGTTAGAAGTTCTTTCCGTCTGATAGGTTCCCGTCTGCTCTATAAAACTCCTCCTTGTGTAGGCCCACGTCGCAGCAGCTCGGTGGGACGTTGCAGAAACCTGTTACTGAGCTTGGTGGCACTGCAACAAGTGACACCAGACCCGTGACAGGCAAGATCCTGAGCACACTGAAACAGGCTAGTTTTGCTAAAGGAGGGTTGTGGTTAGCAGGACTGTGGCACTGATTTTTTGCAGTGAATAACCTTTTCTTGTTGCTATAACAGACTATAATAGTGAATCCTGTTGCTGAAGTGGAAAGCATGAATGTGCAAGTAGGCAGGTGAAGATAAATGCAAAGTGAAATGAAATTTGTTATCTGGTGCTATGACACACTCACAAGGAAGATGTTCATTTTGCCCACTGGGTACCTCCTTCCGAAACAGGTATTTCTAGTCTAAGATGGTGTGAAGTAAATTCTTTCATAGGCATCTCAAACTTAGTGTAGCATCAGGTCCAATGGCCTGCCAGTGCTGTGGCTGAATGCTTCTCACATCACATTCAAAACTGCTTCTGCCTCAGGATCCCGGAGCAAGGACCTGCTTGCCAGGTCCTGCCTTGTGTGCAACTCCCGCAGGCCTTGCTTGTGGTGGTGCCGTGTCTGTTCTTCTGCGCCAGCTGGATGATAATACAGGTCCATCTTTCTCTGCTTTTGTGCACAGTTCCTTTATTGTTTGCTATTTTTGTGCTACGGTATCTAAGTCGTGACAGATATAATCCCCAAACCAGCAAAGAATAAGATTTCTAACGTGCCCCTGGTAGGCAGCATGGTGGTATCCCTGGAGCATCGCACAGAGTGTGGGATCAGAGAGAGAAGTTGTAGGCTTAGCAGAAAGTTGTGAATGTGATGCTAAAGAATCAACATAGCTTGTGAAGGTCCTGCAGGAGCCTCCCCAGGTATTACTGCATTTACATCAAATAAGCTTGGTGCATGAGAGAGGAGTGAGGGAGACGTTAGTCTGCCAGTATCTGAACAGGGGGAAAAAAAATGTATAGGCACATGCTACATCCATCCTCTCTTCTCTTTCTCCCCCTCTGCCTTGTTCTGGCTCTTATTTAACTGTCTATACTATTTTTTTAATCCAGACTTTTAAAAGACCTTTTAGGGTAAAAAGTCCAACAAAATGGTTTTGTCAAGGGAAATAATGTGCCATAGGAGTACTTATTACTGTTCCGGCAGAGGATGAAATTTCTGATCCATTTTTCCACCTCGCAGCAGTCAGGTCATTAGACATTCAGCTGAGCAGAGGAGGGAAGGAGTTTTGGTTGCTTTTTTGGGTTAGAAAATATCATTGTTTTTACACTCTCAAGTGCCCGTCTTCTCCATAGAAAGTAATTTTTCTTCTCCCTCACTTTATTAAGTGAAGGGAAGAAAAGACTCTCCAGAGCTCTTATTTGCAGTTCTTTGCATGTGGGCAAAACTTTTTTGCAATAGCCAGACTTTTTGTGGAGTGGGAACACTCTTTTCTGCCCATCTTTTCTCTGGGTAAGTCTAGCTGTGTTGGGGTGTTGCGTGTACTCCTTACCTGTTAAATTGATGCTGCCCTTCCTGACTCCCACAATACATGCAACACTTCATTTGTAAATGAGTCATAGACGCTCACATAAAGTCCAGTTTCTTTTTGTTGTGCTCCTTGGCTCCTTGTCAACAAGTCAAGTTGAATGGGCACAGCAGACAGGGGTGGAGGGGGAAGGTTCTCTTGTGCAGCACCATTCAGAAAAAGAGGTTAAAACCTGCTTCCTTTTCTGACCAGGGTGACTCTTGGCCAGGATTTTCAACAGGGAACCGTGAGCCTGGGGCATCTCAGAAAACTCTCTTACAGCTGCCAGACTGCTCAGGAGTGTCCTGAGCCTCCTGTGGGTACAGTCGCTGTTGGAGAGAGCAAAGGTCTCTGGAGAGTGCTCAATGTCCAGCGTGAAAAGCTGATTTTCTCGTTCTCATTCCGAATGTGCCGTCAAGCTAACTGCCTCCGTATCAGTGCTGCTCCTACTGTTTGCGGAGGGTTGTTGCAATCTGGTACAATAACTGGGAGATCTGTTAGTGTCTTGTATCAGGAACAGGAATTGCTCTTGAGGAGGAGAGCTGAAGACGATGCTGAGTTTTTTACAGAGATTTCTTTTTGACCAGTACTGGCAAGAGCAAGTCTTCTTGGAAATAGCAAGCCTTCTAGCATCAGGGACTGATTTGGGGACCTGGGGGGTGTTTTCTTGGGGCTTTTTAGGAATTTGGAGGAAGGAGTTAGATCACAGTAATTTTGAGTTCAAAATTCCTGTAACTGGAATGGCACTGCAATGATCAGTACATAAGAAAATCTGCAATTTAGGGTATGCTAATCCTCACAATTTTACACTAGAGACACAGACACTATGGCTTTCTCTCAGTCACAATAAATGAAAGTTGAATGTTCTCAGATCTCCAGCAGGAGCATAAACTATATGGAAGGAGGGTATGTGTGTGTATAAAGAGTTTTCTGTAGCTCCGAAAGAGCTGAGGATTTCCAAAGCAGTGTCTCCAATCAATAGATTGCAATTACTAAAGGCTTTCCAAAAGATTTCCATCTGTATTGTCACGGTAGCTCTCTAGGGAGTTTATCTACGAATAGTGCCGACTCTGAGGAGCCCTTTTGGGTCTAGACTCTGCCACCAAATAGGAGGTTGCAAGCCTCTTATTCCATCTCCACCACTGCATCTCCCCAAAATGCAGACAGAGGAGTTAGGCTGCTGCTGTGGGTTTTAGTGGTGGTGGTGGTGGTTTGTAAGCTTTAGCAAGGCACCTTGAGGTAGAGAAAAGACTTTGCTTGACTTACTGTGTTGCATTCCATTAGAACATGCATCAGGCTTCAGGGGGAAGGGCGATGCCTCCACTTGTGCCAAAAGGGTTTCCTTTGGGGGTAGGAGACTTTGCCAACGGCTCCTTTTCCATTTCTGTGACTGAGGATGGCCTGTGCCTATCACTTTAAAATCACATTTTCCTCCCTGCCAAAGACATGCTCTCCATGCAACTTGAAAATGTTAATAGGATATAAATGCCAGAAGGGAGGCGAGAAATGACCTTCCTGCCAGTTTCCAGGGGGTAGCTATTAAAGGCTCTGTGGCAAGTCTGAAAAGGCTAAAGGGATAATATATGTATTTCAGCCACAGCTTCTCCAGTTTGGTAAATGAAGCTGCAGTGTCCATGGCTGATGTTCACCAGGCTGTCCATATAAGTGTGGTAATGCAAACTAACTGAAGTGTTTCGTATGAAACCAAAACGTCACCTTCTTTCTCTCCTTCTGCTCCTTACTCCCTACCTAGCAAAATTCTTCATAATGGCTTTTTATTTACATCCTACTTAGGCACATGTAGGCTGTTTATGCATCATCTCAGGAACAGGTCTCAAAGTTTGGGGATTTTTTTTTTTTTGGCACATGCGAAACACCACATGCAACAACCACATGCAGAAGTCTTTGAAACTCAAATTGGAAGATCTGGATCGCAGAAGCTATGCTTTGAAGCATGCTTACAAAGGGTCCTATCAAAGAAGGTACTTCTTCTTTTAATTAAGAAGGCACTTTCATTCTCAATCTTATTTTCAGTGCTAGATAATTTTCCCAAACTTCTCTTTTAATGCGCTGTGGAGAGACAAACAGCTGTTTTTGTTATCAGGGTATGGTACTATTCTGATGTTGAAATTAAGTCTTTTTTAAACAACACTTTGTGTATATGTTGCTGAATGAGTTTTTTGAGAAAGATAGAAAACGCACATGCTGGAGGGTAACCTCCATCAAGCTAAAACCTTGATGTTTTAGCTGGCCATCTTCACTGGCAAATGAAGAGCGTATGCTTGGTGAAGGCTGTAAGGTACTGGTTGGAAGATGAGTGTTGGATCCTGATAAAGGCACAGGGGTTGAGATGCATATGCTTTAATGAGTTCCCCTCTCTCTTTAACATGGATCTGTGTTTCTTGGGCAGGCATGCGTACAGGCTGCCTGTGACTTTGCAAATATCCAGTAGGCAGAGTGTCCTCAAGATCTGGCTGAATCCATCCTCTCCCTGCATTCCACCTGTGAATTGCTCCTGTGTTATTTATGGCATTGGCCCGCTTCCAGTATGTTGTGTGTGCTTTGTAGGGTGCAGTGCAATAACAATGCCCAGCCTCTAAGTACAAATAGGATCTCTGCAGTCTAGCATGTGCAGTCTGGCATTTGCTTAAGATGGGAGTTTTTTGAAGCAGAGCACAGCCAAATGTGATGATGAGCTTTCTTTTTTCCAGAAGAGGAGAGGAACTGCCTTATTACAACAGGGTTTGGTTTCTGGTGGTTTGCAAAGATGGCCAAGTGGGAATTCGGTGTTAAATGTTGGGTAGCTTTGAAAAACTGAACCTACAAGATCTTGAAGCTAAAAACAAATAGCCAAGGAACTCGCCATGCTGAAAATGATTGACACTTCACGCGTGTGAAAAGGCCTTCTCTTACTGTCTTGCACAATAGAAATGTCTCTTTGGTCATCTCCTAAGGAGCTTTTATTTCGGTGTAGTAATTGGTAGGCAGTGCTCTTAAATAGGAAGAAGCAGGGTGTATTACAGGCTTTCAAATCCATTCCTTATACGTGGGGGATGATTTAACCACTGTCAGCATGCTAGTGAAAGATAAGCTTCAGCAAATGCAAGTGCCCTAATTCTTGAGCAGGGATAATGAACACAAAGGACTAATTTCTGCTTCTAGTAATTGATAACTGTAGTTGTAGGAGACAAGTGAGATGTGATACTTGTTTTGGTTTTCTTAGCAATTAAAAAATGTTTCTTACATTTTCGCTAATACATTTTGTAAATAAGGATGGGGAAACAGGTGGAGAGAAGGGGTTTTTGTCTTTCTCCTGTCAGCAGATATATCTAAGGTAAATGTTTGGTATTCTGCTGAGATCCCTGTGTTTTGAAGAAGATTAAAAAAGAAAGAAGGAAAGAAAAGGTCAGGCTTTTTCAACAGCAGTATAGCAGCAAGAGTGTTTCTCTGTGTCTTTGATGAGAATTAGAAGACTACAGTATTTTTAATGGTCTCAGGTAGAAACTTTTGTCTGTCTCTCTGTTGCTGAGTAGATTGGTCATCTTTTGTAAAGACTTTATGTAAACTTCTACTTAATTCACATGACGGCATAAATAGGGTGCTCCAAAAAACCCCTCCATGGATATCTTCAGCGGTAAGAGACTCTGAAGGAGCTCTTGTGCCACAGTACCTCTGTGAGCTAAGAGCCGAAAGGAGATGCCATGATTTCAGACGTGTTACAAGCTGCTTGTAGCCTTGGACAGTATCCCCCTTCAGTTATCATTAAAGAACAGCAAAGGAAGTTAACACAAAAACATGAATGCTGAGATCTGATTAGAATCAAGCGAAGCAAGGAAGTGCAGAGTTAAGATTTATATGCTGACCTTAATTAGCTCCATTGTTCTTGAGAACCGAAGCGTACACAATGAGGAACGTTATACTTGCATCTCCAGAGCTCTTCAGTACCTAAACATAAGAAGGACGTCAGTGTGCATTTCAGTCCTAGATTTTGTGTGTGTTGCCTTTAAGTAATAGCTAAGTCGGATCCTGTACTTTGTAAGGTTGTCGGTTTTTATGTTTTGGTTTTCTGCAGGCAAAAAAAGGGGACACGCTGCTCTCAGTAAGTTTAGGTTTCTGGTGCGACTTGTGCCGAGGGGAAGGTGGTCCAACGTAGCAGAGTAATACCACCCTCCTCACGGGCAACAACATAAATCTCCGTATAACAGAGCGTATTGAGCGTAGCTTAGTGCTGCTTTGTTACCCATGTCACAGTTCAAATGAACACAAGCCACTTGACAGATTAGACTCTAGTCACAGAGCACATGGCAGCACGAGACCTTGATCTTTCCGCATAAGTACCCTTTCAGGAACATCACCTCCTCTGAAGGCTTAGTATTCTCAGGGATGTTACCTCCCCTTCTCACCTTGAAGAGCTACAAAATAAATACAAGCCTTAACTTAGCAGGTCCTAGAAAATCCAGGTGATCTTTGCGGGGAGTTGAGGTGCTTTTAGTACTTTGCTATAAGCCTGACATTAAGGTGATTCTTGCAGAGATGTTAGCTCTCAAGGTTAACAACGTGTTGTTTTGTTGGCATTTCGGTTCGTGGTTTGTCTTCTAGCTTGTACTTCGGTTGGGTGATTCTGTGTAGAAAATGCTGGTGGTGAGAAAGTTTGCTGGGAGAGTTAAGGTAATCTTTGCTCAGCCTGTTGTGCATGCACGTCAGAAATACTTGCATCGCTTCTCTAATGAATGTGTGTTCACTCTGTTCCTCCTGTTGTCTGAAAAGACTCCTGGGCCAAGTATATGGCCCACGAGAATGAGGAAAAAGTCTATCTCAAACTGCATTTGTGATTGCAGTTGTTCCACCTTTAATGTATGTCTTCCAGCTTTACCTTTTCTCCCCCCAGTATCTAACCTGCTCAACCTGTTCTAATTCAGCATGCTGGAACCAGCAAACTGCAGAATGTACCCCCTCTCAGGCTCAGCAGGTTTTTTCCTCTTTCTTTTCTCCCCCTTTTTAAAAATAGGCTATTCGTTAACAGTAGATTGTCAGCATTTGGGGAAACTTCTCTAGCTGTAAAAAAAAACGGTGAGGGGAATCTTGGCATTTGGGCTTAGCCAGGGCCTTTCACTCGGGTTTTTGAGCCATGATGCTCACCTGCATGACGCGCACAGCTTAGGCAAAGACACGGTCTATAAAGTAGTAGTGCCATTATACAACTGGTAAATAACACAGTATGCAAATACTGCTTTCTGTTTCTTGAGGACATCTATAGATATGCTGAGTTCTTTAAGCCTCTCTCTTAGCTGAAGTTTTCTAAACAGTCAGCGATCTTTTGGTAAATCCTCAGAGTGGGCTCTCCAGTCCTTCATGTGGAAAGATGTCTTAAAACAGAGGAGGTGTACAACTTCTGTGTGGCTCATTTTTGACATCAAGCCACCTCAATGTGTTGTCTTGCTTGACAGTTTCAGACTGAGGGTAAAGAGAGTAAAGCAATCCATATTGCTCATGGGCTGCACCAAAATTAATTTCACTTGAGGGTGAAGGTTCCCAAACTCCTGTAAAGTAGCACAAGTCATGCGGGGACTTCTCTTTCCAGCTACTGCACTTGACTAAACAGACACGTAACAAGACATGAAACCTTTTCCTAGTGCTTCTCTGCTCGACAGGGGAATGCTGTGAGATCACTGCTGGTGAGGAAGGAGGACCACATGTTCAGGAACAGGAGAGGAAATGAGCTGAGCACGTGAAACCTCTTTTGCTAGGATGCCGTCCTCAGTGCTGGGAAAAGTTTGCACAACTTGTGTGTGTGCAGTGATAACCCCTTGCTTCCTCGCCCCTCGAGTTACTTGGTGACTGCTGATACCGGGGTGATGCGGAGACCCTGCTTTAACGAAGATGTGCTTCTCTTATCTGGTGCAGCTTCCTTGCTTGCATGTGTGCATGTGTATGTGTGTGCCAGGGGGAGGTATTCGGCTCCATCTGCGCAGCGTCCCCAGCATTGCTGTGGCCGTCTATTTTTTCCTCCTTGAGCTGTGTGACGCAGCAAGTTGTTCTGTGCTGTGTGCCATCAGGATTGCTCAACAGTGGAGTGTGAGAGCTAAGCAACTGCATGAGGGCTTTGCCTGCTTCTGGGAAGTAGCTGGGGCTTATGTTTGCTTGGTTGGTAAAGGGGTGCGGTTTTGGGGGGGAGGCAGGATGTACCTGGGACTTCTTCAACCATGTTTGCTCTTAAGGATAAAACTTTTCCCCCTTCTGACATCCTTTCTCTAATTTTCTCTCTCTCTCCCCCCCCTTTTTTCCCTGATGCTAAAATTTAAAACTGCTTTAATTGTCCTTACTGTGTAATAACACTTGTTTTCTTTGAAGATGAAGTTCCCTGAAAAATCAGCAATGAAGTAATTGACTAAGGTTATATACCGTGATAACTAAAGGATGTGACTGAAAACCACAAATTTACAAAAAGATGAAAGAAAACAGCAGTTCAGAATGTCCCAGGCCAGGTTTTTGGTACACTTTTAAAAATCTCATTCCTGCTTAATTTTATTGTTGTTAATAAACTTTCATCTCCAAGCTTAAGGAAGTACAGGGGCTTCAGAAGGATCTTGTTTAATACTGTCCCTTATGAAAGAGTTTCTTACAGCTTGGAAGTCTCCTTGCAGTATTTGGCATTGTTAATTTAGGTCTGCTCTGAATTTAATGCAGACTGCGGGCAGGCAGTTTGGTGAAGTGATACTGGGAAGCTCACACTGCATTTCCCTCCTCTTTTGCCCTGCCTTATGCAAGGATTGATGCGAACTGCAAATGAGTGCTTTCTTTTGCTGTCCTTTGGGAAGCTTTGCTTTGGAGCCATGGTTTGAATCACTTCCCTGTCACAGCATCATCAGGCAAATATTTGTCTCCCTTTTTTCCTTTGAGGTGTTCTGACAACGCTGCTGGTAGGGAACAGGAGTAACTTTGAGCCAAGCTGGGAATGCAGTTCTATCAATCTCAGCCTGTTTGAACTTGCTGATTCTGCGTAGCAAGTTGCTTAAATGTGAATACAGCATAATTATTCAGAAATGGTACCCCCCCCCTTTGGATTCGTAGATCAGTATCTTTCCTCTCACTCATGCTTACAACTTGCCTTTATTCACAGCAAAGCAAAATTTTACTCTAGGATAAAAATACAAAATGCTTTGTGTGCATGTGTGTGTATCGTATATCCTTAGGTATCATGTATTGGCAGCTGCATGGCACTGGTTAATGTTGCAGGCTGTCCTGGTAGCACTGAAAAGGGATTTCTAATCTGTCATTTGAATGTAATCACAGGTGGCTTTTGCAGCCTTAGCGCACCCAGCTAGTCTTGGTGGATCTAAATAATAATGCTCATGTCATCCTAATGATGCTGTCTGCCGCCCCGCTGTAAGGCTATTTTTGCTTTGCTAGGAGAACCTCATTGTGCAGGGAGATAGCGCGGCAGCCTGCACTGAACTTCGGGGGATGCTTACGGCACGTCTGTGTGGCACCTTGGGCTGCAGAAATTCCCGGGGGGATGCCAAGGGGGCTGCTACACCCACATGCTGCTGCATGCTGCTATGTGGGAAGGCTCGCCAGGGCCGTGTTAGCCCTGATAGACAGAGCTAATAAGTGCTGGGGCCTCCATGAGGATAATGAGCCGTGCCGCTGCGCCGACAAGATTGCAGCGCCTGGATGCCGTGGGGAGCGCTAGCTGGGGGATCTCCTGCTGTGCCTGGTTGCAGACATGCAGCTAAAATGAGTCAGTGCTTCCCAATCTGATCCTTCCTAGGACCCGTTCACCCCACCCTACTCTTTCACTGCACGCTTTGCAATGGCTTTCTTACTAGCATAGCCATGGAGATTTCTTGCTGTTCAGCTTCATTTTGTTTATCCCATGCTAGCGTTCAACACTGATTACCACTAGAATATTTGGTGGTACTTGAAATTTGTTTTGAGATTGCTCCGCAGTTGTAAGAGGGCGTTTCCCAAATGGTTGGTTTTTTGGTATTCGAATGTCTCTTGACTTGCTGTGAGGTGTGCATGTGTGTCTGAGGGCTTTTTGGGTCATTTCTGGGATTTTTTGAGGATACAAATAGCAAACAAGCCAAGAAGACAAGACAAACAGAAACTCGTCCAAGTACAGATCGTGTCTGATCTACAAAATTACCTGCATCTTTCTGGTTCCTGCGATTACAACTGGCAAAGGCTGAGTGGATTGCTCTCTTAAGTGGGTGATGTTGGTAATTAGCACTGGAAATACATTGTCAATACAGATTCTCTACATGTTTTAACAAACAAACAACTGACTAAACTCTTTAACCCAAGGGTATAATGTTACTGCACTTTTGACTTAAGTTCCAGTCATATTCACGAGACTCTTAAGGAGGGGGTTAGTAGCAGTATATTAAGTGATTGCTCCTAAAAATGCTGCTGCTTCACTTTCTGTTTGTTTAGGGTTTACTTCCCATGCATGTCAAATGGCAGAAGCTTTGAAGAGGAGTTCCCTGTGTTTTCCTACATTTCTAGACAATTTGGGCTGAAGTAACATTTGTTAAGCAGAATGTAACAAAAACAGTGACAAAGATGACGTGACCTAGAAATCTCTCAAAAGAGACATTATCAGTGTAATTTTGAAGGCCGCCTTCTCTTACTCTGTGAGCCATTTTTCATTCCGTGGGGCCTGAAGAATGGTCCAAATTTCAGCCTGTCTTGGATGCATCCTGCACTTTTGTTGGTTCTGATACGGTGGCACGAAGTTGAAGCTTAGACAAAGCAGACTTTTTTTTTTAAAAAAAAACAGAGATGTTTGGTTGTTTTCTGAATGATAGACATGCTTTTTCTTCACTGTAAATTATTGAAAACATGTTTTTTTGATTCTTTGGAGATTATTTACTGTTACTTGAAGGTAGCAATGTAAATGAAAGATCTCAGGGAAGAAAACAGTGGAAGAGGTAAAGCAATTGTATCAGCTAAATTGTACTTCAGGCATCTGACCAGCTCAGTCCTTCCCAGACTAGCTTGGTGAACTTGAGTAGCTCTTTACGTTGAGAGAAGAAAAAAAAAAGTATAATTTAAATAAGGTGAAGGATGGAAAGCACTGTTTTTTACTCTTAGTCTCTGAGTGGTTGGATGTGTGGCTCCCTTGTCTTTAGATAAGCATCAGATGTATGAGGATCTTTCCCTTGATTCTGATACCAAACTGCTCAGAAATCACGAGGGAGATGAGGAACAGCCATGTGCAATACAGTAGAGTATAGGGTACATCTAGTGGTAAAGTGGAGAAACTTAGAATAAAATGTGGGATATGAAGCCAGAACCTGAACTCGATACTATCAGATGATCTCTCTGGACTGATAATGCCCAGATTCATTGGCCTCCCCACTGCGTTTCCACAGGCGTGGAGACGTGAGGGAGGAGGAGGGTGTTTATACGTGCACTGGATCCTGCGCTCAAGAATTAATCTTGATTTAGATGCTGGGACTTTCCCAATCAGGCCTCAGTGAAATTGCTTGCTGCTCCCCCTCTGGACATGCTGCTCCTTCTAATCAGACCTACCTGGCATAAACCTCTCTTGACTGAAAGCCAGCAATGCTTGTGCTGCCATAGTTACAAGGGAGAGGCTTAACCCTGGACCCTGCTCAGAGGCTGCAGATACACCCTTTTGTTCCACACCTTCCTTTTGCCTGGGTCTCTGAGCCAGGCAGGCCCTTTCTCTTAGGCATGTGGAGCACATCAGCAGCTGTGGAAACGCAGGGTGCAACTACGGTGTGGTTTTTCTCCCCAGAGTGAGGTGAGGGATTCCCACGCATGCTGAGGGATGCTTCCTTTCCAAGAGCCAAAGTGGCACTGATCAGGTTATCTGCATGCAAAGCAGGAGCTCCTGGTTTTGTTCGTAATTCAGTGGGACCCGGAGCTAGGAGCAGCTGCGTCTTGCAATTGCCTCTTTCAGGATGCTTTGACTCCTCATTCTAGCCTTGAGCCAGCCAGTCAAAACCTGCCCACGTTCTGGTTTTGGCATTGAAGCTGTAGGCTGCCCTGTTTCGAGACCTCCAGAAAGCTTATATGATCAAAGTGCAAATCCCCTCGGCATTAAGAAAATACAGCAGCCCTTTTTTGAGATGTGGTAAAGACTGGGATGTGACCAGCAGGAGCTGCATGTCACTTCAGTAGGACACATGCCCTTTTTTTTCCCCCCTCCTATGAGTCACCTCCCGTAGGCACTGATCCAACACCATCCACGGGGAGAAAAAGGAGTAAGGCACTCGAGTTCTGCGTTTGTTTATTATTACAAACCTCTCTTCTTCAATGTAAAGTAGAAAAGTATTCACTTGTTACTGTTCTGGTGGAATAGTAACCCTTCTGAAGTCACACTGCATTACGGTGTGGGGCTGAAAACTTTTTCTACCCATTTGTTTTAAAAAAGAAAAAAAAAGGAAAGAAGCTGGGGGAATTCTTGTGCAGTATCATCTTAGTCATCCTGTTCACGTGACCGTTAGAGGGGAGAGGAAAGTTGTGGCAGAAGAGGGGAAGCGGAAGGTGATTCTCACCAGGAGGATGGAATGAAAGGCAGTCAAGCACTTGAAAAATGTGAATTTGTCGGGAGGGCTGACTGGCACACAGTTGTAGCACAGTTGGATCCCCTTGGCTCACCTGTGAAATTCCTTGTGCGAGAGGGAGGGAAGAGATTACGAGGAGAGCTGTTTCACGTACAGCTGTGCTGTGAAAAGCATGGTGTGTAGCAAGTTATCTGCATTTTTTGCATAGCAGTTCTTAAACGTTAAAGAGTTTAGTTCAGAGGTGGATCAGACCTTGTTTGGAAAAGACTTAATTTCCTTTTTCCATTTCGGGATTATTCTTTGCAAATTCTTCTGGCTCTCTGTCTGGTCTCATTTTAAATAGAGTTCCACCACTTTCTCTGAGAGGTTAATCAAGGCTAGCTAGCACTTAGTGCAAGGGAGTCCTCCCTAATATTCAGCTCAAATTTTTATCTCCTTCCTTTCATCCTGCGTATCGTGGTTGCATTTTAGTGTTCCACCCTCAGTACTGTCCAAGTGTATGCGTACTTGCACGCATGCTGGGGAGACTAATAACCACCATATGAAGTGCAGGTTTCAGGGCTCTATACCTTCCTGAGCTTGTCTGCTGTTCTTGGGTTGCTCTGTAGGATGGCTCAGAGCCACAATTCATTGATTTAAATTAGAAAAAAAAGCCAAGTTTCATCTGCTGTGGCTCTGGCTCTCTTATGAGCTGCAGTAGTGGTCACTTCAGAGCTGCTGGCACATGCTACTGTAACTTGCATCTGTGGCTGAATATGAGCATTTCTGTGCATGTCCTTATTTTGCCCTTCTTTTTTTTGCACTACATTCTCACTTAAAGTGTTGAGTGTTTATCATTATTTTTTGGAACTGGTGAATGTCCTATCATTTTCCTTTATCATTGTAAGATGGTGAAAGCCAGGCTGACTTATGAGCCTGGCTTTCGTATTCAAAGTATGCCAGTGTTGTCAGGCCAAAATATGTTGTTATAGTCACAATGGGAAAATAACTTCTAAGCACAGCTTTCTTCCTGTTCTCCTTGTATCTTGGCAGGCTAAACAGTGAGGTTGAGCATTTTCAGCGTTACATGTAAGATCTAATCAAGGCAAACTCTTCTAAAGGAGGATGAGGCAACACAAATATTCCCTCCCCCCCCAATTATAGTTAGGAAACTTTTTAAGTAAAAGAAGCCTTGGTGAAGGGAGTGTTTAACTTTAAAAGAAAGCTTGTGGATGTGGATGTGACTTGGCATCTGCTGCAGTTCAACCCAAGTTGGGTGATAAATGTTTTCTCGAGGCAGAATGACATCCATGTTGCAAAGTAAAAGAGAGAGATGAAGATTGTGTCTATCCTTTGTACTGCTCAGCTTTATCTTCCCGCTTATCTTGGGCTGTAGCTCTAGTAATCTTTTTCCTCTCCACCCTTGACTTGATGTAGTGAAACTTGCTTAACCTGCCAAAGGAACAAAACTGCTGGCTGTAACGTGGACAGGTTGCGACTCTCCTTGAGAACTCTGGAACCTGCTGCTTTGGTTTCGGATTTTTCTTTTTTCCTTAATGATCACATGCAGAGAGCTATCACAGTGGCTGTGATATTTGACCTACACAGTAAAAGTCAAAGGTGCAGTCAGGGTGTCTTCCTGTTTATAGCTCAATAGCTCGGGCTGCTTCCTTTCAAATATGCAAAACTAAAACATGAAGGGATTACCACATTCCTTGCTGTGGGTACGGATTCTGCTCTCGCTTTTGGGGCATGGCAAAAGCATGCAAGTTGCAGGAAGGAGAACTGCAAGCTGGGGGCAGCCAATGACTTTAATACCAGACATAGCAAAGCCCTGTCACTGTGGTGCTGCACCCACATTAGCAAGACCTGCCTTACTAGCATACATTATATTGCAAATATGGCTGAACTACTTTTGGGACTTGCAGGAGCCAGTGTGTTTGCATGCATTAGGTCATGCCAGGCAGAGGTGCCAGGCTGGACTGGCACTAACCTGGAGGTCTCAACAGTTTGTCCTGTTGGTACACTGTGGATGTGCCATCGCACCCCTCTGAAGTAGCAGCAGCTCCATCGAAACAGGCAGAGTTCAACAGGTGGACAAATGGCAGGAGAAAAGAACTCGGCCCTGAGGAAGCTGTTTTGTATGGGTAGCCACTAAACAGGAGTTCTGCATACTTGTTACTGGCAGAAAGGAGACTTTAAAAGAAAATAGGAACAAAAAGTCTCACGCTTAATGCATAGCAGGTTTTTTTGTTGTTTGTTTGTTTTCTGAGTGAATGTGATTTAGCTTGACTGCTTTTGCTCTCTAGCTCTCTGAAAAGTAACTGACCAAGTAAGACTAGCTATGCATCAGCCAAGCTGCCAGAAGGTTAAGCATGCAGGCCGTGTGTGTGTGTCTGGGGTGGGAGGACAGACAGGCACATACAAAAGCCTCTGTCTCACTTTCAAGAGCTCATCGAAACTGGAAAGCAATCTTTACCAACAAGAAAAAAAGAAAAAAAAAGACCAACAAACCACCCTCCAGGTTTTGCTTTGCCTGTGCAATTGAATACTACGTTTTGTTGTTCCCAGATGCTTTTCGAGTTTTATCTTCAACCATTGCAGACAGAAACCCTTTGAACAAATAACTGGTTTCTTCTCCCTTATTCTTGCATGAATACTGGCAACTGCTTCTCCCACTGTTGATTTATCACCCGTAGGAAGCTCTGGGATTGACTTAGCTAGCATGAGAAGTTAGATCAGTGTCATAAGAGGGAAAAAAAAGACCAAAAAAATAATAAAGACAGTGAGGCAGTACAATACCTGTAGATGCCTTCCCTGCAGATTTTGTGAGACCAGGTGGCACTGGATTCACGCAGATAAATCAGTTAGCTTTGGTGCCTATGGTGGCAGGGCTACCAGAGGGCTGAGGCAGGGGAGTTCACGGCACTGCGGAGGCTGTCAGCACTCCGACTCTCCCTGGGTCCTGTCGAACCTGGAGAGAGCCAAACCCTCAGAGCTTCAACCTTCCTTCTGCTCCCAGTCGGGTGATCGGCAGGGAAAGAGGTCAGACAAATTCAACAACGTTTCCATGATGCTGTGCCCAACCTGCTGGGCACATGTGCACACAGATGCTCTCTCCTCCTTGAACCTCCCACAGTGTGACTGACAGGTATCACCAGTGTCCATCCACCATTTGTGTGACCTGGGAGGGTTACTGGGGGGCTGGGGAAGCCACGTTTTTCCCCATGTGGACCTGGTCCTCTGAGCAGCCCCAGCCTTGCCAGGCGTTGAAAGCAGGCAGTAGCTGAACAGCCGTTTTAATCCTGCATCGGTTGTGGTACATGTGGTTCTTTTGGCTTGAGGCTGTTCCCGCATAACACCCTCAGAAGCCTGGCTGTAGTTTGAGAAGGTAATTTAGATGCCTTTTTTTTTTTTTTTTTTT
>NW_008795259.1:1416165-1460097 GCF_000699145.1 Aptenodytes forsteri | reverse complement strand
TGGAGGCCTTTTTTTTTTTTTTTTTTTAAAGGTTCAGAGATTGTGAAAGGAAATGTTAAAAAAAGTGTTGTGTGAGGAGACAGTCCTCTCAGCAGTTCCAGTAGAGTCTGCCCGTGGGTCAGTTTGGTCCAGCATGTTATCTTGAAGCATCATGCCCTTAGCATCTAAAACTAAAATGGATTTTATGTCATAACACCCAAGCAGTTACGGGGACATACGAGGCTCATCTAGGTTACAACATTCTCTCATGTTTGAACATGATAGCGTGCAGTCAAGTTAAATGGCACGGTCCTGGGCCGAGTTGGGGGTGTGACTTCTGAAGGATGTGCCCAAATGCCATTAACATTGTCTCCCTTGTGCTGCTTTGAAGTTAGTCATATTGACAAAGGGCAGCTCTCTCCTGCACTCCCATTTCTACCTATTAGAAGCAAAAATTTCCGTTGCATGTAGGAGCCTAAGTTTTTTTTTCAAAAGCACTATAAATTTGAAGTGAGGCTAAAGGCCCTACATTTAAAAAAAAAAAAAAAAGAAAATTTACAATTTTAGCTTTTAGTCCTCAGAAAAAGAAGCATGGGAGCAATACCCTGGAACTAGATGACAGTGTCTTCCTCAGGTTGCAGATACGTAAAACCAAGAGGCAGGCGGGTCAGGTATACAGATATTCATGAGATTGCTGCCTGAGCCGTTTTGTCCCTCTCCACTTTCCAGTGTCTTTGTGACAAGAAATAGTTGTTTTCCTGGGGAAGCAGGTTTGTGAACATGCTTTGGCAATATGGAGTTTTGCAAGCCAAACCTGCTGCAGCTTAACAGTGTGACCAGGTATATCTATATCTATATTTATATATCTAAAATGGCCTCAAGTTGCGGCAGGGGAGGTTTAGATTGGATGTAAGGAAAAATGTCTTTACTGAAAGAGTGGTGAAACATTGGAAGAGGCTGCCCAGGGAAGTGGTGGAGTCCCCATCCCTGGAGGTATTTAAAAGACGTGTAGATGAGGCGCTTAGGGACATGGTTTAGTGGGCATGGTGGTGTTGGGTTGACGGTTGGACTCGGTGATCTTAGAGGTCTTTTCCAACCTCAATGATTCTATGATTCTATGATTCTATCTTGACTTCAAAGTTGCAGTTGAAATTTGATATTGGGGTGCACCAGTGTGTTAAGGATGAGAAGGAAACAAATGTATTTAAGAAGTGTTGCTCTGACGTTGGCATATACCAATCCATTTGGGGTACTGTCTGAAACTATAAAAGGAGAGCCAGCTGAAGATGGGGTGCTTTTTTTGCACTGAGAGAAGTGGATGCTAAGCCGCAGGCTTTTGTTTACTAGACCGCCACAAGACTGGGAGGCTGGGCCTGTAGATTACTATGCAATATTAGGCAGAAGCGGGGCCTGTTGGATGATGGGGGACAGGCACGATGCTCATGGGGCCAGGCAGTAGCAGGGCAAGTGCTGTGCTGTGGGTCAGGGCATGGGGGAGAGCTGCCGGGCTCCCTGCCGCGGCCCTGCATGGTCCCAGGCACTGCAAAGGGCCTGTGCTGGATCGTGCCCTGGTTGTCTTTCAGAAGTGCAGTCCAGTTTATGGGATCTCTGCTGGTATCCTTTAAAGGCAAACCTTAGAAATGGTGTTGGCATTAAAATTTACGTGGACTTCCTGCCCCGATTTGCCTGCTGACAGTGTCTTCTTCCTCCTCCTGCTCAGGCACATGAAGATTCATGAGAAGGATCCGAACAGCACAGCAAGCACAACTCCCCCCTCGCCGCTGAAGCGCAGGCGATTATCTTCAAAACGGAAGTTTAGTCATGATGCTGAGATGGACAGAGAGGAGAGGACACCTGCAAAAAAGGTTCTTTACAGGGCGTGAAGCAAAAGACTTTCCTGGCTGTCTCCTAAACTGTCAGGAGTTGTGTTCATGCAGTCAGCATAGAAATATTAAAATGTGGTCTTGTTACAGCCCTGTATATATTTTAAGATGCCATGCTTTTCCTGTGTAGCCAACACTGTTGTCTGAGATTGAAAATTAATTTCTAATTTCAGAGATTGAAAGAACTCAATTATTTTTAATTCTTTATTGTTTAAATTTTTGGGTTTGCTTGTGATTTATATTAGATAATTGATGTTGGATGACAACAGAATGAACTATTCTTTTGCTACTGCAGCTTTTCCCCTAGGTTTTTTTTCTCCCACTTACTTCATAGTAGTCTTGTAGGATAGTGATTTGAACTTTTAAATGAACAGTGTTTACTTCAAAAGCAGCAACAGCTTATGTCTGTCTTTGTCTTGATCTGGAGAAAAAAAAAATCTGTAGTACATTTCCCTTTCACAGTAGCATAATCCTGCATTATTGGAGTTGCAAGAGCAACCAGAAAATATTTATTTGAAGGCTAGACATTTCCATTAGGGTTTTGTTTATGAAATATTTTAGTGCATTTCAGTCATTTATTCAAAATGTATGGTGGCTGCCAAACTTAACTCGACCCCTTCCACTTACTTTCTCTAAATGGGAAGCTAGTAGCAGTTCCATTTAGCTCAGTATCCCTTGTTTCCGTGCATGCTTTTCTCCCTGTAATCAGAAGAGGGCTATAGAAAACATGCAGAAAATCGTTGCTTTTCTCTGGACCATTTGAGTTAGGAGTTGGCAGTATCTTAGTGGCATAAATAATTGAGGCTGACAGCTCACCTGCTTTTCTGAAGGGGGAGGAATGCTAGTTCAGTGGTATATAAACATACAGGTTTATAAGTTGTTCAGATCTCAGTTTCTCATTAGAACTGATGTATCCGTGATTTAGCCACACACTTTATCTCCTGCTGAGCCTCCTTTTTCGTCGTGCATGTTCTCACACATGCATGGAGACTCTGTCGCTCACCCTTTCTCTGTTGCCGAAATGACTCATTTCTGGTTGCCTACAGCAAAGTTACGGATGAAGCCTGTTGGTTCATTTTTAAGAGAAGGACTTCAAATGGATTGCATGTTTGGTTTGTTGCTTAAAATTTGGTCTAGTGAGGCTTTTTCCCCTCTCTCTGAAGGTTGTCGAGGATGGTCACTCCGGTGAAGGGGATAAGAAGGCTGAGGAGGAAGTTTATCATTGTCCAGTGTGTTTCAAAGATTTTTTTTGCAAGTATGGGCTGGAGTCCCACATGGAGACACATCCAGATAATTCGCTGAGGTAAGAAATAGTCCTGAGAATGTTTCTGGTCACCAGGTGGCCTGAGGGAGCCTGCTGGGTAGGGGCAAGGGCAGGAGCCATTAAGCCCCCTGCACTGTTAACTGCCCCCCTTCGTGATTTTTGAACAGATTTTTAAATGTTTCTGCCTCATCTTATGTTACCAGGGTGCTGTAGGGCTTACTTTTATTATTTTTTGCAAACACAGGAAATCTTGCCAGTTAATAGCTGGGAATGTTTTTAGAAGAAATTAAAGCACCCCTTCCTCTCTTCCAAACCCATCATTGTTGCTACATAAAACTGTAAAATGCCAACATTGCAAAATTTTAACAAGTTAAACTAAAGGTGCTTAAAACATGAAGCAAAACTTGATAAAAGTATTCAGGTACCAACCTATGAGATTATTCTGCTTGGGGAGAAGGCGGTGGCTGGATATAAAGGTTTTGTTGTCTGTCATGGGAGTGAGTGAAAATAGATGAGTTTCTGGTTCCAGACTTTCAATAAAATGTGTTATGCTTTTCTGCCTGTTGAGGTGAGGGAATGATTTGGATTTTGGCTTAAATCAGCTTCTCTTAACAAGGAAAAATTAGTTATTAATTGTTTGGGAAGGTGCTTGGGTGTTGTGTTTTGGTTCAAGTAATTGCCCCTGGGACTCCTGATACTTTTTTATTTCCTGTTTTTTACCGTCGAAAAATGTAGAGCCAGATACATGAAGACATAAAAGAGATATTCTAAGTCTAGTTTAAACATGTAGAAAAGCTGCTATTTTAGAAAAAGAGATTGTCCATTTGCAGAAGCTTGTCAGTGTTTTAAGCTTATTTTGGGACATTGGACTCTACTGATCTTTTTGGAAGGGTGCAGAATTCAGCATCTTGAAGTGTCAACACTCCTGAGTACAGTTTCTTAATAGAACGGCATGGAGCAGAGCCACCCCATTCTATTAAATGGGACTAATTCTATTAAATATTCCAATTTTTTTTAATTAGAAAACCTTGGTAAATATGTGTAAAACCATTTTTAAAATCATTGTAAGTGCTATAATTATTGGGGAAAGGAGTTGGAAAGCTCTTTCTTAAACTTGGTCCAGCAAATAGTAGTTAATTAAATGGAGTTTGCTGTTTCTGAAGTAAATGAAGTAAATTTTCATTATAGAGCAAAACTGAAACACTTGTTCTCTGGTAAAAGCTCTGCAACCCTCACAAAGGGGAGTCTGAGATAATTTTGCCATATACTTTATGCTTTAGAGAAAGTGGCTGTCATATTAGGCTTATCCTGGCATTAGCCTCATTTTGAAGCTTCTATGAATGTATGACCTCTTTGCAAAGTTATATGCCATAGACCTGACTGGAGAGGTGAATTCGCTTGCTTTGAGTGCTGGATAAAAAATAACAAAATAGATACCCTTCTAGCTTGGCAGCTTTGCCATCTGCTGCGGCAAGGCAGAAAGACATGCTGGCTGTGCAAACATGCTGTTCCTCTTCATGCAACTCTTTCTCTAGGATTAGGAGACTTGCTTTTGGATAACATTCTCCTGAAATGGATTTTGCTACCCTTGATCATGTTGAGCAACAAAGGCTAAAATGTGTCCCTAAATCAAAGCCACGATTGTCAAGCTCTGTGGGCATGAGTTAAGGCTGATGCTGGGATGCTGGTCTTTATGGGCTTGTCTAGATGATGGTAAGGGGGTTTTTGTCAAATATTTGCTTTAGCAATTTAAGACATGTCAGTGGAGATAGGGCAGGACAAGGAAGCTGTGGTTCTCCCTGGTCAGCTAACATACTCAGACACAACTTGCCCTGTGTCGTGGTTTAACCTCAGTCGGCAACTGAGCACCACACAGCCACTCGCTCACTCCCCCCCCCCCCCCCCCACCCAGTGGGATGGGGGAGAGAATCAGAAGAGTAAAAGTGAGAAAACTCATGGGTTGAGATAAGAACAGCTTAATAATTGAAATAAAATCCTAATAATAGTGATAATAGGAATAATAATAATAATAATATACAAAGCAAGTGATGCACAATGCAATTGCTCACCACCCGCCGACCGATGCCCAGCCAGTCCCCAGGCAGCAGCCCCCTGGCCAGCTTTCCCCAGTTTATATACTGAGCATGATGTCACATGGTATGGAATGTCCCTTTGGCCAGTTTGGCTGTGCCCTCTCCCAGCTTCTTGTGCACCTCCAGCCTTCTCAGTCGGTAGAGCGTGGGAAGCTGAAAAGTCCTTGACTAGTGTAAGCACTGCTCAGCAACAACTAGAACATCGGTGTGTTATCAACATTATTCTCATCCTAAATCCAAAACACAGCACTGTACCAGCTACTAGGAAGAAAATTAACTCTACCCCAGCCGAAACCAGGACACCCTGCCTATCTGGTTTAAAACACACCTTTTGTCCTAGTCTAGTCAAGTCAAATGGTGCTGTCTGCTTGACCCAACCTAGCAGAAAATCCTCTGGTAAGCAGAGCAGTCTGAGCTGCTGTTTAGGTGACTCTTTCATCCCAAAAGAAATGGGTTAAAATCCTTGGCAGGCAGGGGCTGTAATCCGCTGGTTCCCAGGGTTCTGCAAGACTGTAGGATTCAACAAGATGTGCTGAATGTGGCATGCCATTCTCAGTCCTGAGTTCATGTGACTGAAATGATTCCTCTTGGTGAGGCTTAGGGGTGTTTTTTTGATTGAAAGAGAGGAAGAAAAGAGTATTTTGCTAGAGTATCAGTGCAGGAGGCATGTGCATATGGGTGCACTCATGGCGGGAGAGCAAACTGCAAAATGTTAGAAGGCGCTCATCAAATCCTGGTGTTTCCCTATTATAGAAGACAAGGAGAAAGAACTCTACTTAAATAAAGTTCAAACAAACAAAAAAACGTAGCAGCTGTGTTACAAAGAGCAGGGAGCAGAACATGCTCAGTCTCTTTATTGCCAGTACTGTAAAAGTAAAGTCACCTGATCAGTACTTCTGTGAGGCAGGTATCAGATGTTGTGCATCCCAGAGCCAGATGCTCTGGGTCTGGCAGTTGGTTTGCAGCTACTGCTTTAGGTAGCCCAGCACAGACTGTTTTGCCATGACCAAAAATAAGTGATGCTCAATCTGCCTAGCCGTGCCCGTCTTTGTAAACCACATGGCAAACATCCGACTCCTTTCTGCTCCCCCAGTAGTTAGTATGAAAATGATTGCGGACATCGGCTCTGGAGCAATGCGCCAGCGTGCGTTGCCTTGACAGTGGTACCAACCTCCCTTCGGGGATGCATCCCCAGCAGCAGCGAAGTGCCGGGGTGTGCAGGAGCTTCTGCCTGGCTTCCTTGTGGCCCTTTAATCCTGCCATTGTAGTGCTGTTGTGTAAATACAGCCTCTCACCCCCAGAGCATCTGTCTGTCCCGGCCCCCCTCTGCTAAGTAGCAGAAAAGGTAAGGCTGTCTGACAGCCCCCGGGTGAGCAGCTAATTTACAGGGTGGGCCATTAATACTGTCAAATGAACAACTTTAAATCACAGGGTTAGCTGTTCAAAGTCAGATGAAAAGACACCCCGCATTGTCTTCCCCAGTACTGCTTTTCATGTAAAGCCCTGAGCGGGGAGCACCTCATTGTTTACTTGCAGCAGAATAAACAATACTTAATCCACTGATTGTGTGAGAGGGGCTCCCGCCTGGAAGAGTATCTCTTGATTATGTAAAATCCTAAATCGTGCATCTTTGTCTCCTAATTACAGTAAGAACTGCCCTGCTCTTGGGAGCAATAATAGGGCCCTTTGTCCTGCTGACAATGGGCTGTGGCACTGCATCTCCTTCATGGCATTACCCCCCCTGGTCAGTCTCTGTCCCTTTGAAGCCCTGGGACCTGCACCCTAATTAGTGACATAAGCTGGTCCCAGCAAGGTTGTCTGCAGTCCCCATTAGCAGTGGGAGGTGGCCCAGGGGTGCTTTGTGACCCCCTTCGCCTCTCTACCTGGATTATTTAAAGAAGACGTCTGTTTCCCCGCAGCTGGGGCCTCAGGACACCGTCTATTTTGGTGAGTTTGTATCTGAGTGTTGATATAATTAGCAGAGCACTGAAACGCTGTGCAGCCAATAGGGAAAATGAGAAACCTCACGGAGCGGGGTAACTTCTCTGGAAACTTTTGTGGCAGAGGGTTGCTGTCAAACATGGTAATGTGCTTGTGAAGGTCGCCTGACAGACAGCTCTGAGCAACATCAGCGGTGCAAGCAAAGGAGACGTGAGGATTTCCTGGGGAGAAACCTCTCGAGGTGCTTTATGAGGTTTCTCCTCTTTCCTTTGGCAAGTACAATGGAACAGGCTTAAAGTAAAATGTGTGGCTTTTAAAAAAGTACATGCACTATAAAATTCCTCTGTTGGGTTTCACTGTAACCAGAGCATATACCCTTTATATTTCCTCTCCCTCTCCTCCAGGAGGCTTCTTACAGTACTCTCTGTAACAACAGCTAAAGGTTTTTTAATTTTTCCTTCCTCACAGACATTTATGCTGCCTCTCATGCCCGTGTATCTTCCTGAGGAGAGGAGGAGGGAGGTGGTGATAGCATTGCAGTTACCTCCTTTCTTAGAGACATGTTTCAACATCAGTTCTCAGCAAGGATAGCTGTGCAGTTTGAACATGGTAAAAGCCTGGATCTTAATGAGTGTTACGGGGACTTTCTGATCACATTTGGTTCAGTGTGGCATTGCCTTCAGTTATGGGATTTGTTATTGCTAACTTTTTATAGGAGACAAGAAATAAATAGACATTGCAGAGTGTGAAAGACATTGTCTGCCTCAGTCACTGAGCTGACCTGTTGACCAGAACCAGTAGATGCCTGTTGCCATGAATGGATTCAGGGTAGATTAAGTTTTTTTGACCTTTTACAGAGCATGTCCAAACAGTGATATAATGTATTAAGCTGTGTAACTTGCCAAATCCCAGGCATATTTTCACAAGGACAGCAAAAGCAGTTCTCTTGCCCCAGGGTAATGTGCTTCTGTAGAACTTCCAAAGAAAGAAAACCAAAAGCCATTCACTGTCTACCTTGTTCTTCAAAACAGCCTACCCAAGTTTTGCTGAAACTTGTAAAGTCAAATTGGCTAGAGGTTGAAGGCCACCACGGAAAGCTGTTGTTTTGAACAGTTAGATCGGTAACAGGCATAGCAACAGAAGAGCTCAGGTCCTGGAATGGAAGGTGTCAGGACACCCTGACCATTGATGTCTGTTGTCATCTGCCTCCAGTTTTGCCAGGGTAACCACTGTGAGCTCTTGTTTCTGAAAACACTCCCAGGTGGAAAATGCTATCGTTGTGTCTTGGTGTAACCTGGCTTCACTCAGAAGGAGTGGACAACTTCAATCCCCTAGGAATGGTCTCCTGAACTCTGTGGGTAAATTGTTTCATAAGATGTCATGTGGAGCTTGCGATTCAGTCAGGCTGGTCACCAGGTTTCTCCCTTTGCCAGCACATCCCCATTCTTCAGTGCATGGTGTCAGGTGGTGGGATGCTGCAAGGCACCTGGACCTACGTCCCAATCTTAAATCATTTTAGCCAATGCACATGAGCAGCCCCATTTAAGTCAAGACAAAAGGAAGTGGGTTCTGAGTCAAAATGATTCCAGCTGCTTAGAATATTACATGTTTATTGCCCAGTTACTGTTCTTCAGGGCAGTTCTGCACGTAGGCTTTGGGGAGATAAAATAGCCAAGAAAATAAATTAATGTAATTTTAAAGTGTATGGAGACGATTTCAATCATTAGTACCAGTAGAAAAGAGTAGTACAAGACTAAGTTGTGTACAGAGCAGCAATGTGACTGAGTAAAAGTGCATTGTACAGGATGTAAAAGAAAAAAAAAACACCAGAAAAAGCCCCTCAAGTTTCATTCCTGTTTTTGCCAATGCCTACTTAAGCAACTTTAGGAATTCGCTTTCTATCTTTTCTCTCCTTATATAGTAGGGAATAATCCTGCTGACTTCATTTTTGTGAAGCACGTTGCTTTCTACACGTGGTCAGCCTTTTGTGGGAAGGGAGTGTTAGTGACATGGCAAACTTAACAAGAGTGAATGAGTTTGAAAACTAAATGTTGTTTGCAATTTATGTTATTTGTGAGACAAAACTACGGGTTCGTGGTGGGGTGAGGAAGTTTCTTCCTAGTAGTTGACACTAGTGTTACTGGAAGCAAGTTGAAGCATGAATGACAAGAAGTCTTCATGCAGCATTGTGAAATTTCATACTACTTTTCCATCTCTGTCACATCTGTTGGTGTACACATAGATAAGCCTCATTCCTTGTTAGCACTTCAAAATATGAAACGTTGTGCTCTTTTAATGCAGCTGGATAATTCTGAGGTTGTTGTATCCTACACGATTGTTGAGTACCGAGAGAGAGAGATGGAGAGTGTTCCATAGAGAGAGAGCATAGACATGTTCATGGACCTCCTTGACCTTTGGTTTTGGCACACTATACTTTGGTTCTGATACTTCCCTTCTTAGTCATTGTTTGAGATTGTACCAGCAAGGATAGTTTAGGTAGGAACTGCTGCTAGAGTTACTGAGTACTAACAGAGTCAATGCTACAGGACTTGTTGTAGCCAACGATGGAGGTGCACAAGGGTCAGTTGTGTGGCATTGCTGATTCAGCTGACACTCCTGCTCTGCTCTGCAAGCTGCTTGCTCAGTGTCTTGCTGATAGGAACTAGGAACCGAAGCCTGATCTTTGTTGGCAGCATTTTCAGTACAGGAGCAATTCCATGAGCCAGCTGGTGACGATGAAATCCAGCTCTGGTAAATGCTAGGACCAAAAATATGCTGTGGTACAATGCAACTCTTAATGTTGATAAGGCAGAGGAGAGGGTATGCAAGCAAGCTGGTGAATGCATCCTTTCACTGAGCAAATGGAGAAGTAAAATCAGTGGGTTGAGCATCTGTCTGTATGCTGGCTTGCAAAAGCAGACCAGAACTGCATTTTAAGTGCTTTCTGAAACTTCTGTTCAGAAAAGAGAGATGGGAAACATTTGAAGAACAGCACGAGTCCAACGCTGGCCTAGAAGTGGCCAGCTCACATCAGGGAGCTCATTGTGCGAGGAGACTGGGAATCCAGAGCAGCTGGGTAAAAATATCAGATAGTGAATGGACACGGGGAGTGACGCTCTCATGTGAAACTGTGTGGTGTGTCACATGGTGTTAAATATCTTAGCTGGGTTGCAAGAATAGAAAGTGGGTAAAATGCAAAGCTGACTGTAGAGGAAAGCTTCTCGTAAAAGGGAATACAGGAGGGAAAGAGGGCTGAGCCAAAATAGGTTGTTAGCATGCCTGCCTGATCCTGATGACCAGGGTTTGTTTATATGCAGGCTCTCTGGCCGGCTGCTGTTGTGTTAGCAGTCACATCTGCGTACTGAGCATAGCTTACCTGCAAATGTAGATAAGGGCAAGGGTGTTCAGTCCAGATTCAGCTGCACCTATTTGTGAGCCCTGTTGTCATCAGTGGATGGTTATAGGATAGGCAAACGCCTGTAGATGTGTTTCTTCTTATGTTACTTGTGAAAAGTGGTGTTGCTTTTTTAACATGGTAGACACACAAATTTTTTTTTTTTTTAAACTCTTGCCATTAATTTTAGAACTACACAAGTACTTGGCTTCCATATTTGAAAGATATGTTAGAAGGCAGGAAGAGCTTTGTTTTTCTTACCCCAAAAGAATACCAGAAGGTCCATTTGAGTTTGTGTGCACAAATAATGACTTCTATTCTGGATGCTGTGCAGCTTCCAGTTTTGGTAGCTGTAGAGGACTGTACTGGTCATGCTTTTTTTTTTCCCCCCAGGTATGCTTGCCCTAATTATTAAACCCTTCATTGTTATTTATGTTGATCTTCAGCTCTTGCTCCATGATTCTGTCCAGCCAATTTCTTGACACTTCTGGTTTTTAAAACCTTGACCTTTACTAAGTAGAAAGGTCGTTATGAGAAAATGAACTACTTTCTTTGTGCAAGTGTCTGCAGGCCATCTCCCATTTTCCCTTTATTTGTTCTTAGTTGCATGTTAATTCTGTTGAAGTAAATGGTAGAGTAAGCTACTGTTCCACTGGGGCAGAGGTATTTAAATCTGGCACTGTTGAAGTGTTGCTGGTACATGCCATTCATTACAGTGTTGGGAAGAAGTGAAATCTTTTTTCCTGATTTTTCTTTGCTCACACACAAAGTTAAAAGATGGCACGGGATGGCTCGTGCCTTTTTATTAAACCTTATAGCGGTTAACTTCACTTGAGTTACTCTGACTGCGGGAGTCACGATACGCCGGTACAGACACTGGCTCTGCAGCATGCCGACAAGTTTCTGAAGCACGACATCACCCGGGTTTATATCGGATCTGCCCTGGCTCCTACACGATACTTTTCTCGCCTGGACCACAGCGCGGCTGTAGGAATGCACATAGCATTGTGCATCCCTCTATTAATAGAAGGGCTGGCGCAGTGGTTTCAGCCTTTGCTGCACCCAAGGGTGGCTTCTTTGAGGGAGAGGATTAAAGGGAGCGACGGGACATGTTAGTAACAAAGTCGGACAGCCAGTGGGGAGGTGGGAGGGAGGAAAAGTTAAAAGAAAAGTCCCGCCTTTGCTGAGGAGGTGAACCAGCGTGCACTGAACTTCTGGTGAGCTGTGTCCATCTCTCTACGCACTGGGAGAGGGGAGGGGAGCCTCTCCAGCCTGTTGCGTCTGGCAGGGAGTTGGCTCCCGGTGCTACTGTGTCGCTTGCGGTTTCGGCACTGACCCTTAGCGTTGGGCGAGGTGGCGATGGGAGAGCAGCAGGTCCTTTGGGGTCAGACATGCTGTGATGCTGCAGGGGAAGGAGGGAGGAACGGTCATCGCAGGACAGCGGGAGGACCCACAGGGATCCCCGGGAGGGAGACAGGAGCAGCGTTCACAGCACTGCTGCTTTTCCATCACTCATCTGCAGCAAGTGGGAGAGATTAGTGCAGCTGTTGGATGTAATTTCCCAGGGCCCTGGGTGTGGAGGCCAGGAATGGTTTTTCATCCAAAAGGAGACTAGTATTTGGACCTGGGTGGGGTTGCACAGGAGCAGAAACCAATTTGCTCTCTCATCTCCCTCCCTTCGCCTTGCCGCAAAAGAAGTGAAAGAGAAGCAAAGGAGTCCTTTCCTGAAGGGGAATATGTCTGTAACCTGCTAGTTTTTCTTTCATAGGTGGTGAAAGCCCTTATGTTTAAAACCATCCTTTCTCCATCTCCCCCTCCTTGTCGGCCTCCTCTACAGCGCACGTTACCGGTGCAGAGGCTGGGAGCCTGCTCCCATCCCTGGTGTGGACATGAGTCAATGATAGTGAATCGCCCATCTTTCTCTTCTGCCCAGCTGTATTATTTTTAGGTCAGCATAGGATTTTCTTTGCTTGTAAGCCGCATTAATTCTGCAAATAATGTGAGACAGAAAGGAGAATAATAACGACAAAGGTAGAAATTTAGATATGGTACGTATTAGGGATTTCAGTGGGAGGAGTTAGATGACTTAATAACATAACTGTGTATTAATGACTTCTGTCTCAGGATATGTTTCATTCTTGTTTTGTTTTCCTTCCTTCTGTTTGTGGCAGTTGCTAAAGAGCACAGACAGGAAAGGAACAAAATGGTACCAAGCTTTTTATTTTAGATAAGGCCTAGAAATTAACACTGGTTTTATTTGTTGACATCCACAACATGGGCAGCATAGTCTTAGTGAGCTGCTTGGGTGAAAACTTCAGGTTTTGGTCTACTCTTGTGTGGTTTCAGAAGTATAAGTAGAAGAATGCTAAATGTCACTTTCCCTTTCCCGCCGCCAGTCTCAGGTAATGCAAAGCACAGTGCTTGTTTAATTTATTGGTAACAGAATGATGGATATAAATATTTGGCATTTGCATCTTGACTACTGAAAGATAAACTGTAGAAGGATTGAATGTTTGACTGCATTACCCTTAATCAAAATCAAGACTGATTAGTTTTGCTTAAAATTTGGCTCTGCATTTCCTTTCTAAAATGTCTTTTCTTTTCTTAAAGGAAAAAAGCTATTTCCATTGCTGACAAATTGGAATTGGCTCAGAGGAGAGTGTAATGCAAGGCAGCAGGCATTGCTTATGTAAACTTTTCTTGCATAGGTGCCGCTTGTTACAAGTGTAGCAAATCCTGGCTTGCCTCTTGAACAAGCTGCACAAAGCATTGACTATTTCTTAAAGCCTGTTAAAATGCTTTTATATCCTAATTAGCATTACGGATTTCAAGAATACTAACTTATTTTACTAGTAAGCTTTTTAATGGTGTGTTTTTACACAGAGACCTTGTCTGCATTTAAAAAAAACAAAAAAGGTGCACTGGTGTAGTAATAATTAAACAGACTCGCCTGGTGTGATATGTGGCCTGAGCACCAAGGTCAGCCTGCTCATTGCATTGTCGTCGCACAGTTATATTTCAGTTCCGCTTTTGTGTTTTAGCAGTTCTGTTTTCTCACCCGCTTGCTTTGTACACCTCTGCCAGTGAACCAGAGCCCTAGTATTACGTTCGCATTGTACAGGTATGAACGACTGCGAAACATAAAGACCATTGAGAATGAAGCTCATTTTAAAGCGGTCTTAGCTGCTAAAAGCAGTTTTTTCCTTTTTACTTATAATTGAATCTCTGTGCTTGGAACTGAACAGCTTTCTTCTCTCTGCTCTGTAATCATATTTATAGAAAAATGGAAAACTGTGGCCAAGACTAGCAATCACGTGATAACACAGCAGCTTTTATTTGCTACATCTGGAAACCTACCTTGCAAGTAGAATGCTTTTATCTCCGCTCAGGTGTTGAGCCATTGCTCTGCCTGTTCTGCTAACAACCTCAGAACCTGTTCCCATCTCTGTTCTCTGCAGCCATACTATCCGTGTTTGACTTGGCACTACACATGAGCAGTCTTGTGAAATTGTAAGGAGAGGGTGGTTTTTTTGGTGTTTTGTTTTGCTTTTTTTTAAGTTCATCACGAGCAAAGTATTACCATATGTTTCAGATGCTTTATTTGATACGCTGGACTTCTCAGACTTTCCACAATTATTTAACTTTTTTTTTAAAGCAATTTAAGCAAGATGAAAAAATGTTCCTATCACCTAGGATTCCTTTCTCTTGTCCTTCTTAGACTGTGGTTTTAGACTTAAAAATACTGTAGGCATTGACACTACCTAAAGATGGAAAATAGTACTGATGACAAAACAGAGAAATTAATGGTTAGGCTTCCTTAAAAAAAATTAATGCTTCCAGTTAATGCATTGTTAGGCATGGCAGCTTACTCCATTTTAAATTAACACAAGACTTAGTCAATGCAGCATGATGCTTGCCTTAACTAGTTAGGTTTTGAAGCTTACTACCTGTAAGTTTTTCTTGGAGGTGGTACACATCCATATCTGTGTCTGCACTGCTAATTGTATTCAAAGCTCAAGTCATGTCATTTGGGAGAAGCTGGGACTCCCTTCCTACTTAAGGTGAGGGGGAGGGGACTCAACAAAAGCACACACACACACACACAAAAGTTGTGCATACACTTGGGCAAACGGGCCGTGTATTTTAAACAGCTTGCATCCATAGCAAAGACTGACAAGCCCAAGTGAGGTCTGCAGAGCCTGGGAGACCTCCTGAGCCGGTGGCATGGTGACGCCCCTCAGCATCAGGAATGGCTTTATAATGACCTCCCTTGTCCTTGGCGAGCGGCATGGGCACAAGGTGCCAGCGCAGTCGCTGGAGCCCACCAGGCCACCTGCTTGCCTGGGGAGCCTGCCCCGGAGAGGCTGCTCCACACGTCTCTCAGGGAGTGCTTTTGTCTGGCTGTTTCTATTTCAGCTCTCCAAGCTGCGGCTGCCTCTACAGGTGTGCCTGGGCTGCGGAGGAAGGGAGGGCATCCACAGGTCCTTCCCGTGCTCTAGCTCCTGTGTGATCCTGTAAGCTGTGACACCAGGGGAAGGTGCTGAGCCAGGGCGCGGTGCATTCATATGCCCTGAAGTGCCTGCATCTTGAGATGACAGGCATGATTTATCTGGATGTTTCTTTTTTCAGCCAGGAGCTTCTTTTTGACTGAATGGAAAAAGAGCTTAATCCTTCTCCTGACTTCTCTTTTTGCTTGCTGCTTCTTCACTCACAGCAAGGAAAATAAAAGAGGAGACTAAGGAGGAAAGAGAAAAATACAGAGGGTTGTTTAATTCTATGCATTATAAAAGAGAGAAAGTACATATTCCTTTTTCAAGATACATTACTTTTGTTTTGGGGGAGGGGAGGCAGTTGCCTTTGCATGGAAAACACCATTTTTAAATTGCAAATTTTTACTATCCTGAGGCATAGTAGTTGATACAGGTGTACTGCGAAGGACTTTCACATGGGTCTCTGCTCTGAAAGATTTACTCTTAAGTGCAGCTTTTGATGGGAGCCCTAAATAAACCAGTGCTTAAAATCAGCGTGTCGCACAGCCGATGGAGGTGAGGGAGTGTAAGATGAACAAGGCGCACCTCCCCGCTGTGTGTGGGGGCTGGCTGCTTGCCCAGGAGTGCTGGCTCCTGCTCAGTCCAAATCCTGGGGGTACTGTGGCAGGCGCAGGCTCTCCCAGTAGCTCTGTGGTCCCATCAATGGTAGCTGTGCCTGCCCCATCACACACGAGGGGATACAGCTGCTGCATTGGGTTGCTAGTCCGGGGGAGGCCAGGCACATCAGGGACCCTGGAGCTGCCTCAAGACGCCCCGCGGTGAGGGTCTGCATCCCTCTGCAGAACAGCTGGCCCCACAGACTGCCAGTGATGCTCCTGGTGGTGCAGCAGCATTGCTTGCAAACCCTCGTTGTCTGTATGCTGATGTACCAGGAGGAGCGTGCCAGAGGCACTGCTTGCTTTCACGCAAAGTGTTTTCATCACCTCTAAAAAAGAATTTATTTCAGTAGCCTGCAAGCTCTTCAGGTGACTGCTCTAACCCTTTAGTGCCCTCCTTCCCCCAGCGGTTTTGGTGGTTGTGTGTTTCTGGTTTTGCTGAAGATGAAAGCTTTGCATCACGGAATAGGTGCTGCCAAGTGACCTGGAGGAGAGCCGTAGATCCTGATGCTGGAGGAGCGCTACGTGTTGGCATTCCCCCACCACCACCAGAGATTGTTGTCACGTTTAGCAGACCTCTTTAAGTAAATGTTTGCTTTGTAAATGGCATTGGTTCGGTATTTAATGGAATGCAGGGACTATGCTGGCAATAATTATAAAGGTAGGATGCAAGTGAATTGACAGGGGAGATAAAACAGATTAAACCTCCAGCGCATAATATTTATGTCCCAGCCTTCTGGGTACCATGATAACAAAGGCCGTGTTACATATACTTCACACTTGCTTCTTTCACCACTCGGAGACTATGAATCCAATTGCTTTGTGGGTGACTTGGTTATCTCTTCATTTTCAGGGAATAAAAAAGGTCTGTGGAAGTTTATGTAGTGATAAAAAGAACAACAATGGGAGTTTGTTAGGGACAGGACAGGGAGGGGGTGGTTTCAGGATTTTGTCAGAAGTCATTTCTAATTGCAGGATGTTTTTTTAATGAGTAGGCACATGTCCTTTTCCTTGATGTGGAGGGCAAAGACAGTATGGGGAGAACTAAGGCAGGGGGAGACATGTGAAAAACTCCTAGTGCGTATAATATTCTCACTGGCAAAATCTGACTGCTTCACATTCACTGGTGTTTGCTTCTGTGAAACCCATGCTTTGGTTGTGAGCTGGAGCTGTAACCACAAGGAACCATGTTGAGTGAAACTGTGTGTCACTTATTGAATGCAGAGTGGACGTGACCTGTCATGCTGGAGAGCTCAAATCCCAGATATTTAAAAGGCAATAGGCTTGTTTGTTGATGTGTTGGTCAAATGTTGCTGCATGGTCCTTACTGCCTGCAGCATAGCTGCATTTCCAATACCTTTGATTGTTTAACGCAAGTCTACTTTATGTGAGAAACTTTTGCTTAGCTGAATTTGGGATTTGAGAACTTAAGAAAAACAAGAAATCATAGCAATAATGTGTGGGTAGGAAAAGACATTGCTTCTGCATTTTTCTTTGGGGCACACTGGCTGTGAAGCGGTTGTATGAGTGTCAGAAGTGTTGAACCTGTTTCAGGTCTTCTTCCTCTGACCCTGCTCCCCTTCAAGGAGCACTAGTTTTCCTTTTAAAACAGTATATTTCTCATAACAGCTTTGAGAAAAATCAGTGAAAGTTTATGGAAAGGCAGTACGAAGAAAATTCGTACACAGGTATTTGAGTGGTGTGCAGTAGTGTGTTTTAAGCAGTAGTTAAAAAAGGTGCTATTTATACATTTGCTGCTGCTTGCTACTTAGGTCTGATTTAGCCTCTCCTTGCCACTGATTTTTTTCAAATGTCTTTTATTTTACTAGTATTTTTTAGTAAAAATGAAATGGTGTAAAGCCATTGAAATATTTTATGTCGGACAATGGGAAGGTTGTCAGAAGGCTGTGGTCTCGGCTGCCACTTTGCCGTCTGCCCGTGTGGGACGCTTAGTTCTCATGTACTGTATTCTTTAAACTTCCAGTGAACTTAATAGCCAGAAACTGGTAGAAAGTGACTGTGACTGAAATGGCCTTTCTGTGGTGATAGGTTTTTGACGCGCTGTGGCTTTGTTTTGCATTCAGCAGGTTCTTAGTATCATGGGGCGAGAGGAAGGTGGCTGTCCTAATGCAAGAAGAATGCTAGTTCTTAAGCTTGCAGCAGTCAGTAAGTCATTTCTATTTTATTCCTTTCCTTTCCAGGTGTGACATCTGTTGTATTACCTTTCGTACTCATCGGGGCTTACTGCGCCATAACGCAGTTATCCACAAGCAGCTTCCCAGAGATCCCATGGGAAAGCCTTTCATTCAGAACAACCCTTCGATTCCGGCAGGCTTCCACGACTTGGGATTCACGGACTTCTCCTGTAGGAAGTTCCCCCGCATTTCTCAGGTACTCTCTGTTCTTCATAGCTTAAGGTACCAGCTGATACAGTGCATATCTTCTGAATTCGTTGAAAGACTTGTCCTTGATGAGGCAGAGACTGGGTGTAGAATATTTTGTGGAAGGCACATTACCACTATCTGTGTAGGCTTCAAACACTTTCTGCCTTTCCTTTTTCTTTTTTCATCTAAAGAATATTGGGGTTGATTTTTTTCAGCATTCCAGTGGATAACTATTGGTGTAAAGATCTATAAAAATATTTTAAAGGAAAACTTTGGTGATATTAGATCCTTGCCCCTTCCAGTCTGCCCATTAGTTCTCTCCTTCCCAAAACAATCCCACATCTAAAATCAATAGGGAGGACACATGGTAAGGAAGACATTATTTATTTTAATTTACTGTAGCAAGGATGTAGTTGTGGTGTGAAAGATTTTATCATGAAAAACTTTGGGAAGTCACCTTACTTACTAAATGGTGACATCTTCAGTGATTTCTTCACAAAACAATCCCAGGCACCTTACCACTATGTTCCTTACGTGAGGTCTGAAGATTTTGCACCTTTGAGGGGCAGTGGCTGGGGAAAGGCAGGGAGGTAGTCTGTAAATATTTTTCTGAGAGCCATAAAGCTTTCTGTTGGATGGTATTATTCTGCCCTCTGTCAGACCTTGCCTGCCTTAGTTAGTTTGGGTCTGGATGAAGCTGCTTATCTATTTAAAAAAAAAAAAAGAAATCAACAGCACAATCCAGCAGGACCGTGCTTATTCAGTATCTGCACTTTTCTTACTCTACTTGGATTAAAGCATTGATTTCCAGCTCTTCTGGCTGCAAGGTGGTAGACTTGAAATTTGCTGTTATCCAGGGGAGCATGTAGGTCATTCTGTAACTCTAGTAGAGTTTTGGTATAAAAGTTACAAAATCAGGAGAAGAGAGAACTTTTTAAACAACTTGGTTTTATTTCTTTTCTAATTAATGGCAAACATTTAAAGTTATTAAGGGATTTAAATGTTGGGACTTTACTTTTGTAATAATTTTGCTTGCACTGTAAGGCAAGACCTATGAAGTATCTGAACAAAGTGTGTACAGTATATAAAGATCTTGCCAGCCCTCTATTTAATTTATCACTTGTGCTCTTCTTTGATGTGGAACTTTTGCAACATGTGAGCTATCTGGGTAGCATTTAAATACAGCATTTGGATTCATGATCGTTTTGAGGGACAGGTGTAAAATCCATTTGTGAGCTTAGTGTTATTCTTGGGAGAATAAATGTGATCAGACTTCACTAACCAAAAGCCTTTCCGCATTGGGCCCTGCATTTCATTGATTTGCTTTTGGGGGCTATTATTTTGGTTGGTTTATGTTGGTTTGCCTTCTGGGATGCCTTTTTTTTCCTCCTTTCCTCCTAGTTTCTTTGTCGTAATAAAGCTAAAGGAGGTAGTCTTATCTTGGATGCGGTTGGTTTATGTTGGTTTGCCTTCTGGGATGCCTTTTTTTTCCTCCTTTCCTCCTAGTTTCTTTGTCGTAATAAAGCTAAAGGAGGTAGTCTTACCTCTTGGATGCCTTTTTTTTTTTCTCTCCTCTCCTCCTAGTTTCTTTGTCGTAATAAAGCTAAAGGAGGTAGTCTTACCTCTTGGATGCCTTTTTTTTTTTCTCTCCTCTCCTCCTAGTTTCTTTGTAGTAATAAAGCTAAAGGAGGTAGTCTTACTGCCCAGCTTACTGAAGTTTGCTGTGTAGTCGTCTGAGGCTCCTGTCCTGTCAGTGAAGTGAGAGAGGTTTCTGTAAGGGAATTTCAGGATGGAAAAGTATTTGAGAGTCTGAATAGCCCTCTGAAGGAGTTTGCCTTTATAGAAGGGAACTTCTGGAGAATCAGCCCCTAATTCAGATACACCACTTAGGTGACTAAAGGCTGTGGAGCAGGAATATCTCCATGCCAGGTAGGTGGTGGCTGCTCTAAACTCCTTAACTTCAGCAGTAGAAGAGAGGGTGAACTGTTTCTGTTTTGCAGCAGCATGTGATGCCTTTCCAGTTTGAGATGTCTATTCTAAATATTTTTGCATGTCTTGCAGGTCTGGTGTGAAACGAATTTGCGAAGGTGCATCAGTGACTTCCATCGATTTATTTGCGAGACGTGTAACAAGGCATTCCCCATGCTTTCAGCGCTCAAACTGCACACAGAAACTCATGTGGTGGATCAGGGAAAAGACAAGCACAAGCCACAGTCCACGACCCCACCCGGCGAGACCCCAGACCAGAAAGCCTTCATGGCATCCTTGGGCCTACAGTACACCAAAGACATCAAGCCTATCAAGCAGGAGGACAATACACAAGATGAGGTCCAAGAAATGCGGCTCAGAGCACTGAAGAGTAACCTACCTCAGGAACCCGGCAGCACCGGTCTGCTCAGCCTCTCTCCTCTGGAAGCTGCGTCTATGGGAGGGTCATTTTCAGTCCTTCCTCCTACAAAAGAAAACATAAAGCTCCTCTCGCTGCAGCCTTTCCAGAAGGGTTTTATCATCCAGCCTGACAGCAGTATTGTGGTAAAACCCATCTCCAATGAGTCTGCCATTGAGCTGGCGGACATTCAGCAGATCTTGAAGATGGCTTCTTCCGCTCCTCCTCAGATCAGTCTTCCTCCACTTTCTAAGGCACCTTCTGTCCCTGTGCAGTCCATTTTCAAGCATATGCCACCGCTGAAGCCAAAGCCTTTGGTAACGCCCCGAACAGTCGTCGCAACCTCTACACCTCCTCCTCTTATCAGTGCCCAGCAAGCCTCCCCTGGCTGCATCAGCCCAAGCCTCCCACCTCCCCCTCTGAGGCTGATCAAGAACTCAGTGGAGTCCTCCTCCAACTCTCACATCCCCCAGCCAGGAGCCAAATCAAGTCCTTCCTCGCAGTTGCTCCTCCAACCCAAAGTAGAGCCTTTAACTCAGCACGAGATGAAGACGCAGCTGGAGCAGGACAGCATCATCGAAGCTCTCCTGCCTCTGAGTATGGAAGCCAAGATCAAGCAAGAGGTCACAGAAGGGGACCTCAAAGCCATCATCGCAGGGGCAGCGAACAAGAAAGCCCCAACCATGAGGAAAGTTTTGTACCCCTGCCGTTTCTGTGACCAGGTGTTTGCCTTCTCTGGTGTCCTGAGAGCTCATATCCGTTCTCACTTGGGTATTTCCCCATACCAATGCAACATCTGTGACTACATCGCAGCTGACAAGGCAGCGCTGATCCGGCACCTGCGGACACACAGCGGGGAGAGGCCTTACATCTGTAAAATCTGCCACTACCCGTTCACAGTGAAAGCCAATTGTGAGAGGCACCTGCGAAAGAAGCACCTCAAAGTGACCAGGAAGGATATAGAGAAGAACATAGAATATGTCACCAGCAATGCTGCAGAGATGGTGGATGCCTTCTGCTCCCCAGACACTGTGTGCAAGCTGTGTGGCGAGGACCTGAAGCATTACCGGGCCCTCCGCATTCACATGAGGACGCACAGCGGCTGCCAGAAGAAGAAGCCGTTTGAGTGCAAGGAGTGTGGCACAGCCTTTTCAGCCAAGAGAAATTGCATTCACCATATCCTCAAGCAGCACTTGCATGTGCAAGAAAGGGAGATTGAGAATTACATCTTAGTGGTGGACTGCAGTGCCCAGGAAAGCCAGACAGATCCTCCTTTATTGGAGGACAGCACTTATATGGACCGCAAGCCCATGACGCCTTTCCTGGAGCCACAAAACGGCTTCTTGCTTGGGACGTCGTCTCACGTTCCCATCAAACTTGAACCTGCGGGCAACTTCCCGATGGATTTTGACGAGCCATTGGATTTCTCTCAGAAGAACAAAAACCTGGGTGCTGTGCAAGTGAAGCAGGAGAACCTGTTTGGCTCTTCTCCCCTGTCCCTCTATGACTGTTCCATGGAGCCTATCGACCTGTCCATCCCCAAAGCCCTGAAGAAGGATAAAGATGATGTCCCATGTGAAGCCAGGAATCAAGACTTGGCTGCTTCTGGGAACAGTGATAAAGCCTACAACTGTCTGCAGTGTCCTGTGGTTTTTGGTGCCAGTGGGAACTCAGAGAAAAACAGGGCTGTCAGACATCCCCAGCCACTGAAAGGTTCGTTGCATTTGACTGTCCCAATCATTTCCCCAGCTCTTCTTGGCAATTCTGCCTTGCTGAGACCCTTGAGGCCTAAACCACCACCGCCACCTCTCTTGCCAAAGCCTCCAGTAACTAAAGAGCTGCCACCATTGGCTTCCATTGCACAGATCATTTCATCTGTGTCTTCTGCTCCCGCTTTGCTGAAAACGGAGGCTGCAGACGCCAGTCCCAAAGCAGTGAGCAGCTCCACTGGGTGTGACAAATCAGGGAACGCCAAAGCAAAAGTGACAATCGTGACCGCCATTCAGAGAGACTCCAGCCTGCCCAGTGACCTGACTCAGGCGTGTGATCCAGAGCAGTCTCCCATTGCCGATGCTGGGTTGACTAAGAAAAGAGGTAGAAAGAAAGGAACAAAAAATAAGCCTAAACTTAGCAGTGGTGTGGATCTGGAGTCAAGTGGGGAGTTTGCCAGCATAGAGAAGATGCTGGCTACCACAGACACTAATAAATTTAGCCCGTTTCTGCAGTCCACTGACAGTTTCAAGGAAGAAAGCGGCAGAAATGGAACAAGTGAGGATGAGAAGGAAACTGCCGAAGATAAGCTGCTGAGAGGGAAGAGGAACGCTTACTCAGACTGCCTGCAAAATATTCCCTGTCCTTACTGTCCTCGAGTCTTTCCATGGGCAAATTCCCTGCAGCGGCACATGCTCACTCACACAGGTAAGAGTGCCTTGTGCTCATGGTGGATTGTAGCCCCTGAGGATGTTCCTCATGGAAGGGCCTCCCTGTCGAGGAATCTTCCTTTCTTGTCCTCTCTCTGATGTCTGAATGGTATTCTTTGTTATTTTGCAAATCCCTAGCCGTTGCTGTGGTATAGTGGTGGTGGTAAATTTTTCAGTAGTGGAATAATCTTTGTGCCTTTGAGTATCAAGAGGGCAAATTAAACTGCTAAAAGCCATTTGACTTCAGTGGCATAACTTAGTGTACCTGGGAAAAGACTCTGGTTTCAGGTGTTCTGTTATTGTCTTATCTTGAAGGTGAATGTGTGTGTTGAATATTTCATTGTGCCTTACATGGTTTGTTTGGCTGTTTCCAGTGGCTGTTTGTCTGCATCAGTAATGATAAAAAGATCCATAAAAATGAGAGCAAATAAGTATAGAATTGTGGCAGGAAAATAATATAGTGTTTAGCATTTTTTTTCTTGCGGTGGCTTTTATTTGACAGATCAAAGAAGGAGGATGCGAGAAACATCATCCTGAGCATTATGTAGTAGCTTGCCTCTAGGAAATGTTTCTTCTCAGTGCTAGACAACTAAAGGTGGGCTTATGCCCTAAGGTGTGGAGATGTGTATGGCATCTTTAATATTGTGCCACTGTGTAAGTAACCTCAAACCTGGTGTAAACAAAAGGAGGAATTGGGGAGGGAGATTTATTCTAGGTTTGGGGTTGTTTTTCATTCTTCACTATAAAGGAAATACTGCGTTGAATGCTGTGCCGATTTGAAGTTCACTCCTTTTTCCACCCACACTGTAATAAAGTAATTAGTAGGTTCTCATCCTGCTCGGAGAGAGAGAGGATAAAGCTCTACTTGCTGTTGCTCCCTTTTAAGTCAATCACAGTTGTTGATATTACTTGCTTCATTATGCAATCTCAACTCCTGGCGTAAAGAGTAAAAGTTAGGGATATTTCTAAGAAGCACAGGGGACTTGAGTACAGCCTCCTAAAAGATAACTTCATTTTTCTGAAGGAATTGAGGTTTTCTGAAGCAACTGATTCATGTCTGTGCTAAGGAGGGAAACCTGAAGAGGTAAAAGAGGTTAGCTAAGAGGTTTAAAGGGAATCTGAGCTGTGGAGCAGTCCCTATTACGGTTTGCTTTGGGTGACGCGAGGACAGAACTTGCAAGGTATCAGTGCAACAGTGAGGCTATTGTTTTCTGGTCCGCAGAGACCAAATTATTTCATCTTATTAAGCATAGAGTTTACTTTCAATGGTGAAGGAGAGCTCTTTATTCGTATCAATTGTTTTCTAACACCCTCCTCTCCAAAAAAAATATATAGTTACTGAAGAACTGTTCATGAGACAAAAAACAATAGAGAGGCTTTTCCCAGACTAAGGGGTTTGACCTGCTTATTGATGGCAGACTTCCAAGGTAGCAGCACTAGTGTAAACCCTTAATGAAGACAGGAAAATGCACTCGGCCCTGAGTTATACTGGTAAAACTTGTCTCCCCTACCACCACCAGGCTTGGAAGGAGACACTGTCCTTTCAGAAAGCCTGTGCTGCAATCCCGACAAGGAAGACAAGCAACTGCGACTGTAGCCGGGCTGGATTCTCAGTGCAGATGCAAGATTTTTGGTGATACTATGGCAGTGGCAATAATCAGATTCTGGTTGGTGCACTCTGGCAATGATAATACTGAGCTCTTTTTTAATCATTATCAGAGCAGTGTTGAGGGAGACTTGTTGCTGGAGGACCGCCCCACAGCAAGCTTTGACTGGCCTTGGGGCATCTCCTTTCAGATGACACTAGCACTCTGTTTCTAAACTGGGAGTTCGCAGCAGCTCCCCTGTGGCGGCAGCAGCATAGATGAGGCTCGCTGGAGGGGAGAGGGAAAGGTAAGCTGGGAAGGTAGAGGAGATTTAGGCCAGGGAGGTGGTGCCAAAGCAAGCGCTAGGATGCATTCAGGTGGAGCGAGCCCTGTGTTTTTGTGGTAAGTGTCAGGTGCTGGTGGCATGGGAGGAGTTTGGCAGCTGCATGATAGATACAGCAGTTTGTTGGGTTTGTGTTCTGGGTGGGCGAGTTGGTTTTCTGATGGGGACATCCACAGTGTCGTAGTGCAACGCATTGTTTCTGTCCCCACCTATTGCACAGGCAGTGACTTGTTAGATAGCTCTGTTTTTTAAAAGGAGTTAAGAAAAAATTCTATTCACTAATCTTATTATAAAGAGAAAAGGGGAACTTTATTATCTGGGACTGATGGCTGCTCCCTGACCTGGGGAGAGAAGGGCCAAGAGGCTGATGTGAATGGGATAGATGCGAGTCCTGGTGATCTGCTTCCAAACTGCGTGTGTTGGGTATGTGCTCCACAGGGAATCACTGCAGGCAAGCTGGTCCATGCTCCTCAATTTCTGTAGTATACTGCTATCAAAAAAACAAGGCAGTCATTTGAACTAAAAAGTGGCAACTAGCTCTTCTCCATCCATTTGTAGGGAAGTCGTTATTGGAGTAATTTATGTAAGTGGTCTAAGGTAATAATGAGTGAGCATGGTTGAGGAAAAGGTGTATAATTTTGAGCATTTAAGCATTATCTATATATTACCACTTTTAAACTACTGTGTTTATACAGACATGAAAAGATTTTTGCAAGGGTGTCTTTCACGTTCAATAAAATTTCGACATGGAGGACTCCTTCCGTGCAGTGTCAAGATCATATTTACCTTTTGTGAAACTGCAAAAACGCACATGCTACCAGTAACCCACATTCCTCGCGCAACCAAAAGTCTCTCTCGTGAAAGCTTTCGCCCTGCTTATTCTTGCCTCAACACCACTGTGTGTTTTTTAGTTCAAAAGCATTTCCCTGAAGAAGCATACACCTTCCTTGCCAGTTTTTGTTCTAATGCAAAGCTCACAAGTGGGGCACTGGGAATTTGGCATAGCTTGGTTTTATATAGTGTGTAACACAGTACCTGTGTTTTGTTTGAACATGCTTGAACACTTGCTTTTAATACTTTCTTTCTCTTGATGTCTTTATTGTTTAATTTACTCTTCTATGTTCAACTCAGTTTGCCTTTCTTTTTTGCTCTTCTCTCCTGCTCTCGACTTTTTTCGTTCTCAGAGCAGCAAGTAAGATGTGCCTTGCAGGTGGTGCAGTTAATTTTGCTCCTTTTATGGCATGCGCATCAGACTAGGTTCAATATAAAATTAAAGTAATGGTCTTTTTTGGCCATTAGTTTGTTATAGATAACCTAAATCTGTTTGCAAAGAATCACTTGAGGATATTTTCAGAGTGATACTGCCAGATATTATTTTTGTAGAAAGTGAAATTTGATGGCAGAGGAGGGTTTTTTTGTTTTGGTTTGGTTTTTTTCCCGTTTGTTTTGTTTTGCTGTTACAACAGGAATGAACTGGACAGGAAAAGATCTGTAAACAAAATAAAGTAATAAATAAATAGAAAATAGTTACACCTAGCCCATGAACCTGAATGTTTCCTGTTGATTGGAGGACACAAGTCATAAAAAAAGGAATGGAGGCATTTTTATTCTTTGCTTTTATGACTTAAGTCAAAGTGAAATTGTAGACATCTTTACTTTGCAACATTTGTCCTTACCATGGCGATAATGTGTTTCCACTAGGACAACAGTGGCAGGAGATATCTTAATTAAGGAATGATCTTCTTACATGCTGTGATTATATAGATGACCCTTTATATTGAAAAAGACTCCCTTCAAATGACTAGCTTCCATGAAGTGTCCAGCCTACACTAGTCCTGCTGTGCTGCTAACCAAATTTTACAGTCAGTTCTGAGTCAATATGTAGGCACAGATGTATTTTAATCCAGACTGTGACCATTCTTACGGAAAAAGTTAATAAAAAATCACATTGCACGTAAACTGACTGTTTAGGTTACCCTCCCATAAGTATATTTTATCCGAAGAGCAGTTGCCTTTAAGGGACAATACAGGAAGCAGGAAATACTGCTTTTTGGAATGATCTTTTTTGTGCCTTTAAAGGTGACATTTTTGGAAAGCAGTCTGGTTTCCATTTGGGAATGGGACTGTAACTTGGGGTGGGAGGATTGGAATTTGCACGGTAAGCAGGATTTTTGTTTGGATTTTGAGACCTCCAACTAGGGCATTTGTGTGGAAAGAAGAGTATCTTATCTGTTGTAAGTATTGGTCTGTATGACAAATATTTGGTTGATACGAAAGTTGTAAAGGCTGAAAATATGAGAAAATTGTGACCTGAGATGCAGGTTGAGTTTCAAGTAATTAATCCCCAGCTAATCCTGTCATTGCATGCTTGAAAAGAAATGTGGAAAGGAATTGGGCTATCATGAAGCAAAAGGATTTCTGCTCAACTTTGAAGTTCTATTTTGTATTTGCATTGTGAATGAAGTCAAATAAAAGTTCAGAAACTGGTGGTATTCATAACCATAAATTTATGCTTGACTTAGCAGGCATCTAAAAAGAAAGAGTGATTTGAAAGTCTACAAAAAGCAGTGCCTTGATGCTTCTAAAAAGTTGTGTTGACACTGGAAGAAAATTAAGAGAAAGAAACAGCACCTGAGATGTCTGCGAGATGTGGGGAAACCCTTGCACAGGTTGAGATGTTAATTAGAACAGAACCAACTTGGGGAAGATTAAAGTGAGAAACATACCCACAATGTTGTATCAAAGAGGCTGCTGGCTGGGGGGGAAAGGGGGTTGTGCGTGTTCAGAGGTTTTGGGTGTGAGGTGGAAGGTGTGACAAGAGCTGATCTCCTTTTACAAGTAACTATCCTCACAATCTCTTTCTTCGGCACGAAGATGTCTTGCAGGACCGCTTTCCTCATTGCACTGCATGATCCTGGCTTTTCTTTCAACTCTTCCTGCGCTCAGTCCCTTCCCTTGTTCTAGTCATTTAAACGAATTACAGACATGAAAAACTTTCTCCTGTGGGGAAGTAATTAATTGCTTATTCAACATACGGGGATTGATTCCACTGAAGTCAATGGAAAGATGCCCTGTGGCTTTGATGGAAGTTGTGTCAAATTCACACGGGTGGTAGACATCTCAGGAGAGAGCCTGCTGTTGAGGAGCTTGCAGTCAGGATGTTGTAGTTGGTCACCAAGCAGTAAAGGGGGAAAAGGAAAAAAAACAAAGTTGTTTCTTGTTACACATTAGAAGGATGGATAGACATACTTTTTTCTTGTGTCAGGCCAGAAGCCCTTCCCCTGTCAAAAATGTCTTGTTGTCTTTTCTACCAAATCTAACAGAATTTGCACAAACCTGGAGTTGCCAGCTGCTACCTGAGGAGAAATGTGCTTATCCCCCAGTCTAAGGAAGAGGATGTTGGATCTCACAGTGGCACATGCAGTTTTTCCCGGCTGTTCAGAATACCAAGCCCAAGTTGTGTTTGGTCGGACTGAACACTGCAGACAAGCAAGGTGTAAGGACGTGAGAAGTGCCCTGCTGCGTTAGAGCAGTGGTACATGCAGCCAAGTACTCATGTCTCCAATGGTAGGGGTAGGATGTGCTATTTAGGGTGAACATGTGGGCCTGGCCACTTCCTGAGGTCTGCTCCTCTTAATGCGATATCAGCATCCACAACTGCTGCATTAGGGTTGCGTGTTAGAGGGCACATCCCTGCCTGCTCCCTTTACTACCTGTTTACGGACCTGCTGTCTGCAAGCCTGCTTTCTGAACCCGCTGATGCTGTCTGCCTCCAACCTCATCTGGCGTCAAGCTCCAGAAGTTCACTACCTGCTGTGTAAGGAACTATTTTTTAATCTGTTTTCAGCTGATCCCCTGCTAGTTTCAGAGAGCCCCCCTTAGTTCCAGTATTGCAGGATTTGGGGAGTTGCAGTTCTGTGTGCGCCCTGTCAGCTGCCTTCGCGATTTGTAAACCTCAATCATAACACCCCCTTCTCTCCTTCAAAATGAGAAGCCTCAGCCTTTCTGGTGTCTCCTTGCAGGGCAGCTGCCTCATCGCTTGGATTGGGTTTGCTGTGTGCCATCTGCAACATGACTATTTCCTTCCTGTGGCATGGAGACTGGAAGTGCACACACCACCTGAAACAAGGGCACACCAGGGCTTTACGCGGCAGCAGAGGGACACCCTTGGTCTTGCTCTCAATACCCTTGCTCATGGTACCCAGTGTTTCTTGGCTTTAGTTTGGCTGCTGCTGCGGGCCAAGCCAGTGATCCTGGAGAGCTGTCAGCGATGGCTCCGAGACCTCCTGCCTGAATGTACCTGCCAGTACCACATTCAGCATCACATAGGCATGTTTTAGATTATTTTTCCAGAGGTGTTTTACCTTATATTCATCTGCATTGAAGCTCACCTGCCATCGTATTACCCCATCTGTTTTGAGAGTTTAGCAGCAAAGGAGATCGATTGTCAGATCACACAAGGCTTTGTTGTAGGCAGGCGAGTGGCATTTAGTCAGAAAGGACAAGCTGACACGAAACCAAGGGTGAGCGCAGTCACTCAGGGTTTTTCTGTGCTGACCAAACGGGGTGGATGCAAGAAGGAAGCTCAGCAGATGGTGGTACATGTCCCTTGCCTGAAAAGTGTTTGCACAAGGGAGCTGTTGCTGTAAGGTGTTCACACCTCCAGGAGAGACAGGGTCACTTTGTGTCACTTTGAGTCGGTTTCAGGGGAGAGTTGTTGAAGCAACAAATCTAAAAGCAGCAAGAAGTTGGCTCTGTGCATCAGGGTAGTTAAAATTACGAATGAGTTGTTACTCTCAACCTCAGGGTAGCTGCTGATCAGATTGCACAAAAGCGTGCACAGGATTTTCCTCTTACATTTCCAAGCTCCGGTTTGTTTGGGAAAGTCTGCTGTCTTCCCAGCCTCTCTCATCCTTTCTTCTTCTTTTAATGCGGCAGGTTGCCTTGCAGTGATTCAAATGTAGTAATACAGGTCTCAGTACAAGTCTGGCATTAAAATCTGCCATGCTGGGGACATGTTACGACGTGACTTGATCTTGCCTATCATGAAGAGACTAAGTTGCCTTGTTACCATGTTAACAGCCTGTAACTTCACAGGGCTGTAGCACAGTATCTGGGGTGTCACGTGGGCTCATCCTGCCTCTGCAGACAACAGATGGCTACAGTGTGAGAGAGGAGGACTCATGTTATAACATGATCCCCTCGCAGAACAAAAGTCTGCAGAAAGGGCTCTGAAAGTGCTCACCTCTGACGATCTTCATGGCAGAATGAAACTAAAATGTCCTACTTGGGTCTATTGAAAACTTTCTTTGTAGTCAGAGGGATCCTAACGCAGCTCAGCTGGTCAGTGGGGTGAGGAGGCAAGCATTTCTAAAGCTGCTTAGATGAGCGCTGGCGCGGCACATAGGATGGGTAGGACTTTGGTGGAACACAGATGTTGTTCTTAGCAGCCGGCACTGGGCTGGTCAGAGTGGTTCGACCTGCCCCTGGCAGACAGAGCCTTGGGCCACGGTTGGATAACACAAAGCACTTCTTGGCTGTACTGGCTCGACCTGTTCCCAACTGTTCATCCCCACAGCTGTAGCTGACCCAGCTGCCCAAAAAAATGAAAAGGGCAAGGGGAGGGACTGGCAGTCGTGAGATCAGTTCCCGGATCTGGCTGGCGGTACGGCCCTAAAAGAGCACATTGATGCAGCTGAGGTGTGGAGTTGGCAGCATCTCCTGGGAGGTGCTGGGGATAGATGCTGTTGAAATTGGCTTTGCTGTCAAATGCATTGTGTCTTCAAATAGCAGCTTTAGACAGTGAAGAAGGAGCCCAGATCCTATACTGTTACAGTTACCACGTGCGCTTTATAGCACAGCTTAGTGTTTACAACTGGCTTCACCAAGTGGTGTTTAATCACGGTCCAAAATCATTCAACAGCTTTGGACTTGTGGTCTCCCTCCATTGTCCAAGAAAAATGGATTTCAAAATCAGTGGAAGTAAATTAACAATTTGAAACTGTGGCTTAGTTTAAAATGGGGTCCTTTCTCTTTTTGTGCTGGTTTTAAAAGGTGGGTGAGTAGCATGCTTGGGGCTCACATGCAGAGCCCGTGCGAGGGCTGTACTTGGAAGTAAATAATCGTCCAGATTTCACTGTACGCCAGAAGGAAAGGGAATGAAGGGAGATGCTTGGATGGTGTTTGGTCAGCCATAAACGAAGCGAAGCTTTAAGATGAGGTGTAAGACAGGAAGTGCAATTCAATAGAGTGTCACTGGGAACAAGTTTATAGAGGGTTTCTTTTGGTCTTGTTTTAAACAAAAACAGGATGGGGGTTTTGAATAGGATTCAGAGATGAGGAGGCTGTGTAAGTGATGGGGCTTGTGCGTGTCCTTGCTGCATGGAGAGGAAGGGAATGGTCTAAAGCACCTGAAGCAAACTGAGGACATCTCACCCGGCTTGTAGCAGTCAGACTGGGGGTGACCTGTACCGGTAGAGAGGTGTACAATGAAATTGTGGAGCAACTTAATGAATCGCCCACTTTCAGCACATTAAAGCAGCCCTGCCTTTGTCTCCTTAGGGCTTTCTGAATGCTTCCTTCTTGCAACAAAATACAGTTGACGGAGGAGAGATGTGGGATGGGAATGGGGTAAGGGATTATCTCTTACGTAATACAGAAAAAGACTTTGCTAAGGAAAGATCCCTTTCTTAAAGAGACTTGCCCCTAATGTGAGAGGGTTGAACACAACTGCTCTGTGCTAACTAGGCAAATATTGACAAAGTAAGTATACTCAACAGTGAATTTTCCGATTAGCGTTTAGCAGAATTCATCTTTGCTCTAGATATCTGCCACTCTGTGATCCCTCCAGAAATCATGTGAGCCCTGGGTATAGCGGGGGACTTTTTGTTTTTCCAAACTGTTCTAGCTGTTTGTACCTCTGAACTACATTTGTGGGTATTTCGTAGAGGACAAAGGGCTTGAAATTGCATTTTCAGTGTCAGGCAAAGTTTAACAGCTGCTCCAGAGCTGCAGCTCAGGGTAAAGCAAAAGTTGCTTGCTGCTGGGGGTTGGCCCGAGTGCTAGAGCTGTTGTTTGGAAGATAGTGAGGAGATAGTGAATAATTTGCTGATTGTATTGCCGGCTCTATATCAAACTGCCTTTCTGCTAAACAGTGGAATTCACCATAAGCTGAAAGTCTGGGGGTTTTGCCCCCACCCCTTCAATGCAGATGTCCACTTGGTAGGTGCAGTCAGAGCTAGTCCTGAACACTTTTCTTTGTGTTGGTGACTTCAGCTGCTCTCTTGAAGGTACTGGCGAATCATACCTTGTGTCAAACGCAGAAAGTGTTTTTCTTCCAGAATTTTTTTTCTCCTTTTCCCCCAGATATTTCAGCTCCGTTTACTGTAAATAGTCCTTTTCTATCTCAAATGTTTTCATTTCAAAAGGCATGCAGATATGACCAAAGCTCCCTCAACCGAGGGCTAATTAAATATTTAACTTGTGTGTGTGCATGTGATGTAATGAAGGTGGCTAAATTTTAGTGTTTAGAGTGTTTACAGTAAAAATGGAAAAAGATAACCCCCAAATTTTTTGCAAGTTGACTTCACAGGTTGGAAAGATGTTCTCCAGTTCGTGGGTGGAAGTAGCAGCAGCATTGTGTGAGTGGGTCCAAAAAAATCCCAAATTTACTAGACTGCTACCACCTAGTGGTTGCTGCGTCTATTGTAAAATATCAGAATAGCTGGGGTTATTTCAGTTAATGTAGGGAAAATAGTAAATCGTCTGCTCATCTGACTGATAATGCCAACTGCTTGTACAACATTCATTTCCAGTGGTCTGTCTGCTCCAGTTTTGAGCATTATTTATGTGATGGGCTTTCTAACGCTTCTCTTGGGATGTCAGGAATGATTGGCAATAAACATTTGCTTTAAAGTCACAAAATAGTTTCCCTTGCAACACCATGTTTTATCTAATAACTCCTTAGCATCTCAAGCTCTACTCTCTATTCCACCTTAGTTCCAGGAAAAAAGAAAGCCATGGGAAAACAGAATCAAACCAGCAACCTCCCCACCTGTATCTGCTCTTTTATGTGAAACTTTCCACATTCGGTGTCTCTCTTGATAATTCGGTTTGTCTATGCAGGAAAGCAGTTTAGTCATCTTTCTTTTTCTTTCTTGCCACCTATAAAAGATTAAGCGGACTCTTCTGACTGGGCTGACTGAAAACTGCAACTTGAATTATAAATAGACGTCAGGGAAACAGTCTTTTCTTTCCACAGTTCGAAGGAAAATGATTTTGGCTACAACTATATAGTGGTTTCTTTCATGCAAGTGGAAAAGTTTTTGGATTCTCAGATGGAGTCCTTGAGGTTTTGCTTATGAATATATCTCCTGAGAAGTTCATTTTTTCCCAGGAGCTGACGAGGCAGCAGCTGAGGTACCAGTGGTTGCTTCATGTTGCCTTCCTCCGTACGTCCTTACGTCCCTGCTCGTCCCCTCTCTCTCCCTTACCTTGCCCATGTTCTTTGACTTGGGTGTCAGAATTGACATCATCAAATAGTGTCACCTTCTTATCCTCACTTCAGAGGAGTGACACCAACTGGTTGTCCATGGCAAGGTAATGTATTCTGCTCCCACAGTTGCTGAAGAAATGGCAGTGGGTGGGAACCTTGGCAAGCAGACCTCTCCGCTCTTGTCCTCTTGACCCACCAAGTGTAAATATCTGGGATAACAAATGGATCAGAAAGCATTTTACAACCTTAGTGAAAGATGGGAAAGGGGTGAAAGAAATGGCAGGCCTTTCTCATGCACCTTGCCTTCCTCACTGCCTGGATGCAAGTGGCCGCTCTGCACCGTGAATCAGCAAAATTCTGGAAACGGGAATTACCTGTCTGAGAGGAGTTTGGCCTCGTTGCAGGGATGTTTGCCCCGATCTGAATGCTCAGTCAAAATCCTCCTCCTTGTGTAAGATACAAGCCTGCTGGAATTGTGTGGCCGGCAAGGTTTTCTGTTGCTGCAGATAGGCATGTAAGCTGGGGAAAACCAGTAGTGTAGGCCAAGCCTAACCTCTGCTGGAGCGGATGGAGCGGCTGCCAGTGCGAGACTACCCTTGCAGCCATCCCTTGCACTGCGGGAGAAATCCTGCACCAGACCCGACATGGCTGTCATCACGACCGTCGTGTTTCCCACACACCTTCACAGCTCCCTTGCTGCTCTTCCAGTTCAGCTGCAGCGGAGCTGGGCTGATTCTCACCCATCCCCAAACAGCCAGGGTTTGTGCAAAGCAGCTCGCTTTTTCACCAGCTGCGAAACCAACTGTGCAGGTTGGGGTAACCACAGAGCAGCTCAACTAGTTGGGAGCTGCCGCTTTACGATATGCATGAAGTTTCATAAGGGGCCTGTGAAACTCCTTCTTGACAAAGAAAACGGCAGGTCTGGTTTGTGCAGGTAAGGAGGAAGAGCGCTCACCCAAGCACGTACGCGTCAGCACGTTCCTGGCTACGTCCCTACCTAAGTTTTGAATGTGTTCATTCAAGGGTGGTGGGCCAGCTTCGGAAGAGAAAGCCTTAGTGCATCCGTGCTCCCGGGGTCTGAAGTGGTCTCTGCCCTTCATGAAGCCACGTTGTTTAAACTTTGCATTTGTTTTTCTTGATGTTGACCTCGTCTGTTTGCCTGTGCTAGTAAGGCAACATCGCTTACCTGTGGACCACCTATCCCTTGGATTGTGTCTTTCGTGCACAGGAAATGTAATTATGGGCGAGCCATGCAAGAACAGCATAACAGCTGGGAAGGGGCCCAGGGCACAGAGGAGGGGAAAAAAGGAGATAAAGTTTGGGTACAATTCGTTGAAGGATGAGTATACTATAAGAAAAATACAAAGTATAGTATAAGAAAAATATAAATTTATATTTTTGGAAATACTGAAAGCATAACAAGAAAAAGTTAGGGAAAAATAGGGGAAAAGTGGAAAATCATGCACAATATACATGTTGAACATAAAAGTTGTGGCTTTTGCGTTTGAGTGTTCTAAAACGTTTTGGTTTTGTTTTTCTCTTACTTGAGTGCTACTGTTGTATATTCCCCTCGTTCGCTTTGCTCCTGATATGTCATGTTGAAAAACCAACTTACTCTGCATCCGCTGTCTTCTGTTTGGTCAGCAAAGAATTATAAAACATCTCTCTTGGTACAATAAAAGAGGAGCTCCTTCCATCTCGGTCTCCTCGTGCTCTTCACTCCTCTCCATCCTAACAGAGCTCACATGGTGTCCTGCCCGGCTCCCTGATCAACCCCCTCCATGCTGTGCTTGCAGTCTTTCTTTGGCCTGTCTAATGCATATCCCCTCAGGGGAGTGTTTCCTGATGGGACAGGGTGACCCACACCTGCTGGGAGGTGCCCCCCACCTTGCTGAGGATGAGCACTGACGGCGGGGGTACGGCAGCCATTTTAGGTGCTTTCTGTTGGTGTCGCTTCAAGGTCTTTGTGCCTCAGACCCACTTTGCCACTCCAGTTTTGTCTCTTCATCTGTCATCCATAGATGGGTCTTTGCAATGGTAGCAACCAAAGGCTGCTGGGGAGGAAACTCCTCTTCCCTGTTGTTTCCTTTCCCTCCTGCCCTTAGCCTAAAAGGAGCAGTGATTACGGGGTCGTTTCAGTCCAACGTAAACCCGTGCTCTGGTGAAAAAGGCCCCGGTCGCTGCGCAGCCGTGTGAATGTTAGGACTGTGCAAGGGCTGCTACAGGAGTGGGTGGCCAGGAAAGGACGAGGACCCTTTCAGCAGCAGTGGGGAGTCACATTGGTTGCCATTAATCGTTCCTTTCATCCCCGCTCTCGGGTCAAGGTGAGGCGCTGCCAGTGAGAGCCACATGCGCTCATCCTGCCCCCAAACGCTGTGTGTGGAAGAAGGCGGCAGGCAGGAACCCATAGCCGTGATTCCTTTTTAAACGTATCCCCTGTGTAGATACAGCCTGGGTTTGGCTTCTGGGCTCACGCTCTTGCCTGCACTGGCAGCCGCGAGACTCAGCTACCTGCTTTGCATCCAGGAGCACTGTGCGTGGGTCCGGCTTCTCACACGTGCCTGGCTCCTATTTCTCTGGGTTGTGGAGTAGTGCTTCCCCTTAATTATTATGCATTGGCATTTCAGCTTGTTTTTTAGAAATTACCTCTTTTGTTTATAATAGCGCTTTTTTTTTTTTTTCCTTAATATAGGCAAGAGATAAGCAATGAGTCAAACACAGAATTCGAATGCAGATTCATAGGGCACTTGTAGGTGACCTTTGTTTTCAGATACCCACATCCTCAAATTCTCTAGCATTATACACAGATTATGGCTCAGTTGCGTGTTTTAATGGGCAGATAATTAGATGAGCAATGAACTTTGTGGAAAGCTTTTGTGTAATCCACTGTCTATGTAATCGGATCTGTTTTGATTAAAAGGTGAGATTATTTTTTTTGACAGGTCACTTCTCCCCTTTTCACACCCCCCCCACCCCCCCCAAGAAAAAGCACCTCGAGGATTATGCTCTATTAAGTGATTGTTCACGATTACTGGAAATGCTGCTTAGCTTTGACATCTGTTTAATGGCCATTTATTATCATTTGTGCAAGGAGATGGGGTCAATGCAAGTTATGTTGCATTCGAACTACTAAGTGCCTGAGAACTATCTTGTTTTCTTCTGTCATTACTCCTTGCTTATGAAAAAAGCCTGTAATAGGAAATCTAGGCAATTCGCAGACAAGCACATATTGTACTGTGTCAAACAGAGAACTTTTAAACTGCTCTACTAGAGTTTCTAAATCCCTGTAGTTACTCAGCAGCTATCAGGCTTGCAGATGAACGCTGAAATGCCTGTTAGGTTGTGTGCTCCCTTGGCTGCACGCTGTCAGCAAGAAGGGGGTGGGGAGGAGGACTTAAAGCAAGGAAAGTTTCAATTTTCAGAAAGCACAACTTGCTAAGTTCATGCCCTGGAACGGTTGCTGGAAAGTGGCACTGGGGATGCAGTTACATGCCGTGCATCATCGTCAGCTTTGGCCTCCAGATCCAGTCCAGCTTATTTCCTATTTACACGTACACTATTTGTATAGAGCTTGGAAGGGGTACTGCTCCAGCCCTTTGTTCTCCTTAAATGCCTTATCTGTTTTATTTTTTTTGACACATGTTATGTCTTCAGCAATGTTAATGCTACAAACTGATAAGGAAGCAGAGGAGGTCATTAAGGTGGATGTCTTAGGTGGGTTTTGCCTTCTTGTTGGGGGAACTGTGAAGCAGCGAAGGATGCTGCTTGTTACTGCATCTTTGCTTTTATGTTTTGGTGTGTGTTGAAGACACACCTGTGGACAAACTTTTGCATCTTTTGCTTATATGATGTATACCCAACTTTTTAAACTGACCTCTGTGTTACTGCCTGGGCTACCTTTTAACATTTAATTGTACCAGTTGGTTGCATGAGGCCTTTACATTCCCTTTGAAAAGCGTTTCCCACTAGTTATGCTCTATAAGTTAGTTTGATTAATATCTGGTTGTATATTACTTCCATCTGTATCCAAATTTCATACATGAAATATTCTAAATAATACATCCACATGTCTCTGGTATGGTGTATTTGTAATAGTAGTGATCTCAACTCTTCTTTGATGTGTTAGCATTTTGCATTCTCCGGTAAAAGTGATTATATTAAAAGTGACTTCAAGAAACTGCCGAGAAAGCGAGTGTACTTTGGAAAAGAAAGCGTTTGGTTACATATTTTTAATCATCTTGTTAATTGGGTTCTGTGGTGTTTTGATCTCTCTTCAGCTGTAAGTTACTGGCCTGGGTCACAGATAAGAGAAACAGATGTGGGACGCTTGATCAGAAGCAATGCTCGTGGGTCCATGTGCAGCCTTACCGCTGGTAGTTGTGAATTAGCAGAGAGCATCCCACTGAAAGTTTCTCTCTGTTTGCTTGCAGACAGCCAGTCTGATGCGGAGACGCTAGCCACAGGAAACGAAGTCTTGGACCTGACCTCCTGCGAGAAGGAACAGCCAGAGGAAATAACAGAACTACCAGAGAGTGAGTGCGGCCCCAAGGAGGAGCAGAAGGCTGACTCCCCTCTGGCAGAAGAGGATGCCGAAGAAAAAGTGGATGGATACGAAGAGGGCCCTGAGGAAGATTCTGTAAGTAACAAAAGTCTTGACCTCAATTTTGCCAGCAAATTAATGGACTTCAAGCTGGCAGAGAGTGACCAGAGTGCAGGCAGGAGTTCTCAGACTGAAAGGAAACATGCCTGTGACATTTGTGGCAAAACCTTCAAGTTTGCTGGCACTCTTAGCCGTCACAAAAAGGCCCACACTCGTGAGGACAGAAAGGATGAAAGGAGCAGTGAGGATGAAAGCAAAAGCATTCAGGATGATGCAGGAGCTCCCTCGATGCAGGACTCTGGTCTTGAGCAGGAAGAGTCTCCGATGGACTTGAAGGTAGTGGAGTCTCCTGTGGACTGTGAGGCAACAGGAAAGGAGAATGAAGAGAGCGAAAGCATCTCTGAGGGGGAAGGCACAGAGAGAAAGTCCACTGAGAAGAGCAGTGATGACAGAAAACCAAAGACTGATGGGGCTAAGAGTACTGCAAAAGCAGACAAAAGAAAGAAAGTCTGTACTGTGTGCAACAAGCGTTTCTGGTCTCTGCAAGATCTGACGCGACATATGCGGTCTCATACAGGTAAGAGGAGACTTGAGCGCAGAACAGATTACGAGCAGGTCTGCCACCAGACTCAGGCATCTGCTCTGTAGGTGCACGATTACTGCTAGCACTTGAGGTTGGAGACACTGCTTTTAGTCCTACAGGTATCTGCAAGGTGTCTTCTCTGCCCCAATCCCCCATGCTGCATATAAAGCCTATCGAGGGAGCGGGAATTGTCAGAACTGCCTTATCTTCAATTCCCAAACTGTTTTTCCCCATGCTTGCTTACAGAGTTTAGAGGTGAGGGCAAGTACGGAGACCCATGGGCAGTTGTTCTGTCCAGCTTCTGACTCCCTTCTTGTCATGTGCGTGCGGCTCTACCTCTTCCTGGTATTTTGACGAGCAGTGGAGAAACTTGGCAGTATATGATAAGACTTCATCTCTGAGTGAAAGTTTAGAGAGAGAGAGTCTGGTTTTGTCTGATTATCTAAGCCTGGTACGGGTAATGCGCTGGTGATCTGTGTGACCTGTTGCTTGAGTGAAAGGCAAAGCTACAGTGGGCACCCTGCTCTTCATTCAGGCTTCGGCAGGGAAGCTGGAACACAGGTAGTAAAACGCTTCTCTGATGGCTTGACTTGGCAGTTAAAATATGTGGGATCGCTTTATGCGATACACAGTTTGCAGCAGTACCATGCAAAGGAGATGAAGCCATGAGCCAGCTCAAAGGTGAATTAATCATTCATCCTTATTAATGCATCCTTATTAATGATGCATTTTACCTGTCAGCAAGCTGCTCTGACATGGGAAGATGGGTGCAGTTTGACATTTTGTATCTTTTTGAAGGTGCTCTCTGCTGAAGATGACATCTTTGTGATTAACAAAATATTTGTGCTGTAATTGATGGTGGTGTTTAATAAACTACACCAAAGACAAGTGCCTTAACCAAACTTTTTACCATTCTGAATCATAAATATTGACCTCTTGAGTGCAAAACTGACCCGTTTTCTTCTGGCGTTGAGCCACAAGTGAAATGGGGGATGGGTCCCATTCTTGTGCCTATTTTCATACTAAATTCGGAAGTTTTGGAAAGATGCTAATACCGAAAGTACTGAGCTTTGCCCCCAAGTGATACACTGGTGTGTGCTCGTGGAGATTCCCGTACCGTATGTTTTAATCGTTTTCATTGCATGCTGAGCTATGCAGGCCTTGTCGGAGCTTTTTTTCCCCCATTTGTTTCTCTGTTTGCCACTGGAGGACGTTTTAACATAGAATAGGTGTTGAATAGGAACCTGGGTCAGTGCTTTCTTCAAATTTAATAAATGTAAATACCACCTATCCTCGCTGTTAAATCAGCACATTTTCAACTGAGGATTTTGCCTCAATACTGTGGGTTGACTCTCCTCCTCCTCTCCTTTCCACTCGTTCAGCTATATTGGCAAAATACTGTCAGGTATTATTATATCATTGCTTATACCTTGGTTTTAACGTGTGGGTTTTTTTAAAGATAACTGTAAGGTTTTGGAATTTCTTTACTCAGAAGAGGAACGTTTGGGACATGCTGAAGTATGCAAGAAACCTCTGCCTGCCTACTGAATGGCAGTTGGGCTGGAAATGTTTCATTCTCCTGGTACAGACTGCTTCCCAGCAAATAGTTGCGGGGTGCTCTGGTGCCGCCTGCCCAAGCACAGGGTGAGCCATGGCACTGCATCAGCCACAGCCAAGTGCCGGATGGGCAAAGGCTGTCGGCCGAAAATGGTCCCGGGGAGCCATGCCCTCCCTTGATAGCAGATGCCCAAGCAAGGCACCAGAGAGAAACGTTTCTAAGAAGCATCAGGCTTCCCAGGGCCAGCAGGACCTACTTGCACATTTCAGCCAGCCACCTCACGTTTGTAACTGGTTTTCTTTTAATGATCCCAAGCATTATTACAAGTGAGAAATGAGCCACAAGTGTCTTGTTCTGTATGCTCATTGGCACAAGATGGTGTCTTGATGGAATTGCAGCACTGAAAAAACTTTAATAGGTGCAATCGGAAACAGAGAATGAAGTGGTCAGGGTGGGACCTTCGGTTCTTCAGGGCAGACGGCACCTTGGGGCACTGTGCTTGGTTGGGACTTTGGGTGAATTTTGTCTGTGGGGCTGTGGTTGCTTTGTTTTCTGATGAGCTCATGCTTAGGAAAGCATTCAAGCATTTCAGGTGCAAAAAGCAGCTCTGAGATCAGAGCAGACTACCTGTTGATTAAAGCAGGGGATGCCTGCAGCTGCTCTGCGGCTTAAGATTGCAAAATAAGAGGAAGAATTTTGTCCTCTGAGTAGCATTTGTGGAATGGGCGTGAAGAGGTTTTTCAGGGGCTTTCACATGTCACTCCTGTCCTAAAGCACCAGTGGGCTGAGGAACACTAGCAGCTCTGTAAATAACATCCCGAGGCAGGCATTTTTCACTCGGTCAGTAAATTTTGATCACCTCTAACAGACACCTCCTGTGTCCCATGAATGCCTGACAAGTCTAGGTCCTTTAGCTGCTCTGTGTCCATTTTGAAACGTGATGATACTGGCTTCTGCTTCACAGAAAGAGGAGGGGCTGTTGTAGCAAGGGTAATCCCTGACAGCTTCTCTTCAACTTTGGTGATTAACTTGCGCATTTCATGCTTGCCCATCTGTCAGCATCTAAGAGAGAGGGAGATGTTTTCTCATACGCTGTTTGGTTCAGTTTTTAAGTGCTGTTGACCACAGTTACCTGGGCAGTATCCTCATCCTTCCATCTCAAGTCCTCTCTCTTCGCGTGTATCAGGGGCTGACCTGCAGCAGGGTGCCCCTGTGGTGGGCTGATTTCACAAAGGCTTTTGAGCTCCAGAGGTCGACTGCAAGCTTCTTCCAGAAAAGTTGCTGACTAAATTAGATGGGATGCTAGCGAGCACCTGGGGCTTATGGTCTTCCTCCCTTCTTAGTGCAGGGCCATACCAAGCTTGTAGAAATCTCAAGACACTTAGTTTTGGTTTTTCATTTGTGCCCCAAGGGATTTATCTGTATTCCTGCTTGCATGCCATCCGCTAGTTTGCTAGTACAGAAGCAAAAAATCGGCATAAATGCGACATCCATGTTTGGTGTAGGTACTGAATTTCCAAAATGCAGAGCATCGTACACTGCTTGAAACAAGAGGGAGGTGCGTTTGTGACCTTACGGCTGACTTTGTATTGTAATTCTCTTCTAGGTGAGAGACCGTACAAGTGTCAAACCTGTGAACGGACCTTCACTCTGAAACACAGCCTGGTTCGTCACCAGCGCATACACCAGAAAGTCAAAAATGCCCGAAACCATGGGAAAGAGAGCGACAGGGAAGAGACCCAGTCGAGGTGCGGAGAAGACAGCGAAAATGAGTCTAGCCACAGTGGCACCAACCCCATCTCAGAAAATGAGTGCGACTCCGCAGGGGGCGTCGGTAGCCATGCATCACTCATGGGAAGCCGAAAAGAGTCCCTGGCTGGCACGGCCAAGGACTCCCCCTGCAGAGAGGAGAGGCCGAGCGGGCGAGGAGCCGGCACCTGCCTTGCAGAGCCCACCAAGAGTGCACAGAAACAGGCAGCGAAAGACCAGGAACCTCGGGGTAGCTCCGAGCACGAGAGGCCCTCGGGTTTCATTCAAGACTTGCTGGAGATGCACAACAAAAAGTCTCCCATGAATCACATCCTTGCCTCTGCAGACAGTGCGCCTCAGCTCTTGGGGGTTGAATGACTTGCTAGGAGGTTGGACCCGTCCCAGCACGCAAACTGAAGCCAGCAGAGCAAGGTTTCTGGAGTCTTTGTTTTTGGAAGAGCGAGCTACAGCTGTGGGGAGAGTATGGCAGACTGGACGCGGTGCCATATGCCTTTCGGTATAATAATGCAAGAGACTACAGTATATACTGATTTGAGTGCCTTACTACTTTATTAGATCTTTTGGTATCATAGATTTTTTTCAAAAATGATTTTTTTTTAATATTTTAATGAATTATTTGGAGAGGACCTTTTTCATTTAAGCATTAATGTTACCTTTTGTATTGGTGTGCGTGAGCTTGTTCTTGTATATCTGTGATAGTCGCTGTGTTTGTTCTCTGAGCTGGAAATGGGGGCAGTGGGGTGGGAGGCCCTTGGATACCACAGCCAATAACTGGAAGAAAAATTATGTGAATTTCATATGAAAAAGTCAGAGGAAATGCAGATGAGATGTTGATGTATTGTTTTTTCTCAGTAGATGTTCTTGCATTTGCCACATGGTGGAGCATTAAGCCTGTTCCAGGCCTGAACAACGTGGCAGTTGAAGGTGTTCAAAGTGGTTCAAGCCAAAAGCAGGAAACACAACAAATGTCAACCTCACGCTTGTTTCCACTTTTCAGCATTAGAAATGGTCTTCTAAATCCTAGGGGGTTTTTCTGGCCATCGTGGACTGAGCGTGTATACAGAGAAGAGTTACATAGCAACGTAACCTATGGAAATTATGCACCCGCTGTTATATATGTTTGATTTGCTTCAGTATATTATTATTATTATTATTTTATTATTATTTTATAAATCCGTCAGTTCGCTTGTCTCTGCAGTCAGCAGAAACCAATGGGCAATATTTGCCCACGCAGATGTATAACGCAGCTTGGATCCCCTCTCGAAATGTTTTTGACTTAACGCTCTCACCAGCTCCTCTTCTTATGTTGCAGCTCTTCTACTGTACTTTAAATGAAACCCTTCCTCTGACCGGAGAGTCGATTGGAGGCCAGCGAGGTATCATCACACCTGTACAGGGGAACATCTCACTCGCGGTGGGGTGCGAGTGCGTGCGTGTGGGTGCGTGTGCGTGCGTGTGTGTTGGGGGGAGAAGCGTGCGAGAACGGGGCCGTGTAAGGCCCCTCCAAGTGCATAAGAAAGGCACTGCGAGTTCTAGATTAATCTTGTTGCAATCACATCGGTGACAGCGTGTGTTACGTAAAGAGCAAAGTTATTCCGTCTTCCAGCTGAAAGCAAGCAGGAGAGAAACGCGAGCCTTACCGTCATCTTGCTACTGTCATGTTCTAGAGCAAGAAAATACTACTGGTAAATAAAACTACAGATATAAGACATGTTAAAAATAAATAAAATAAATTAAAAAAAAAAATTCTTCCTGAGATTTTGGGGTTGATGCTTGAAGACTTGAGGTGTGTGTCTAAATTTCATATCAATAATTCGGCCCCTTTAATGCTGGCGGCTGGAATTTCTCCGTATGGCTCCTGTTGCCGGCAACAGGTGACACTCCAGCCACCGACATTGAAGGGGTTAAGCGAAATGTATCCTACTGTAGCTGTGCATTTTTAGGAGTGCCCAGCGTTTTTGTTGTCCTTGTTGTTGTTGTCCTTGTTGTTGTTTGTTACTTGTCCTTCAGTCATGACCTCTGGGACAGACAGACCATAATAGCCATTGCCGGAGCCTCACTGTGCTATTCCACCACCGCAGCCCCCCAGCCCAGCCCGCACTGTGACC
>NW_008795259.1:1406850-1415818 GCF_000699145.1 Aptenodytes forsteri | reverse complement strand
AAATTGTTATTACTATTATAATTATAATAATAATTATTATTATTATTATTATTTTGGGTATTTTTTGGTTTTCGTCGTTTTGGTTTTGTTGTTTTGGTTTTGGTTTTTTTTGCAGCTCTCCACACTAAACTGCGCAATACTGTGGGGGAGAAGCCATTACTAAACTATATGCTGCAGAACAATGTAGCAAGTAATTAATTCCCAGCAGCCTGCCGGGACATCTGCTAGCAATAATCACTATTGATTTAAAGCTTTATTTAGCCTTTATCTGTATCCTAGTAGAGTATAAGATCTTGCCACATTTTATTGACATTTTTATTAGTTGAGTTTGACTGAGAACCGTTGCTGTTGTTGGGTTTTTTTGTTTCCCCTCCTCCCCCAATATTAAACTGTGAAATTTATAATGTGTTTAAACTATGGGTGAATCTTAGGCTTTAGTTTGCATGTTCAGCTAATTTGTCTCTATACGATTTTTGTTTGAATCTTTTTTTTTTTTCTCCTCTCTCAGGGCTTTTACAAAAAACAAAAAAACAAACAAAAAAGGATCTTCTGAAATTCTTTTGCCTGAGTTGCAATGGACTTAACATTGAGATAATTCAATCACTACATTAAGCACTTGACTGTGAAAGCCGCAAAAAAAAAAAAATAAACAAAGGAAAAAGAAAAAAAAAAGAGAGAACCTTGTTTGAGGCTGTTGTGAAATAACTCTTGGGGGCTATGTGACGGTCTGATTCCGTTTTCAGAATGATTCTTCATCTTCTCTCTTCTCTCTGTGTGTCTCCTTTCTCTTCTCTCTCTCCACGAAGGAAGTTTAATCCTAGTGATTTCATCCCATGCAGGAAACAGTACTAAATGTGTAGAATTCATATTTTTCTAAAGGGAACTTAAACTGCTGCTACGAATTGTGTACAAGACTGGTTTATGCCACATGAACAGAGAATCACACATTTGTTTTGGTACTTTTATTCATCTTTTTATTCAGTTGTACAGTACTTCCAAATTCAAAATAAAAAGTAAAAGTTGTTCTGTATCAAACCATCTAAGCAATAAAATGTTATATTTAAAAATTATAGGTTACAAAATGGACGTGGCTTTTCTTGTGGGTTTTGTTGTAACTTGCTTTCAGACTTCTCTGCTAGAGGACAACGTACAAGCTGGAGCTCATCTGTGTAAATAGCGTCGCTCTTTCTCTTCCTTCAGTTGGACTGACTTTGAACTGGAGATGATTGTAGCACTTTGAAAATTCACGTTCATTTTGACCACCATTTTCTGGTAGTCAAACCATTGACTACAGTCAAACCAATGACTACCGTTTTCTGGTAGTCAAGCCCCTTTGAAACGGTGCTTTTCTCTGGGGGCAGTTCCTTAACGTAGCAACCGAAGACAGCAGGAAAGTACTTCTTCGGTGCTGATTTTCCTGCGCGGGCGTTGGGTCAGGGTTCTCTGCCCTTTTTTTTGTTAACTGTAGCCCCACGGTCATGTGAGTGAGTGTCCTTCTGGCACGTTGTGGTGGTTAACGGTGTATCAGTCGTTTTCTGTATAAACGAAGTAGGTTTCTGCCGCCATAGTTTTATTTTTACACAGATGCGTGTGGCGCTGAAATCTTCAGGATGTGTTTGAAAGCCACGTGCATGTGTCAAAAAAAAGAAGAAATCCTTTGTTTTAACTTGTTGGCAACTGAGCTGCATTTGATACGCTTTCCTATAAATAAAACACACTTCATGGGACAATGAGCCAAAGAATCATCTGAGTTGCGTATCCAGTTCTGGAGGCCAGGGAATTGCAGCGAAGCTGAAGCATCCGCATCTTCCTAAGTCCTGGTGGGATGGTTCTTTCTGGCAGAGAAGTGAACCAGGTTCAGAATGGGAGAGACATACCCAGGGGGTAAAGTGCTGCTGCTTTCCTCCCTCTAGCCTCCTGTACCTTTGTGACAGAGGTTAAAACTCCCCACAGCACTCTCTCTGGTGAGGACCTGGTCCCGCACTGCCAAACAGGGATAGGTTAAAAGAAAACCAGTTGGTCAGCCAGCTCTGCCCCCAGCCGAGGAGATCTGATGAAGCAGGGCTCTGTGAACTACCTCTGGGTGTGCTGAAGGGGTGGAAACAAGATTCCTGAGGGAGGAAACCTGCAGAAAATCACTTTCTTCCCTCTCCCACCTACTGGCCTGAGAAATCTCCCCTCCTTTTGTGAGACGGATGGGAAAACTCTCATCCAAAGGGTGTGGGGACCTGTCATGAGGTGTAAAATCGAATGGGATGAGTTTATGTGGCTAGGAAGTGATCGTGACTACTTATGAAACAGATGACTTAGAAAGCACTTGGTTCTTGGCTGTGGAAGGGTGCAATTTGTGTACCCAGCCCTTTTCTCCTTCTGCCTAAATTTGTCTGTGACCATCCCTGAGCTGGGAATTTCCCTGCTCTTCTTGCTTTCCACAGGGTAACGTCCTGCAGGCCAGCTGAACTTCGCTCCTTCCTGGTTTCTCTCTCCCTCCTGCCTCTGCTCCTCCCCGCTCTAACTCCGGTGGCAGCGATAGCTAGAGCTGGCCTGAAACATCAGGTTGACAGAGGGATGGGGAGGTGGTGGTGTCTCCATGTGCCTCCTCCAACTCGCTGCTTCCTTGCCTCATTCCCTAAAGCTTTTTTTCCCACCATTTTAAAAGTGAAGCCGCAGGTTAATTCTTGACGTGGATGGCGAGAGCGGCACAGCCCCCATGGTGTGGATCCGTCTCACAGCAGTGCCTCAGGTGTGAAGTCCACACGCTCGCCCCAGAGCGTTAAGGTTTGGGGGAGACCCAAGTCCTCTGCCACCACGGGGATGCCTTGGCGGCGAGGGGCACCAGGGGGGTAGTTTTTTTGGAAGCATGGAATATGAATCTGTGGGCTGTGGACCATGGGGATGCGCAGGAGGGCTGGTTTGAGATAGCAGGCTTGGGTGGAAACTGGCTGTCCCAAAGTAGGATACGGAGCCTGGTTGGAGCGTCTTTTGCGTATTTACTGAAACTGAAATGCAAACTGGTAAAGAGAAAGGAATAAAAGTATTTGCTTTCCCTTATCCAGCTGTCACAAAGTACCCAGCATTTGGGGGATGGGAGGGCTGTATACCTACACTTAGATCTTCAGAAAGTGAATACAATGAGAAATGATTTGCTGTGGACACTATTAACATAGTATTTTGCCCTGTTCTGTTGAAAAAAGTCTCAAAATTAGATTTATTTTGCCCTGTTCTGTTGAAAAAAGTCTTTCTCAAAATTAGATGAGTCACAATTCAACTAGCAAGGAAGGCAAGGGGCAAAAGTTTACTTGAAACCTTTCCTTGCTCACAAGCCTCCGGTTTGGGGAATCACACATGGCTTTTTCTTTAGGCATTTCTGTGGAGATTGGGAGTTAAGACGGGATTGACAATGTCACTTCCGGAAACCCTGAGGGTTGGACTATCTGCAAAAGGGAGACGCAAGACCCCAGCACGGAATAACTGGCACTTTCTGTATGTCAGTCTAAGAGGCACCATCTTTTATCATCCACTCTGATAACACAGGAAAAGAAAAAGATGGAGAAATGCATTGACTGGATTGTTTAATCGGGACATCTCTAACTGCTGGGCCGTGGAAAAATGGGCCACACTGGCATTTCCCAGGACTTGGGTACCTGAGCAGCCAACGTCAGGGAGGAAAGTGAGTAAAACCCATACAACGCACCAGTATCTTCTGGTGACGTGGGTCACTCGGGCTCACCAGCCTAGGAGCTGCGTAAAGTGCTTATCCTCTCTAGTCCCTTTCCTTGGCAGTAATTGCAATCACCTGCGCAGGAGGGAGGCTCGCTGCAACTGTGCTGCAACTGTGCTGCAACAGGGAAACAGGCAATAAGGACGATGCTGGGTTTTGCTCTCCGATCTGCTTAAATAAGGCAAGTGGAAGAGCCACATTTTGACTCCGGGGAGTTTGAAAACCTCCTTCATGTCAGAGAGGAGCTGAGTGTTTCACAAAAAATGGTCCAAGGTTTGGGGATGGGAAGAAAGTGCGTGTATGGGAAAAGGTAAGTATCTAACCTGCTAGTGGGATGACATTATTTGACTAGACATCTCCATCTTAGACTGCCTGCGCTGTGGCTGACCTGGGGAGATGATCGGTTGCCTGGCTGTGTATGTACTGCAGGTTGGTAGCACCATGTCACTGTGGTGACCCCGGACTCCGGGTCCTGGGCATACTCTGGAGTTCTTGGGTTTGGCCTTCAGCCACACACTGGAGCTGCTCTCCTTCCTCCGTGTCCTCACGTGCACACGCAGGGAACAGGGGAAACAAATGTCCAGGAGCATACTGTTGTCACTACCTGGAAACCAGTGACCACCGATACCTGCACATTTGCTGGCAGATCACAGGATTTCCCAAGTCTCAGGCAATTAGTGCCATGCTGGATCACAGGATTAGAGAAAGTGGAAATACCCCTAAAATGACAGGAGGTTCAGCACAGCTGGGATTCCTGAGGCCACAGCTCTGCTGAGGGGGTATATGGTCGCAGTGCGTTCCTCTGGTTTTGAAGCAAGAACATCATTAGCAGGAAGTGTTTTGTTAATGCAGCCCCCTCTAGAGCCTAAAGCGTGTCCTGCAGAGGCACAGACGCACTCGGCGAATTTGAAGCTCTTGGCCTTTCTCAACATGGCCACAGGGGTGTCTTTCCTAGTCACCTCAGCTGAGGATTGTGTTATTGGGAATGCAGTTTTAGGTGATTTAACCCCTTCTCACCAGTCCTGAAAGCACGATTTATACCAAGTAAGCACAAGGTGTTTCTCCTACAAGTTGAGTGGGTGTCGGACACTGGCGGTGTGCGCCCTTCGTCCTATGAAAAGTTACGGACTCATTTGTCCTGTGGTGTGCACGTGTTTGCTTGGGACTTACTAGAGGACTGGGGGGGCACAGCACAGAGAGGAGTGCTCTGGGGCAGAATTATCTGGTGTTTTAGGATCTCTCACAGCTGCACCTCTTCCAGGTGCGAAGGCTGCAAGAGCATCCCTGTGTGCTGCCGGGGCTCATCGCTGGCTTCACCTGGGCAGTGAGGCCTATTCAAAGCAAGGGGTGGGGTGAAGGATAGGAGGTGGACAAGGAGAACAGCGTTGCATTTGTGCACTGCAGCAGCAGTTGTTGTTCTGTATTGTAAAAAAAGATATTTATGAAACTGTTTTTCCAGTGGGATCTCTTTTTTTCAAAGAAATTAAGTGGATTAACACCTGGGAGAAAGACAGTGGAGAGGCAGAGGCAAGTCGGCCTGCTCCAAAGACAGCAGTGAAGACACAGACTGATGGCAGGTTACTGCACAGAACGGGATGCCTAACGGATACAGAAACATCTACCTTGCTGTTGCTGGCTGCGCGTGTCACCTCAGGTAAGTGGCATGTAATCTGCACACGTGTCACGGTGTTAGTGGGGTGCCTGACAGAGGAAAAAGTTGATCGAATTCTCTAGGGAAACTAAAACCTTCAGAGTATTCCTAGGTAAAGGGCCAAGATGCCTTCCTTTCAGGATGCATCTGAAATCACCCCATGGAGCTGAAACTAAGTAAAGATGGAGTTGAGAAGCATTGCTGAGGCTTCCCAAAAATTCTAGTATTGCCTCCTATTTTCAGTTCTCAAGTCCCCTCTCAGCCTAACAAAAATGACGTTCAAAGGAAGCAGGTTTTTTTCATGTGTTAAATACTAGTAAGCGGGAAGACTTCCCTGGCTCGCTGAACCTCACTGTGTAACGCGGTAGAAAACCTTGTAGCAATCCTCTGAGCAGTAGGAACTGAAAAGAGCTTTCTCCTTTGCTGTGCTTGTTGTTTATTTCTCCCGCGCCAGATTTGTCTCTCGTTTGGCAGGGAAAACTGCCAGGAGTGTATGAGGAAACTCTGGACGATGGGCATTTGGAATACGCTGTTGTGAAAGCGTTTGAGCTTCTCTAGGGCCTTTCAGCAAAGGGTGGTGAAGCAGTTTACGAACGTCAGTTAATAGGAGGCTGTAAATAGGAGAGAAGTTTGCTGGAGAAAAGGCTGTTCATCATGAAAGGCCGGATCTATTTTCATAATCTCGGAGGCAGAGGTTAATGCGGTAAAGGCCAGCTCTGCTGTGGGCTGACTTTCCGTCAGTCATTTTTAGCCTGTAACCGCACAGAGAGCATGGCCGTGCTACTCATAAAAATGTGCGAAGGTTAGGACAAAATGTTAGCTAGAGGGACGGGTGGCTCTATAATGCGTGAGCCAAGCAGCTGGGATACGAGGAACAGCAAAACGTGCCTCTTCGCAGCGAGTACGCAAAGAAATGGTCCTGCGTGAGTGTGTGCGCGCACACAGGACTAGCAGCCCCTGCCCTCAGGCCAGGAGTGGGCGCAGGAATGAGTTCAGATACATTTGGGTAACTAACTAAAGCAACCATTGTGTTAACCTTTCCTCCCAGCTCCTGTTATCTGATTGTACAGAGAAAGACAGCTTAGATTTGCAACTAGATTTGTTGTTTTAAATGAGCAGCACCTGACTTTTAATGGATCTGCACCCAAAAGAAGTATTTCTATTTTATTTTAGGGTGATGGCAGTGCTGGTGGTGAGACGTAGGCTTGCTTTGACCAATAAGTATTTCTCCCAAGTGTTTGCAACTCAAGCTTTACCACGTGACCTGTGCTTGGGAATGGAAAAGTGACTGGGTAAAACCTGGCTGTAAACAAAAAAGGTAACCATTTTCATTGCCGTTTTCCTCTATTTCTACTGAAGTGTAGCCCTACTTGATGCACGGGGCTCCCAGGTAGCAGCTGGGGAGGAGGTAGAACATGGGAGGACACGTGCTATCTCACGCGCTGCTGCTGAGTGCGATACAACACTCATACACTTTGCCAGTAAATCCCTTTTTGGTGGCAGGATATTGAACACCGTTTCATCCGTTGCCTTCAAGATGCTTATATGACTAAAGCTTTACAGGCTTCAAGGTTACATACATCAGGTCCGTTATGCTCCACAGCTGGAAAAATCGAAGTATCAAGCTGCCTGGGAACACACAGCAATCCGTGAAAAGTCTGCACCACAACACAGCGAGTTTGATTTTTGATCTCCTGTCTAGATCATTATCTGCCAGTATCTTTTGCAGCTGAAACCACAGAGGCCTTTTAGCACAGCGACCTGAAACCCAGAACGGGCGCTGAGCTGGTTAGAAAAGCTTGCCAGGGCTGTAGGTAAGGGAAAGGAAGGGATCCGGAGAACTGAGCAACCCGTGCACCTCATGGTAACACATCTTGGCACAGCACGCAGAGCCATGTGTGCTTTTGATGCATTTGGTTATTACTTTTTGGTGAATACGCCTCTCATAAACATTTTTGAAGTTTTTTCTGAACCAAAATATTCTCTTTAGCCATTGTACAACAGCTGCTTAAAAATGAAGGTACTCAATTTGAACAACACTTAATTAAAAGTGATAGCAGCTCCTATCAGGGTTCCTTGTGGTAGTGTTTTACTGAACTGCAGCCGTGGGACGTTTTGCAGTTTGTCAACAGATCCTCGGTGGCCTGCACTTATAACCGCCGAGGTGAATCACCGACATCTGTTTTGATGCAGTTCTACAAATTCAGCAAAATAGCAATGATGGGGTGATGGCCCTTGGGGATTGCCACTAAAGGAAAACGGGAGTAACCCCAAGGAGTGCTGCACCTAACTAAAGGACCAGTAAATGACACCCAGTGAGATGCTTTTAACGGGACCTCGAGGGAACGTCTTACCCTGTGTGAGCATAGAATAACACTACTGAGTGAAGTCAGTGATTGTTCCGGCTACATGACTGCAACTGATGCCTCATACTTCATCCTCGTCGTACCTTTTAGTTGGGGGTGGTCGCAACAGGATGCTGCAGTATCACAACCTGCCAGACTACTAATACGTTGGAAAGGAGATGGTCCCTGTGCAGTGTGGTTTTTAAAATACAAGCTAAATCCTCTTTAATTTTTTTTCTTCCTTCTGCAAGACTGCTTTTCCTGCAGTCCCTAACAGCAAGATGTGCCTCCTGGTTTTCAGCTTGCTTACAGTAGCAACGAGTTGGGATTAGCTGGGCAAAACATCATTTCCAGCTGTGAGAAATACTTCCACTCTCTACGAATGAACCACTATTACAACCAACCAAGCATTAACTAAGTCTTAAATACTGGCTCTAAGGAAAACATAACAGACTTGCTTCACAATCAATCAACTTTGTTAGGGTATTTGCACTTGCTTCTAATTATAACCTGTTATTTTGGTGACAATGTTTGCCATACTGTATGTGATAGTCATCAGGTGCCATTTAAATTCGAGCTTTTCCCTTTCAATGGAAACCTGCAATAGGGTATTTCAGGAATTTCCTCCCTTCCGTGTATACTCCTGGTAAAGAAAACAGTTTGTTCTTTCTGTCTGTCTCTCTTGGAAACTTACTGGTGGACTTGCCAGCTGAGGTTGGGATCAAGCATGCTGTCGTGGTAAGGTCCTGTGCACTGCTGGCTTCTGTAGCGCTGTGGATCCAGGCTCATGCAAGGAACTATGTTTCAGTGTTCTGGATGGACTGGACTCTCTGATTCAGCTTTCAAGGAAAAAATACTCCAGCTGAAGAGAGAATGTGGACCTATTTGTGTCTGAGCATGGTCAAGGTGCACATGGAGTTAAAAGGCCCGATTTAATCTAACTTCAATTGCAGGAAACCTTGCTGAGGAGCCTACGACCAGGAAACCAGATGACAAAGAGGCAGCGTGGATGCAGCATCACTATTACCCCTGCTTCTGCAATACCTTACGCTGACCCTGTAGGTGGCTATAGCCCTGACTTTTTTTTGGAAGCAAATGCAAGACACTAATATTTACAGCTTTTCAGAGTTTAAGTTTCATGTTGTGAATTATTTTCTTAAAAGCACAGAAAAATGCAGTGCTCAGACTTCACAGAATCATAGAATCTTTAAGGTTGGAAAAGACCTCTAATCATCGAGTGTCCAACCGTCA
>NW_008795259.1:1389799-1406625 GCF_000699145.1 Aptenodytes forsteri | reverse complement strand
ACACCCACCTCGCTACAACCTCCTTTCAGGTAGTTGTAGAGAGTGATGAGGTCTCCCCTCAGCCTCCTTTTCTCCAGGCTAAACAACCCCAGTTCCCTCAGCTGCTCCTCATAAGACTTGTTCTTGCTTACTTCAGTGACTAAGACACAGCAGAGAATGATTAAGAAAAGCCAGACACGGTTGCTCTAGCCCATCCATTTAGATGCTGCTCTCTCGTGCTTGTCTGTTATGAGAAGCAGCTGTCACTGGCTTGGGAGATCCCTCAGCTGGCAGCTTTTGGTATTGATGGCTGTAATAATGGAACCTTGTATGGTATTTTATCTTCAGGGTAAGTGCTTTAATCACACTTGGTCCACCAATGCAGCTTCATCTGAATGAAAATTACACTGTCTAGCTCCATCCAGGCCCTGTAGGGCAGGACTGTATCATCTGTTTTACTAAATATACACTGAGGCTATCTTGAAAATTTCTCTTGTTCAGACGCTTGTGTGGCTACGTATATTAACTCCAAGTATTCTCTTCACTATGTCAAAGAGACAGCTCTTAAGTTACGGTTTCATTAGGTGAATTTAAGTGGCACAGGGAAAAAAACTCAGTTAAAGCAGGACAAACTGTGGTTTCCATGTAAGCTGAACAGACCAGAAGCGATGAGGAAAGACAGGTTAGGTTTCAGTTTTCCCTCACCAGTTAAGGGACTGGAATGTTGTAATGCTGAAATTTTACTGCATCTTGGTTAATATAGATTTATAATCAAGACGACCAACGTGAGGGGACAGAAAGATAGCCTACTGAAATTAAGGCTGCAATGACTGGCTTAGAAAGAATAGAGACCAATCTGAAGTCTCAAAAATCTAATCTTAATCTTTTCAGGGAAAGATGAGGCAGACTTCAAATTTGAGAGTTATTTTTATGTTGTCTGGGAGCTAAAAATACATCTTAACACATCTACTTTTAAGTTTTCCCTTATTTATCCACAGATGTAGTTCACAAATACGGGAGTCTCAATATCCTTTATTTTTAAGCCATTTTTGTTTTGCTTTTGCTAGCTTTTTTCCCCAGCAAGTCTTACCTTCTTCTGTTTGGATGCAGTACATCTGCTTGAACTGCTACTTTCAGTATTACTGCCTGGAATATTATTGTTTGCTTGGTCAGACAATGGCATGCACTTTAAAGCTATAGGAATTTGGCCTTGTTATATAGCCTTGTGCTTCAGGAGCCTTTAAGCACCTTAACAGATCCTTCTCACGCTGCCTACAACAGTTTAACAATAGGTTATTCTTTCTGGAAATGTAGGGAACTATGGCTCAGTTTTAACAGATCAGGATTCAAGAATTTACTGAACATTTTCCCAGGGCCCTCCCTTATTCTTATAAGGAATTTTAATTTTAACATTAGTCCATTGTCCAAAACATCACAGAATACTTCCTTGCTATTATTCCCATTCCAAACACACTTGCAGAAAAGCAGCTTTTTAAGAATAGCGTGTTTTCACTCTTTGCATGTTTGCTACTACAGGTTGCTTATCAAGGAAAAGAGCACCAGCATACCACTCAGGCTTTTTGGTGCCATACTCATGCTTTATTTTAAAAAAAAAGCTACACAATGCTAAGAAAAAAAAAATCAAGTTTAGTTTACAAAAAACCTGCAGCCATTTTCAAGAGATCTGATCTCACTTATAAATGAAAGTCAGCAGGTAAGAAAGTAAATGTTAATTTAACATTTCAGTTGCGGTACATCATCTGAACTTAATCATCCAAAACAATCATTCTTAAACTGACTGTTGATGGTATCTACACAAACAATCATCTATATCACTTGATTAAAAAAAAAATCCCTGGGAAAATTTAGAGATAAATGGAAAAATGTCAGAACAATGTTATTTAGCCTACCTATAAACTCTTGCAGAAACTGAAAGATCTTTCTGGCTTTGCTGTCCTCTAAGTTAACCGCAATTCCTCTGTGTATTTAAGAGAAGTCTTAGTCTAAAGCTGCTAAATTCTGTTCAGTGAGGGGATTAAACTGGTATAACATGAATCTATGTAGTTACCATCAAGTTACACTAGTGCTATGTCTTACTATCTCCATGGAAGTGTATTGTGCAAGTCTCAAGTACTTCAAAACACTCCTGAAACAGCCCTTGTATCACTCCTATGAGGTAGGTACTGTCCTTCCTTTGGAGAAGAAAAGAGAACAGACTCTCAACTGCTGCTCAGTACATCAGGCACACCGAAAAACAGGACAACCAGCCTATGTTAGTATTTGATCTTCCTGCTGCTTCCCTGAATTCAGAGCTTTCAACCGCAAGATTTTGTTTAGCACCATGCATTCCAGGAATAAACAGTGAATGATGCTTTTGATTATATCCATTCCAAGGTCAGGAAGATGTTCAGCATAACTGTTTTGAAACAAGCAGAAGCACTGCCATCACTAGTCTGCTCCATTCATCTCCACAGCCTACAATTAATTATTTTGTACATGAAGAATAAAGATGATACTTCATCCTTCAGTCTGACAGCAGCCACTCTTCTTTCTCAGATTAAATGATACTGGGAAAAAAAATGAACTGCTGTCACAAAGCAGACAGCATACAGAGGGCTACAAGTATCAAACGCAGTTCAAGTGTAGCTAAATTAATGCTTTGGTACCACTGTAGACATGAACCCTAAAGCAGTTTTTCTTACCCCACGTATAGACTCATTAAGTCTTCACAATTTTTTGAACTGGTTAAGGAGCTGTGAGAAAGGAATTAGTAGTGGTCCTTCACACTAAGGCTATAGTTTATTTGCAGTCTTAAAGCCATTTCAGCGTCTCTTACTAACAAGGAAGAAACCCTAGTTCACAACTTCTTTCACAGCCCTTGCTCCTTATAACCTCACATGAGCAGTTGTGTGGTGGTGTAGTAAGCTTGCTGAAAACTAGGCGGGTAAGAATGCTAGATTATATAAATGCCTGTGCTACCGCATGGAAAGGGGTGGCATCGAGACAGGCAGAATTGCTACCTGTTCCATCTTAAAGTCAATGAAACTATACCCTACTCAGCTGATGACAGTAATAATGATATCCAGTAACTTACCTGTGGCACTAAGCTATCTGTATGCGTTTAAAAATCGAGTAGAAAATTCAAGTACCAACATAAAAGTTGTTAACCACCAGGATAAAGCAACAATTCTGTTCTCCCATTTGAAGAAATCTGAGTGTAGCAGACTGGCTTATTCACTAGAAATAATGTAAGAGATGCCCAACTTCTATTACCACTACACACTGGAATGTTACTGCTAAATTTCAACTGCAGCAAACTAACAAGAAACAAGGAATTCAAAACTGTTACTTCATTTATCATGAGCAGTGGTGGACTGCTGGCCACTGTTCTCATGAACTGCTTCTGGCTGAGAAAGTTACTATGAACCATCCACAGTGAATGCCAAGTTGTACGATCAGAAAGAAAGTCTTGGTACAACTAGAGTTTCCCATTGCTAGTTCCTGTGCAAGTTGCTAAACTGTCTCCTCTCTTCTTTCATGCTTAGAACTTAAGCATTTGGATGTTAACCGCTGCGTGCAGAGAAGAAAGCTGAAACCTTCAAATACTTATTTCTTCTTTGTACAGTGCTTCAGTCCTTCAGCTTCTCTTAAGTCCTGGTCAGTGTAAGATTTCTAAAGGCCTAACTTGCTCCAAAACTCAATCAGTAAGGGCTAAACTATTTATCTGAACAAATAAAACTAGGATATTACAAATTAGCATCCTCTGTTCTGATTCTTTGTCTTTTTTTCCTGGAGTACCACTGTATCTAGAGCAGCTCTCATCATCACCCCCTCAAAAGAGTACCTTCCTATCTTGGGAAGAATTAAGAGTATACAGTTTAAGATTAGCTATTACCAGAAGGTGAAAAAACCCCCTCTTGATTTCAGGTTAGAGACATAATCCAAGAGAGGGAACTTAGAAGTTCAGTACATCAGGTGCTGCAATAGCTATAGGGCTTTAGTATACAAAGCATTTAATACATAAACACTTTGTTGAATCAATGCAAGCTTGAATATAAGCCCATAAACCTACCACAGAACCAGTCAGGTTACATCACTAAAGGCAAACAAAGCTGTTCCACACAATTTGAGTGGAGATAACTCTTATGAAGGCAGCATTCAACTGTTTGCCAAGTGACCTGTATGATGATTCAGCAATCTTAACTATTAAAAATTCTGCCTCGGCTAGCTATATTATCAGGAAGTTGAACAAAGCATCTTTGGGGTTGCTTTTCCTATTCTTATCTTTTCCATAGCAAGATGAGTCGAGAGTATCTTCACAGTTCATTCTGGCAAAGCGTATAGTAAAATAGCGCCAGTACAGGTATAGTTTCAGAGCTTAGATGCTTCAAACACACTATGACATGATTTGCAAGTATTGCTCAGCATTCATTGGCTCAGAAGCTCAGTCCCTGCAGAGCAAGTGTAGATCTAAAAGAGCACTTTCACATGTGGGGATCAGGAAGGGGAGGAAAAGAAGAAAACAGAGGTCTCAAATCAATGCCTCTTCCTGAACTCAACAAGCTTCCAGATAACCTTCAGACACAGGAAGAGATGCAGTTGAGATGCAAACAATTCAAGCCTTGTTCAAGTGCCTGAATGGCAGCAAACTGACATTATCTGCTCTTTTTACTGTCAGTTAAATTCCTGAATGCAATGGATGTGGATCAATACCTCCGTACCTGGTAATCATGTAAGCTGCGCCTGCCACAAAAGAAAATCCCATTTTGATTGCATATAGCTTTTCTGCTTTAGTACTGAACTAACATGTAGTTCATAATGGATATGCATCTGTGTTACTAGTAGGAAAGACAAGGTGATAAAAAAAACCCACCAGCTCAGAGCAATGTAGTGACCAGTGGAAAGAAGTTTGAGATTTAAAAACTGCAAAGGGTGAATTAAATAGTTTGCCATTTAAAAAGATTATTTGAAGCCAACAGTTTTTCAAATTCAGTTTCAAGTGTGTACAGTAAATGCAAAGTCCTCGCCCCATGTAAAGCTTTAAGAAAAGTCCACATTTTGATACATATCACATTCTAGTTTTTGTGAGAGAACCAAGAACTTACTGAAAAGTTGTTCTGGCTTATTCAGTAACTTCTTGAGTAAACATTGCAGAGCTACCACTATAATCAGAATACCTAAGCTGCTGGCACAATTCAATAACCATTTAACAAACTGGGTATAAAAAAAATTTTATGTAGTAATACCAATTCAGCACACAAATTCCATGCTTCACAAGTTCTGCTGCTGTGTAAGAGTCTTCCTAACATCTATGCAGGTAAGTTCAGATTTTTAGGTCACTGCATGCCCAGATCAAAACAGCAGCAAAATATCTACCGCTATGAGTAGCTATACCCAATTGTGCCTTTAGAATGCAAACTATGCAGAAATCTAGATGATCAGTGCCTCACCACTGCAATAGGACCACACACACAAACTTCAGTGTGTGCGCGCTGTAGAGAACAGAGTTACTTACTGGAAAAGAAAAATGCATACAGATTCTGAAACAAACATGATACAATCAAGATAGATTAAGTCACTAGACATTCAAATCAGGGGGAAGAGAAAAATCCTTCAAAGACAGTGTACAGATGACAAGCCAGCATTACAAAGAACTCTAAAGGCACATTTCAGGTAACATGGTTCTGTTAAGACCAACTGCTTACACACGCAGGCACAAATCTTAATGGCTACCTCCCCCCCCGCCCCCCCAACAATTAACAAAAAAAAAAAAAAGAGAAGTGCATTTTCAGTAACATTAACACCATTCAGTTAATCTGTTCAGTCCAAATGTTTAGCAGTATTTTCCTTATGGTGATATGGATTCTCTGCACTACTCCAATCCAAAAAACCCAAACAGGCAGGATTAGTAAAGGTTCAACTGTTGTACTAGTTAACATTTACTCATCAGAGCCCACTGATCTCTTCTGTGCCCTCTTGTAGGGCAACCTCCTCGGTGAAGCTTTATCTAGATTTAAAAAAAAAAAAAAGAGATAGTTGCATCAATTGCTACAGCTACTTCAGATTAATTGTTGTATGACCATGTATTTTTCTCCCTCCCAAACACAAGCCAAACTGCCCTTCTAGTGCAATGCATCACCACAAAGAAGCCAGTTCAAACAACTTGTTAAGGCTTTTTAACGATTAGCATCCTAAATAGAAGGTAACAAAAAAAATGTTCCTATTCCGCAACATGCAACTCCAGGGTGAGGGTTGTTCAGTTTGCCAGTTACTGAAATGCAAAAACCACCCCCAAAAAAACCAAACCCCATACCATCTCCTGATGAAACTGCATGCTCTGATGTTTAGAAAAGTTTTATGTTCAATAATCACACTTTTAGAAAGTTAATGAATTATTTTGACCGTTACTGGTTTGATTTTACCTGCCTGAAGAATATGTGATTGACCCTCCTTTAGACAGCTTTGTCTTGCATGAAAATTTCCACATTCATACAGATTAACAGCAGAAAAGTGTTTTGGTTGTGAAAAAACACACTTTTCCAGGAAGCATCCACCTTTGACTATGAAGATGTCACTTTGTAATCAAGACATCCCATACAGGGAAGCCACCCAGCTTTAGCTGTATGATCACTGGACGCCAGAAACGTCATCCTACATTTAAGACTATGACAGGCCTATAATTGTCCTTTACAATGATGGTCCTTACATAAGTAGAATTTCAATCCTTGCAATACGGTAGATAAGCTACAATACTTTGTATGAAGTGCTAAAGTGACTGCTAAGTGTATCTGTTGACTTAAAAAAAAAATAATGCACATTTACTTAAGCAGAACCATCTCCAATAATTTCACTGTTTAGAGTATGTGCAAACACAAGGAGCAGCCATCACGCCATTACAAGCCAATCAGTATAGTATGAAGTCTTTCAACAATAAAATATAGTCAAGAACCTCTGAGGATCTTGAAGGCCACGTATTTCAAAGGATTCTAGTGTAGAGTTCTAATTAAAACTAACCTGGAGCTAAAGAAAACCACCAATTAAGAACTAAAACATCAGGTTTTCCTAGACTTCAGGTATTAAGACAGGAATACCTATTTAGCTTAAGAAAGGGATGGGGAACAGGACCCAAACATTGCCAGGATTTGAACCCATTTAAAGACAGCTTGCTCTTTGGAAAAAAATTAGCATCTAGAGCTTCAGTCTTTCTTGCTAGATTGTGAGGCTTTTCAAATTCCTGTATCTAGATTTTGTACTATCATTCTTGTGTCTCACAGAAGACAGTGTGCAAACAAGCTTACATTTTCAGAAGTAAAACACCAGTCCTTACACCTATGTAATACAAGTACAGTTAAAAAGGGTGAAGGAATCAAAAAAAGTGGTCGTCAACTCCTGGCACAACTTTGTATCACAGCTAAGGCCTCTAGCCCTTCTACACTGAATAAAGCTCAGAATATGCTTATTTCATCAAAACAGGAGTCTTTTTTAAGTAAAGGTGGTTCCTGCAAAGGGTTTTCAAAACACTTCTCTTGTCTAGGATGCACTTTGTTTTAAGTGAGGCTATCTCACCTCACACCAGCCAATGCTACTGGTGATAGGAGTTCACCTGGGATAAGGAAGACCCAGGAAGATAAACCCGACTATAAAACTATTATACCCAAGGCTGAGGTTTGTTTCTCACTGAGACAAGATGTGCTCAACCATTGGTCCTGATCAGTCCTCCACCTCCCTCGTGCAACATCAGCTTGACACTACACCAAGGTAGCAGGGAAGGCAAGATACATATCTGCATTTTAGATAAAGGGTTCTGGGAACTGTTAGAGGAGACAACAGTACTTCAGCAGTACTTTACTGAAACTACATTACTACAATATAACCAGACATAATATATACACACCTATTTATAATATATGAAAACAAATTTATATGTATATAAAATGTGTTTGTGTGGTTGCGTGCATCTGTTCTGTAATCTTGTACCGCTCATGCTACATCACCAATCACTGCATGCAGGAAGCTGTACTTCTATCCATGCCCAATTATCACATGGACAACACATTAAGCACTTCCACTCTTTAGATCACCAGTTTGCCTCACCTCTTTTACTCTGCACTGAAGCCATGGGTAAGCAAAACAGAAGAAACAGCAAGAGAAGTTAGAAATATCCACAAACACACAAATGGTCTAAAGAAATCAGATATTGGGTTGGCATTTCAGATATCAAGTAGAACTTAGTCATTCTGGACTTGTGAAGGACATTAATACCAAGTCTTAATGTGGCTTTAGTTAATACACACTTTTAATGCTTATTTAAAACTTTGGTCTATAGGAAAACTTCCAAACAACTTACAGAAACTTTGAGATGATAGATATTTTCTCCTATTTAAACCTCCTTTGTGATCCAGGTTTTGGGTAGAGATTTTATACTGTTGAAAAAGAGTCTACAGAACAAATTGTAAAAGTCACCGGTAGTCATTATTGTATCAGCCAGTGAAGTTTGTTCTATATAGACAAGAGTAGGCTGCTAATGTAATAGTCTAATCATTAAGCACAGTGCTTTAGACAATTATTTTTATTCCCTAGAAGAGATGTATGCTGTTCTGAGAAATGGGTATCAGCTACTTACTCAGTTACAACTAATTAAGTAAGTTTATTACGCTCTAGTTTGTGGAAAGCAGACTACTTACTTATTTGATTTAAAGTTTCTTGGGGAATCCAGCTCATATCAACATCATTCTGATTTGATGTTCCCATCTCTACTTTCTGTACTGGTCTTTTCCTCTGAAAATTCAAGAAAGAAAAAAGATTTTTCTTTCCACAAAGTTTTGGTAGCACAAGTATTAGAAATAACTAGTAATTGCAATTCATTAAATATAGCATTATTTCACTAAGACACAAACTTAAGGCAGTCAATGTATGAAGCTGTCTTTGTAGCTTAGCTTTAGCTATCTTCACCATTAGCAATTTATTCACCTAAGCTTGGCATTACCACTTCTAATGCCTCACAATACTTATTCCACACAAAGATATCAAGATTTCATGCACACCTGGGCAAGTTCATGACACCTGTTACGAAAAATGGCTGATGATTAATCAAACTGTGATGACCGGTTTCCTTATACTTTCTCAAATTAGCACAATATTCTCATATGTCACCTTGCAAAATAGATTTCAAAGCACAATAATCATTCCATACTTCTTCCCAAGGGAAGCTACTTCAAAAGTTAAGCCAGACTGCACAAAGACATAACCTATGCATTGCATGCAGATGAGACCTAAGCTTTCAACGGCTTTTACTTGCCAGACCACCTACACGGACAAACCCTTAGCTATTATACCATTATAAATGGAATCCAGAAGGCCCAAATCAACATTATGGCAAAGCATCGAAAAGAACTAAATAAAGGACTACACAGCTGTTTTCCCCAAAGTTTGGCCTAGATTAAACTAATAGATAGAGAGCATAGGGAAAGTCCACCCAGCGAGTATAGAATCAGTAGCTGCACACATCCAGTGACTGGAAGGTATCAAAGCTTCCAATTCAACCACTTCGGTGTGGTCCCAAAGAGCATTAGGTAAGCAATCTAAATGTCTCCAATTATGAACATTTTTTAAAAACTCTCTGGTTTTCCCAGTAATCTCTAAGGTCTTAGTTCTGAAAGTAAATCTTCTGAAGCTCTACCTGTACCATCATATGCCAGAAGCAATTACTGAACTGTTTTCTTTTCATTTCAGTAAGGTCTTGTATTAACAAGTACATAGACAAAATACACTACCCACCTTCCTAGATTCTAGTAACTGATGTAGGCCAACAATGACAAGTAGACCAAGTCCAGCGAGGAACATGTACATGAAGATCCTTTAAAAAACAGTTTAAGAAACCATTACCTGAAAACCTTAAGTGTTTAAGAGAGTTTACAAAGAGGCATAGAAACTAAGCCTGGCTTTGGCCACATGCCCACTTGATCTTTCCCAAGAACTTTTGTAGGGGGTGGATGGGGAAAAAAACCCAATGAATCTGGACGTGCTAACAAACATTAAGTAATTATTCTGACTTCGATTTCAGAAGCTGTAATCCTAAGTTTAATTCTGAACAGCAGAACATTTGAAAAATGCCATATAAACTGGGAAACTGTTATAAATAATTATTGAAATTTAGTAACTGCAAGAACTCTTTTGCAGTATCATGTTTCAAGACATTGGGTCACAGGTAATATTTATGTTTGTGACAGCTTTAACCATTTACAAAACCCTTAAAAATCTCTTATATGCTTTTAGTACGCTACTGCAAAGCAAGTACTGCTAGGATACTAATCACTGGCAACAGAGCTTTGAAAGGCCTTGCTCACCTTGCTCTGTGTTCCACACTTAGAATTCTACCTATGCAAACAATCATTTTTTAAATCTGTGCATTTTTGGTTTGTTTTGAAGAATTCTACCTGAAATACCTGTTGATACTTAGCAAGAGGTGAACATAAATTAGATCTAAAATTAATCTGGGGAGCCGGCAGGAGTTTACAGGTAAAGAATCTTTTCCAAGTTGAAAATCTTATGACAAAGGAAATTACAGAGTTAAACTACAGAAGACACTTAACTGAACATCCCTGTTTTAGGGTAATTATCTATTCATAGGACATTAACTCAAACTGGTTCTAATAATTTGAATTCTTTTGAGAGCTCCTTTATCAGAGTATCACACATTTTCACGTGACCAATAGTTCTGTCATTGATGCTATTCTATTTGAGAAATATGAATTAATGCAACAGCTATTTCTTTTGGCTGTCCTTTTTTAAAAAGGAAGCTTGCTCAGCAGGCTATTTCTACTCGTGGCAGGAGAATTCAAATATTCAGCACTGTCTACAAGTATTTCTGAAGACTTTTTTCTTAACTCACAGGTTCTCTTAAAATTCCACTCCAGTGTTAGAATATTTAAAAGCACATCAGCACAGCATATGCTTGCAACATGTAAGGTGTGTCAGATGTACTTAAGTCTTTAAGACAGAAAAAAAATACTCCTGAAAGATACCTGCTACAGGTAGGAGTTAGTGCAACAAAGAATGAGTGTGAGTTCCTCTATCTCATACTCCAAATACATCTTTCAGTTTATGTAATCTTGGATTACACTGGAGTGCTCCAGAAGCAAGTTATTCCAGTCTTCACAGTAGGACCCACAGCCCAATTCTATGGACCCTCTGCAGCTTCAACTCTTGGGACAAAGCATAGTAGCATAACAAAAGCTTAACAGCTTTGAATTGTGATGTAGCTGTGTAACATCTGGTCCTATTCCAGGCTTAAGCCCTCTGAGCCAAAGCAGATGTGTAAACTGCTCATTGACATAGTACCAGTCCTGAAGATCCCCAGTATTAATACAGATCTTAATTTGGGGAAAAGGTTCATATTTTCAGTCTATCAACGTTGTACAAGTCAAATGCCTGCTACACCATCAGCAAAACACAGCAGACCTAACATTCAATAAAATGAGGATACAAGAGCTATTCTCACTGGCGCCATCAATAACCTGTTCTACCAGTATACCAACTAAACTTGAATCTCCAGCCTCCTTACGTTTCTCCATCCAGCCCATCTTCTTTTTCAATAATTGTGACGGTTTGATTGAAGACAGCATCTTGAAACACATTGCCCTATAACAAAGTTTCCACATAACATTTTAAATTCATTTCTTGAACACAAACAATGTTTACCGTTTTCCATGTTCTTGGAAAAACTCTAGAAAGTAGTAACTCCTGCACGAGACTTGATCAAGTTTATAAGCAGTGCAAGTTTGACTCAACACATAAAAGCACAAACTTTTTAATACAAGTACAAAGAACAGTCTTGACATTAGCAAGAAAGTCACATCTAGCCTTCAATATGTTATTTCCTATAACATGAGGTATTACATACGAAGGGTTCTTATTAGAACAATCAAAACAAAGGTACAGAAGCCTGTTAAACTTTGACCTGCACTAAAAGAGAAGAGAATCCCCTATTTTAATCCCCATTTATGCTTTTGGATAGTCTTCCCCCAGATTGCAACTACTGGCCATTTATTTGCTCGAAGTCAAGTCTGCAGATGGGATTCAGGTTGATAGTTAAGTTTATTAGCAAAGCCCAATCTGAAAAGCACAGTGAAATTTAAGTTATCCTTAAGAAGCTTTAGGGTTTTGTTTTTTTGTTTTGTTTTGTTTTTTTAAAATGAGTACAGCCCACTAATACACAGTCCTAAGGCATTCTAGCTTCCACTGCTGACATAACTTTAAGTCTAAGATATACAGAACTAAGTGTACATGGGGGGTATTGTGAAGCACGTAGACAGTCACTTACTGTGCTTATGTATCTACTGATTTGCTTAAAAACCACAAAGGCATTCACTTTCTGAAGAGGTAGGAACTTGACTAAGCAGTTCCTTCCTGACATTTCCACATCAACTAGAAAGATTAAAATGAATTACAACATCAGGCTTACATTTACATCTCTGTAGTTGAGATTGATAACCAGTCCAAAAGGACGACCACCCATAGGCTCAGCAGGGATGAAAGAGTACTCAAACGTGGCTTGTCTCTGTGGTGGAACTACTGTATTCAGAGGGAGAGCTGTGAAGTTCTGGATATAAAACTGGTAGTCTTGAGGATAGCGGAAAGAAGCATCGAGAGACTCAACAATGAAATCCTCTGTACCCTTATTGGTGAAGCCCACCAGAAATTTTACAATGTTGTTTGCTGGAAAGTCTAAAACACAAAAAATATTCAACCATTAGAAACTTCATACACCACACCTAGCCCGTTGCTAAACAGAAAGTGTCTAGAACAGATTCTGGGGTTTTTTAGAGCTTCACTGTTTTATGCACACATTGATATAGTCTAAGCAGCAGTAAAGAAGATGGTAGATTAGCACAGGACTCTTACCTTCACCTTTCACAAATAAGATGGTTGTATCAGCACTAGGTGAGGCTTTAGGTTCTCCTGACAAGTCTTCTTCCTCTTTTTCTTCTGTCTAAGACAAGAGACTTTTTTGAAAAATCCTATAACGAACAGCGAAGCAAAGACCATGCTTGTTTCATGAGAATCCCATGTGTCAAAGCATGCAACAATGGCAAGCATTAGTATCAATTCCTGCTGTTGCAGGATTAGCACATAGCCTGTTCTCCCTCTAGATTTGATTAGCATTATTTTCAGCATTTGTCCTTCTACTTGTTATATTTGACACAGTGACTAATCTGAACTGCATTTAGCTGTATTGAAAGGTTTATAATTAGAAAGCAACAGTAAAGTCTCTGTTTGGGGGTGGAAGGAAAAGAATAGGACCTAGATGTTAAGTGTTCACACCTAAGCTATTTCTACTTAGAAAACAAGCATTTCCAAAATTATAGGCAACCGTAAGGCAAATGAGAGTTACTTTCACTACGGAGCGAGTGTTTATAGAAGCTTTCTATTCAGTTTTAATTAGTTAAGTGTTAGGTATGCCTGGAAATGGTTAGAGAGTTGGAACTAAGTAAGTTCATGGATTCACTTGTTCAAGCTCACCTTTGTGATGATTCACTTTTTAATTTAGCAAATGCAAGCATTAAGGGCTTATTTTCCACATAGGGATCATGGGATCACCACCTCCCCCACCAAGTAAAAACAAGGCTGACCCCATTTTGAACTGTCTGAACTAACTGCTTGTGAGTTAGTTAGGTCATTTGATTTCACTGCTTAAACAACCACTTGAAGCAGTGGTTGTATCCAGCAGATAGCCTACTGGATCAGTCATACATGTACCATGATCTTGTGAGTTAGTTAGATCATTTGATTTCACTGCTTAAACAACCACTTGAAGCAGTGGATAGCCTACTGGATCAGTCATACATGCACCATGATCTAGGGAAGCCGTGAACCAGAGATGAGCACATAGCATCTTGATTTCAAGATGCTATGCAAAACTATCTTCTGTCTCAGTGACAAATAAAAGAAACTGCCTAAAAAGTGTAATGTTTTGTACCTGAGTCATAGGCTATTTATTAAAAGCAAATTCCATCCAAAAGGTTATTTAATAATATTCTGTCAGTACTGAATACCTAGCATACCTTCTACCACTTAGCAAAGCTGGTCGACCATAAGCTCACCAATTTACCAACATCAGTAAAAATCTAATAGAATCAGAAAACAGTTTACCAGGTCTCCATTTTTATTATGTATGTCTTCTCCTCCTAATAATGACCCAAACTTTCTTATTTTACACCAGAAATTTGAGAAATTTTTGCACCAATTTAAGTACACTAAGTGTCTAGCAAGCCTAATAATCTACTGCTAAAAGCAGATCACAAAACTACATAAAATATTTCACTTTGTCAAGCTGAAGCAAGTGACCCTGAACAGCAATATGGCCACTGGTGTAACATGCATACCCTGCAACAAGTGTCAGAGACTAGGAATGTAGGAAGTGAAAACAGGCTGCAAAGCAAGTTTTTCAGAATTAATACTGAGCTTAATTAAGAACTAAGATTCTGTTGCCCCTTGAAAATCAATACCAAAGAAGCCAGAATGAAGTAGTCCTATACCCCAACGTCCTTCTCAGTTTACTGAGATGCAGCTTAAGCTGGAAAAGAACTACAAGGGGCTCCTATGAGAATCTCGTTCTCTCACTTGGTGTTCTTTTTTGTGAACTGCAGTTTTGGTAGTCAGAAATCAAGCTGTCCCCATGTGGTTTTCCAACTGATAATTCAGGAAGAAAAGATAAATCCTTCTGAAACTTCAGATTGAACACAAGTTTAATTAGAGACCTGGAAACAGCTATTTGGAAATAGCAATGTTATTAAACTCACATTTAAATATATCTAAACTATCTAGCTTCGAGCACTTTTGGTCTAATTCATACTTAGGAAGTACAATTCATGTACAATTACCAAGTCTGTTGGCTCATCTTCTTCAACTTCAGCTTCATCATCTTCATCTTCAACTACGGTATCTTCCACAGCTTCCTCATCTTCCGTAGCATCTTGAGCTGCAACTAATAAACCTGAACCTACCAAAACAAAATGCAAATACAAGAAAGCCTTTTTAATGTCTAGTTAATCAACAGAAAACTGACATTGTAGTACAATTTTCAAACTAATGTTCGAAGAATTTCTTAAAAATCTGTCAAATACAGTGTTTTGAAGCCTCAGCTGCAAAAACCTCACATTCAAATGATTGTCTGTGTTGATCTTTCAGCCTTTTTCCTTCTCTAATAACTTTCTGAACTACTCATTTATGTGCCAGTAAGTTCAAAACCAAAAAGTTTACAGCTGGATGACAAAAAGTTCAGCATTCACATAGCAATGCTTAAATTCGCAGAAGGCAACCAACTTGCCTTAAAACCTATTGTTTAATTTTTGAACATGTCAACATATGAAAATATTTTAATTTTGTTTTGTCATTACAAATGTGAAAATAAAAAGACATTGCTATTGCCAGGAAACTAATTTAGTAAGTACTGTTTCTTCTAAGACTAGTAAGTTTAATAAATGATTAGCACGTCCTTTTCATCTGCTGGTATCAGAACACTACAGTTTCACAGGTAGTTACAAAGTTACTATTTTTGCACTTATTTTCATTCAAGTTTTAAAACATAAAAAAGTCTTCTTTAATATGACCTCCTCAATAGCGTATACTACTATGTCCATACGTTCAACAGAACCACAACAATAGTCAGAAAAGAAACCTGATCTAGAGCATGGCTCCAGAGCAAGGCTCTAAGACAAGTGCAATCTGACAGTTCGTTGCCTCTTTGCTTTTACGGAGCCGAGTCTCATACATTCAAACACTGGGCAGATACGATTAACACCAATACTGGCCACAGGACAAAGTTCTGTCTGTTTGCAGTTTAGAGCACACGCAGGCTAGGCTGAGAACTTTTAAAACATACACAAACCTACAGATTTTTCTTTTAATAAACGTAACATTTTCCAAAAATGAAAGAGTAGAAATGAATGGGTGATTGATTTACTCAAGCCTGAAAAAGATCTAATTACTATGAGTACACATTTAAAATAAATATTCAAAAACTTTCACAGGGAATAAGAATGCCTGAGCAGGACACGTATATCCAAGGACTTCAGGATTGTCAGTCAGAGCTAGAAAAAGCAAATACAACCCCTCCTCTCAAGTGCCTTTAGAAGGTACACTCAAAGACTTTTGCTCAACCACGTGCAATACTTAACCTAAGACTAACTACGGTGATTTTATTTGCTGAAGTTTTAAACTTTTAAGTCTACAAATAAAGATTTTTTTAAATTAAAACCCTTGTATCTGAACAGGGTACAGGTAAGTCACAGGCACGCTTCGCAAGCAACTGCGCTGGCACGTCCTCGTAGACCTCTAATTTACAGTCCTTTCAACGGATGTCAGAAGGGCTGATGATGTGGCAATAGCGGGAAAGGAGAGCTGCCCGCTGTGGGAAGGAACTGACACACAGCGGTGTGCTGCAGCCCACTGGAAGAGCTGGGCGAGATGGCTGCCCTTCTGCCTTTCCAGACTTGGTAGCGGGGAGGCAATTTTCACACCGCGAATCAGGTAACGCTGCCGTGTAAACAGAGATCAGTGCTCGGCGACGTGAAGGACACTTGGGGGGTGGAGGGAGACGAGGTGGGAAGGCAGGCTGGCGGCCAGCGCATCTGCTAACGAGTCACCGTAGAAGCCAGCACCACCCGAGAGCGGGAGCAAAGAAAGGGCCAAACCCCTTGCCACAACCCCAAGTAGTTGGTTTTTATTTTCCGAGCGGGACGGCGGCGCCCTACCTGACACCGCAAAGCGCGGTTCGCTCCGCCGGAGAGGCGAGAGGCCGGAGTCCGGCCCTGCCCCGGAGGGCCCGCGAACGGGGCCGCCGCCCC
>NW_008795259.1:1376620-1388301 GCF_000699145.1 Aptenodytes forsteri | reverse complement strand
AGGGCTGGCGTTGGCGCTCGGTGCCGGGGAGGTCGGGCTGGGGCCGGGGGGTTCCCGCCGGAGGGGTGGTACGGCCTCTCGGCGCCCTGGGCAGCGGGGGCGCGCCTCACGCTGCCCGTGCGAAACACGGTGGGGCGGCTTTAATCTGCTCGTGGGAAATGCTGCCCGCGTCTGTGCGGGGTGGCTGTCGGGGCCGGCCTGGCCACAACGGGTGGAGGGGTTAGGTGTGGGAGGGCAGGGCCGCTTCTCTGCCAGCACGGCTTCGGCACCCGGCGGTGTGAGAGGCTCTGCCTTGAGCTTAGGTTGCTTGTAGCGGGGGGAATGCCAGTCGTGTTTGTTAACGTGCTGTGAGGAGAGGAGTAAAATCCAACGGATGAGGCTTTCTCTTGTAGAGTAGACTAACGTGCATCTCTAAAGAGCAAGGATAAAGTGTTACTGAAACAAAAGCTATAAAAAATCTCACAACTCTGCATTGCTTTAGAATAACTGGTTTTCAATCATATCTTTGATGGTTTAGTTGAGAAAAATTCCCAAAGTGTGATAGACAATGTATATGAAAGTGGTAAGTTACCTTTAGCTCGGTGGATCTTTTGTTAAATGAATGCAAGGTGTATTAAGATGGAAAGCCTTCCCAAATCCCACAGTTAAAACATTCAGTGAAAATACCAAGGCCAAAGCCAGCCCCCAGGCTTTCTCTTTTCTCCCACAGTTAATTCAGCGATTTGCATACAGGGTACAATGAAACATAAGTAGTGTTAAGTTGTGTTCCATATTTTGTGGCAACTTTGTCATTTGCGCATATGCCGCTTGCTGTGATGGCAGCGGTAAATGTAGTCTTTCATCTTTCATTTTACATATTATTTTCATTCATTTGATTTTGAACCTGCAAATTGCACAACAAAAATTATCAAAAGTTACCTTTCTAGCTAAGTTTTATCTTAATCATATTTTTAACATGCTGAAAATGTTACTGAAATGTTGTTAAGTATTGACTGAAGGTGAAGCATGATTATGAAAACTGAAGACCATCCATTGCTACTGATAAAAGTATTTCTAGTCAAATAATATCTGCCCAATGGTATAATACTACTTTTTCTGCAAAGGTCTTTAGATTTGTTTAATGTAATAATCTTTGGCCAAACATGTTTAACTTAACTTAGTCATGGTTTGGTTGTTTTGGGGGTTTTTTTGTTTGTTTGGGGTTTTTTTGGAAAAGCAGCCAAATATTTTTCCTTGGAGGAAATAACAGAGAGAATACTAGCATGCTATAGGAGGTTTTCTATTTAGCACTGTAGGATCTGAAACATTCTGCGTCTTCTAAACAGTGACTACGTACTTTATATGCTGCTTTTCCATCTAAGTTAACTGATCCTGGTATTACTAATTAATTAACCTGTGTGGTGCTCTTACTGAGTTTTCCTGTGGTGGGGGCACAGAAAGGTGTTAGTTAAAAGTGTGTGTGAAAATAATTGAGCTATCTTGACTAGCTTTAGCAAAACACCAAGCCCAGACTGACTGCAATATTACAGCTGTGCCTAAAAGCCTATTAGGCTGCGGTTCTTTTGTGCTAAGTACTCTGCCCATAATGAACAATTTATAATCTGGAAGGAAAGATGATGAATAACTGAAGCAAACTGCATAGATTTTTTTTTTATTTTTGCACAGGCTGCTCTGTGTGTCTAGTCACACACATAACAAAATAAGTGTTGACAATAATTGCCATTATTGTAACATTTAGATTTGACATCTTTTATGTCGGATGCTAATTCTGAGAAGACTGGAGTTCACGTTGCCCACAGGAATTCTGCATGTGGTCACAGTTATGTACAAGCGTTGTATCCTTGATTTAAAAAAGTGTTTCCGTTAGAAATTACAGGTAAAACTGTTATTAGGAAAAATGCCTTCAGTTTCATAACATGTATTACAAAAAGGGTGAGCATTCTTAATGTCTGTGGACTATAAATAAAGTTTACCTCATGTTTCCAGTTTCCATTTTGAACTTCTTAAACTATTCTCCCAGATGTGTGTTTCTTTTTCTAAGATATCAGCAGAAGACAAATAGTTGTTTATGTACATAGAGAGACTTATTTCTGCATTAATACTTGCTTTTGGCATGGCAGAGTGTTTAAGAACCTATTGGACTGCCTCGTCAGCATTTACTCAGTGGCTTCTATGAGAGATGGATTCAGCAAAGCGCTTTTAGGAGCAGTGTCGTACGTACAGTCCTAAGCTGTTGTCTGCTTCCTGTTTCTCAGTTTTGGATGGTGTACTGGGACGTCTCAGGAAAAAGCTGGCTGAAATGTTATCTGGCTAGGACAGGGATCTTGTTTGTAATGTAGAGGGAAATTTTGTTGGTAAAATCAGGAGGTTAACTTTTTCACTTGCTCACTGAGTTTTCCTGGAATTTTACATGCTAGCAAAATGTAACTTTTTTGCTCATTTGTTTTTCTCTGGACTTTGTTCCACCTGTCTGTACCTTGCAGTGCCACCATATGCCAAGAACTGCACTACTTCCTGATTCTCTTCAGGTTCAGGTCAATGCAATAGTTTTGATGAATAACCCCCCAATCCAGTGCACACCGAAAAGGTAGCTCATTGTTTTTTCTTTTCATGGGCTCACAGATAAGACCAATTTTTCTGCTTTTCAGAAAGTGTCAAAAGCTGTAAAATTTTCTTCTAATGGTTGGTTATTTCCTACCCTTGAATATTTTGTAGTGCCTGCTGAAATCAAAAGAGGTAATCCTATACTTCAAGAGAATTGTATCAAGTATTATCTCTTCATTACTTTTTGTAGTTTAGAGAAGGAATTCTATGGATATGGAATTCTGATAATTTTTCCTATTAATTCCTATAGTACTTTTCAAAATGACAAACAGTTGCTGTATGTGGCAGTTATTAATGATTCCAATGAGAATATCCTACTTGGACCTATCAAGGTGGTGTTCTTCTCTCTCACTGTTGATTACAACTCTGGGGGATCAACTTACTTGAAATTGATGCGGGCAGAAATTACTCATATCACAAGCCTCAGCCCTGGGAGTCCTGTCGGCTGCTTCTGACTGGGTGGTAGTGCGGGAGACAAACCAGTTTTCACAGGAGCTCTTAATGAGATCTGCTAGATTTTAGCCTGAATTGCGGGGGTTTTTTGAAAGTCGGTGCTTTCCCAATTTTTTTTCCAGGAAGGAATTTTAGTTACCCTATGGCAGCAAAATTGCCTCAAAGACACACAGGTTCCTTATTTTATCTGAAAAAAACAGAGAGGGATACCTCACTGAAGATCTACCTGATACAAATACATGGAGAAATTGTGTTCCATGAGCTTGACTAATTAGATATGTTTCTGAGAAACAGAAAGAATCAACTGAAAAATCTAGTAATCTAGATAAATTTGTCATCACCAACCGTGATTGCTTAATCAGATTTATGAATTCCATACGCTTCCTATGATGGCAACAGGAAAGGAACTTAAGAGCTCCCTTTGGCCTAGCTCAAGGTTGCCCAGCTTAAGACTCTTTGTAACACTTTGGTTGAAGATTGGGGTGATGGTTTTGCAATATATACAGATGATTTTTAGCCACCAGATTTTTGGTCTTGCCTCTGCATGAAGAGCAGAAACAAAGCTGTTGACACCAAAAGATAAAAAGCTATTTTTACTATACAGTGTAAATTAATTATTGCAGCTAATTCAGTGGTAGTCTGGCTATTTGGCAGATTTATGTCATTGTGGACATGGAATTCATAAGTCTAGTCTTTCTCACCAAAGAGAAGGGTGCTACACTGTAAAATTAGGAAAGTACAAAGTTGGAGAAAGTCCTGACTTCTGAAGAGTTCCCCAACTGCATCTAAGTGTTTTAGTTGTGAGACCGTACTAGAGAGAGAACTTAATAGACTATGGTAAGTCTATCTTATCTTCTTTAAGTAAAAGATCAAATCTTTTGTTAAACAGTTAAATTACTGTCTATAAAGAATAAATAGTATGTGCAACATTTTAAAATTCTGCAAGAAAATTTAGCCTGAGAGTCCAGGTGGGTTTGTGGTTTTGGTTGTACTAGACTAAAGATTCATCATGTCAATTTTATTAGGTTTATCTACTAATCCTTGTATATTGGCTGAAACCTAGCTGGAAATGCCAGAGGTCAACATCAAGATACAAATTATGTTCACATTTCTGAATTCAATCAAACAAATTGGTAGGTGTGAGAGTTTACTTGTATTAGAGCCTAGGTGGCACAGTGGCTTAAGGTACCAGCGTTCCATTTTTACATAATTTGGACTCGTATTGTGGAAGAGTTCAGGAGTGGAAATGAGTCTGATGTAGTTCTGCATAGCTAACTGGCATGGTTCAGAACTGCTGACAGTTTGTTCTGGAGGGCCTCGGGGCTTACGTAGACATGGATGTTGTTTGCTACTGGCAAGCTCTGAGGTGAAAGGCTGCAAACCACCTTCCCACAGTTCAGCAAGAAATCCCATATGTTTTTTTTCACATCAGAAGTAAAATGGGACAAATTTCCACTGTTTTTTTTTTTGGCTAGTGTTCCGAGTTCCTTGATGCACACTTTTTTTGATTGTACTACATTACAGTCCTGAAGGATAGCAGGGATGTCTGGTTGCTGCAAAGAAAACAGGTCCAGTTCTGAACACTATCATGTCATTCAAGAGGGAATCGGGACATCTCTGTGCTAGAGAAGTTACCAGGCTAATGAGATCCTAAGCGCTGCTAGCAGTGTTCAGCTCTCCTGTTGCATGTCAGTGCAACCCTATCCTTCTGCTGTGTTTGTTGTATAACAAGGTGTAGTGCAACATACATACATTTTACTGACTGTGTGTACTCATGCATCTCTCCCAAAGGAGCTCAAGTAGCTGTCTAGCCAGAAGCTAGTAGCAAATACTCAACTAGCAAGCTGAGGAGGCCTGCATCTCTTGTATTATATATTTATTCCTAGGACATTAATGCGCTGCAGGGCCCTAATCAGCTTCCAGACTCCATTGTATAAACTCTATGTGAACACAGAAGAACAAGGAGCAAGAGGGAAAGGGGCACAGTACACTAATATTTGTATTGGCAGTGCTCATACATCCAATCAACCTCCAACCTCTAATTTTTATCATTGTGAATAATGATGAACTTGCCTCAGCAACTTCATCTTGGAAAGTTTTCATTTCATTAACTGTCCAGTGATTGCTATGTTTTTCATGTACTTCTGTAACTAAATGTTCATAGTAATAAAATTTGAGACTCAACTGTAATTTATACATACCTTGTCTTATAAAAAAGTATCAATTGCAGTAGCAGTTTTTAAGAACAGACTGTCAGTGGTAAACCCTGAGCTGGAAATAATGCTTTATACAGTCTATGTGGAGCCTCTTTCTAGTATGTATCTTAAAACATTCTTTTAGCTATAGAATCACAGCTATCAAATGTAACCAGCTGTTCAGATCTTTGTATCACGCCCTTCAGTATGTACGTTCAGTTATCCTCAACTAGCTTGGGCTTTTCTCCATTAAACTTTATCTAGTTGGCCTGAGAGATAAGCCTATAGAATAAGTTACAAAGCAGCTAAACCTTTTTATTAGACACTCTCTCCCTTTGTGGGAGGTAAGGAACATCGACTCCTGGGCTTGCCTGGAGAAGGTAAAGCCTGCAGAGTAAAGGAGCTGTAGGTTCAGTTCACATCATTACTCTCCGTTCCCTCTTTGGGTGGAAGTATCTCCTAAAGGATTGGTATATACTCTGTGACACTGCACATAGAGTACTGCACATTCTCAGGCATGTGCTTCTCATATTCATTAGAGTCACTGAAAGCATTTCTTGACTCCATTCTTGATGATCTTCCCAATTAAGTGTATGTTACTGAGTAAATAGTGCAAATAATTTGACTGTTTTTGGCTTTTCCATTATGTTATAATGGAAACCTTCAGGTTTGTTTTAGAAGTGACTAATTTAATAGAAGGATGTAACACCTAGTGTCAGGTGAAGGGTGCTTTTTTCCGAGTCATTTCCAAAGTGACCTAGAAATCTGATAATTAAATCTCAATAGGCATTATAATGATAGAAAACTAATACGATATTATGTGTAATACTGGACATAATTATGTGTTTACTGGACGTAATCAAATAAGCAATAATTTGAAGAGTAAACTTCCTTTACCGGGAGGCACATGGAAAGTGTGATGAAAACACTGTGAATCAAATAGCTTTCATAATCAGTCCAGTAAAAAGGATTACTAAGATTTCTATGTTCTTGTACTACACAACCTTTCTTAACCAGCTGGACAGACCCATTTGTACATTCCTCAAGCATTCAGGAAAGATCTACCTTTTTCTCCAAGGTTTTCTTTTCAAGGGTAAGGTTCTTCACTTTTTCTTGCAGTTCAATAATAGTTTCATTCCTCCTGTTATGTTCAGCGGTAGAAGGATGATCTGTGTCCTAGTGAGTGTTACAGTGGGAAAAATTAACAGTGTTTGAACAGACGGAGAATGAAAATTTAGCACAGGGTTCATCACTGCCTTTCCCTAGAGTACACCACAGGGTAACTGTGGTGTCTTGACCAAGACCAGCTATGACAAATGGCAAAGAGAATTACTAGGAGAAACTGGAACACTCCAGTCGTCTTAAGATCCTGAGCACATAAGCTACTCATAGGTAATTAAGATTGTACTTATTTCATAGATTTGCTTTCCGAGTATTAAAATACAGAATATATTATGAAACCTAGCATTGTGTGTTTGAGGCCTTCTGAGCCTCTATTAAGATGTGTTTAGTCATGTTAGTAAGGGAAAAGAATCCAAGAGCAGGCCAGTGTAATTTGTTAGATGTGGTGAAAGAAAAATTGTATTTTAAGCCCAAAGTCTGTAGAATAGGGAAGTAAAATATAATCAGTAAGAGAACATGTACACGTAATTACATATGGAATAATCAATAAATAAGAAAACCATCTGTGGCTATGTTACCAGTGTTAAAGAAAGGAGAGAAAAAAAAAAAGGAAAACTGAAGATTCAATTAATTCCTAGACATTACACTTGAAACATGAATGAAACATGAACAAAGCAGATCTGTTTTCTTTGTAGGATGGCTTTATGTACTGTTATTGGTACATTCAAATTTGAACAATATGTTTTGGATCTGAACACTGTTTTCTTTCCCTGCTCAATGAAGGAGCAAAGCTCCTTCAACAAGGGGGGAAAAAAAAGTTTTTTACCTGTAAGAATCAAGCAGTTTCTTTACTACCTATTCAGTTTTGCAACTAAGCCCAACCATGTTGTGTTTCATTCTTTTATTTTGTCGTGGCTCTATTTTTCACACAATTTATATAAAAATTTAGCGTATCAAATCAATAAATGATCTAATAAATGAAGGGGTAAAATAACATATCTAACCTTTGTCAGATGCACCAGGAGTGTTATCAAACATTATGAAACGATGATACAAGGATCATCAGCTGGAGGAGATGCTGACTTTTCAGAATCACCGTGACTCCTGGCAGAACCTGTTGCTGTCACCACCTCACCCAGGTACTGTGGTTCTGTGCCATGGTTGGTGGGACGCTGCCTGTGCTGGGGTCACCCTCAGCTTCTGGCCCATCTTCCCTTGTGGATCAGCCCTATTCCTGCTGCACGCTCCCTGACAGTCAGCTTGGGCTTTCTTGAGCCCTGAACTGAGTACCATGGGACCTTGCCCCCAGGGTTCCCTGATGGTTCCTAGTAAATCTCCAAATTTTTGCTGAAGACTGCAGGCAGGCTACAAAAGTAGATCACAGCCCTACAGGCTTCTGCATCTGAAGCGACCCCTGCCTCCAGGTCGCTGAGCTCTTTAATGGGGAATGGGTGAGGGTATGGGAGTTTATAGATCAGATGTGGCTAACTTCTGTCATTTAGCCAACAGTCACTATCAGCTCAGCAGTAATTTGCTGGCTCTCAGGAGCCTCAGATTCTACCTGGATGTCAGTAACAAGGCGAATACTGCAGAGGTCTGTCACAGGACCAATCTGATATTTTTATCAATGATTTGGAGGGGGCGAAAGTGCTTATAAGGTTTGCAGATGGTGCCAAATCAGGTGGCAGGGTGGGGGGCCTGGCGGATACGCTTGAGCACAGGGCTGCCACCCAGAGGGACCTAGGCAAGCTGCCGGAATAAGCCAACAGGAACCTCACGAAATTCAACAGAGACAGAGTCCTGCATCAGGGAAAGTAAGAGCCTCGGTCAACAGAACAGGCTGGGGACTGACTGGCCAGGGAGAAGCTTCTGCTGAGAAGGACCTGGGAGGTCCTTGTAGATGCTAAGCTGCCATGAGCCAGCAGCATGAAAGGCCAAGAGCATCCCGGGCTATATCAAGAGGAGCACAGCCAGCAGATCAAGGTGAGTGACTATTACCTCTCTAATCAGTGTTAGAGTGCATCTAGAATACTGCGTCCAGTCTTGAACCTCTCCAACCCAGGGAAGATACAGACAAAACTGTATCTAGAAGCTTCTGCAAAGTTGAAGAAAGAGATAAGGTGTCAAACTTTGCAACGTTTACATTCCGATCCTTTCATTCCTTTTCCCCTTGAAGAAGTGAAAAAAGGCCATTATCATAACTTTTTATTCCCTCATTTATTTCAAATAATAAATTGCAAAGTGTTTGATCACTACTTGAAATTAGATGATTGCATAAATCTTTGTATAAGACAAAATTCCACACTGGGACTCAAGTCCAGTAAAGGACTTAAGAGGAGTGCTATCTTAACTTAAAAGTTCTTGAAGAGACACACAAGTTTATATACTTTCCTGGTTCTCAACTTCTTGGTCAGAACCCTCAGATTGAGTCAGTGGAAGTTTGTCCCAAGAAGGGAAGAACTGCTGCACATGGCAACTAGAAACTCTATCTGCTATAGATACTTACGATGCTTACAGTGTTGTATCTGTCTGAATTATACCTCAGCTGTCTGTGATTCTCTGACTTTATCATATCTCTTTTTCCATCTGGCAGTTTCAAGCTGCAGGATGCGGTTTTGTTCTTGGTCTTTCACTCTCTGTTGCTGAAGCTTTTGGTTCTCTCTTCTGAACTCACAAATCTGCTGTTGCATTTTTTTCATCTCAGCTTGTTTGTTTTCAAGTCCTGCTTGCAGGATTTTAAGCTGAGCAGCTAGCCTGTTATATTTGGATCACAGCCATTGGCTTTCTGCCAACCTGCCATCCTTTTCTCCCTGGAATTTTGTTTGCAAGGATAGGAGCTATTTCTGTGTATTCTCCTTTTCCTCCCTTAGCATATGCAGGGCTGAAGTTACAGTCTTGGCCTCATGTTTCTGCTTTTTTCTGAGATGCTGCAGTTCCCCTATCTTTTTGTCTGTCTTGTATATGGTATGATCCATCTCCAAGCGCTGTCTCCTAAGCCTGGTCTTCAGTTCTGCCTCATGCTTTATTTGAAGGAGATAATATGCAGATTTAAGTTCTTCCACGTGCTTCAGAAGGGCTTTTTTTTTTTTTTTTTCAGTCCCAGCATCCTCAAGACATTTGATAGCACTGAATAAAGTTTCCTGCGTGACCATCAGCCAACTCCTAGCCTCATTTTTCTCCTTTGTGAATTTGCCTTTTGTTTCACTTTGTTCTTCAGTATCCTTCTTTAACTTGTTTACAGTTTTTCCCAGATGCTGTTGCTGGACAGTTTTTGGTTTTAACTCTTGAAAATTGTTCTTCAGAGAAATGGTTTCATAGTAAGAATCATTAATCTGTGTTGGCTGTTTCTTCTGATTCCACTTCATCCTCCTAGTCACATCATCTAGATGTAAATTCCCTTTGTGAAGCAATAGTTTTCCTCTGCCTTTAACCTTCTCCAAAACCATATCACACTGAAGATCCGTGATTTGGGTTTGTTCTTGCTGAGCCTGCTCTAGATCCTTGATGACCCCACTAAAGTTTGTAACTGTCTTCCGAAATGATAATTTTTCTAAACAGCAGTTGGCATATTTTCTTCCACACGCATCTGAGGATGCTTCATAAGGACTTGGACAGGGGCTCCCTGTTCTGTGAGTGGAGAGAACCCCTTTATTGCTTGTATCTCCTTGCTTATATTCTTCTTTGGGAGCAAGTGATATCTCGGAATGCTGGAGTAGAAAGTCCTTAATCAGTTTTCGGCCCTTCCTAGGGGGTCAACTGCATTCTGTCATCAACTAATTAGAAAAATGAGAGTTCACGTGGCTTGACAGTAATCTATTCAGAGAAGGTGGAAAGGCAACTGAGGATAAATTTGAGTAAGCTTCACCCATACTTGTTACAGTACTAGTAGAGTTGTATCATTCTATTGCAAAACAAGAGGTGACACCCTCTGTTCAATTTATACAAACTATTTTTTCACTAACTTCAGTGGAAATTTTCCATCTATGAAGATAAGTCAGTGTGGGCCAGCATTATGAAATGATGAAACTGAAGGAGCCCACCCTTCTACAATGCCTACAGGCCTTGCACCTGCATCAAGCTCCAGTGGAGTGAAAAGTCTAAAGAGTGTAATTGGCCTAACTTACAGTAATCTTTGACCTTAAAGCAAGAATTTAAAAAACCAAGAACTCTAAATTAAACTTGGCCAAACAACTTGATTGTAGAAAATGGAGAAAAAGAAATGTTTACATTAAAGCAGTAAGAAATAAAAGTCTTCCAGTGCTCTATACATTGCTCTATTTACTGGATTTTGAGAAGACTAATAAAAGGGAGATTTTACTTGCTGAAGACAGAGGTAGAAGGCAAAAAAATATGCTTGAAATGCTACTGAATTAGTCTGTTGAAAGGAGTGGGACAGTCAGAATATCATATAGTACCTTACGTAATAGGCCATACAATCTTTTTACTGTATTTCCTAGATACTATAATAAAACTAATAATAAATGGGAGTAGAGTTTGAGCCACCATTTTTAAATGTTTTTAATTTTTTTTTCTTACACTAACTGAAAGAAGTAGAAAATTATAAATAGGAAAAAGCATCTCGCAGATTCTGGTGGAAACTCTCTCAGTACTTCTTTTGTTGTACTGTATTACACTGTTCTTTATACCTCTTTTCACTTCTCTGACTGTATCAGACCTCGTATACATGCTATGTTCTCATGCAAAGAATCAGATGATATACTATCGTTCTCCCTCCAGTTTTTTGGAGGGTCTATCTGTTGTCCAGTGGCTGCCTACCAAAAGAGTGTAATTTGAAAACTGTAATAATTTGTATTTTGTAATAATTATAATTAAACATAATTTAATTTAAAAGTTAATTACAATTAAGAACTTTAATCATTTGTAATCTGAATGGGAACTCCAATGAAAGCGCACTACATTCAGAACTCGGTTAATTCAAGGTGCAACTTCAGCACCTGCATTTGATATTCTTAACACTTCTCTTTTATATTACACATCTGGGAGGTCTAGCACTCACATATAAAATATTGCAATATACATGTTATTTAAAGCACTACTACTAGCTTTATCATAGAGAGGTATTTTCATCATTCAAGCCGCATGAAATCTTACTATGACTTCTTCTGGAGTGGGAGTTTTGCTAGCCGAGTTCAAATTATCCTCTCCAGAAAACTATTTCTCAGTACCAAAACCTGGATATATCTTGAATAGAGAGCCATGGGGTTGAGTGAGAAAATCATAGAATCATTAAGGTTGGAAAAGACCTCTAAGATCATCGAGTCCAACCGTCAACCCAACACCACCATG
>NW_008795259.1:1371453-1376214 GCF_000699145.1 Aptenodytes forsteri | reverse complement strand
CTGCCGGCTCATGTTCAGCCGGCTGTCGACCAGCATCCCCAGGTCCTTTTCCGCCAGGCAGCTTTCCAGCCACTCTTCCCCAAGCCTGTAGCACTGCATGGGGTTGTTGTGGCATATCTGGCAAATATGACACATCTTTTATGGGAGATTCTTTAATAATGCAATCCAGTAGTGACTCCCCCATTTCTACAAATGTTTCTTCATGAGGAACTACAAGGGGCTTAACTGATAATTGTTCTGGCAGTGAAACATCTTCTTTCCTAGATTCCTGCAATTCTTTTTTAATAGTGTCTTTTCCATCTATGTTTTCTTCTCGCCAGCCCAGCATTCTCCTTTGATGTGCTGGTTCTTCTTTGACCATGGATTCCTCCTCTGGGAAAAATGTGTCCGTACCTGAAGACTCCTTCTAGTTGACTATGCAGAAAGGTGCGCTGCTTCTATGGCAAGCGTTTCTATGACTCAGTGACTCTGTTGTTTTCTGAGAGCTATCTTGAAAATTTATGTAGAATCAAAAAAAGAATTAAGTTTCTTACAACGGTTTCAAAGAATATTCATGGAAATAATATAGCTGTGGAGAAGAGATACTTTGCTTAGAACTTAACACATGAATCATTTGTCTCCTCAGCATTTATCATTTTTGATCAGGAGCAACCTAGCCAAAATATGATGCAGTTCATGAATGTTCACAGCAGCACTGAAGTACCGTGTTACCTAATTTCTCTTTCCTATATATGTGTGCCTTTTCCATTTAAACCAATGTATGTATAAAGTTGGAATATAACCTGCAATACTGGAATATAAAGTATACTGCATGAGACGGAGGAGATCTTGGCTTCCTGCTGTGCTGCTCTCTGTACAAAGAGAGTCAAAGTAAAGGGACTGCAAAAAGCACAGCAGGATTTCTCTTAATGTCCGAGGCAGCGTGGACAGGTTTTTCTGACAGTCACATGAACTTGCTTGCTATCAATCTTTGATATAAGTCATTGTAGTTGCAGTGAAGTTAGAGAGCCTGAGCTCAGCTGAACCAGCTGAGGACGTATCTCAAGAAAAGGCCATCTGCCTTGATGAGTGCGTGTAGTTCCTCACATCTGTTCGTGCTCTGTGTATTGTGACAGCTGACTGTGATTGTGGGCAAGAAAGAGGGACTCGCAGCCTGGAAGAAGGTGGAAGGACTCAGCTGCTAGGGAAGTACTTCACTCTTCGTTACACTGGCAGAGTAAAAGGGGAATGTATCATCAGCAGCTTACTTCTAAAGCTACACATAAGTGAACTGAATGCTGACCTTGCATTTCTTCTCTGTATGATCACTGTTCAGGACGTAGATGCTGTTTTCTATTTTCAGATGGCTTTTTATGTGAATCGTTTAATTTTAACAGTTCCTTGACCATATGCTTTCTCTTTCCCCCTCCTATGTCTCTCCATGCTCTGTACAGTCCCTGTTGTTTCTGTCCTTCACTAATGCCACGCCAGTAAGGTATAAGCAGCTGACCTCAAAATCTAATGAAGTCTTCTGATTTCAACAGGCTTTGCACCAGCTCAAGATCTGTGAGACAGGACTGTCTGTGAACTACAAAGTACTGCCCTGGCATATTTTGGTAGGGGAGGGTTGTGCGATAGATAAAATGTCATTATAACTCATCCTACCACGTGGCAGTTGAAGTCCCTCTCACGTTTAACATCACCAACAGGAACATACTGCATGTCAAATTTTCCAAGACAGTCTCAGAAACACAGGTTCGTTCACAAAGCTGGCAGTCGGTGTCTTTTTTTCCCTTTGGGTTCTACATTTCGTCCTGCAAACATAAAGGGAATTGTTAGTGGTCCTCTCGAGTTGCTTTTCCCAGGAAGGAGCAAGACTCCCAGAGATTCTGAGTACGGTCTCTGTACCCAGTTTCCCAGCTTCAGTGTGAACTGGAATATATCCCTGTCTTACATAACGTGCATTGTTAAGTACAGACTTGGTGCATCTCCAAGTGTGAGCAAACATTGTGACTCTTAATTTTCAGGAAAGATAACAATGTAGTCATAGGCAAAGTAAGGGAGGCAACAGTTTTCCAAGGACCATCTTGTGTGAGGAGGAACACGGGGCTACAGTAGTCCAAACTGAGTACATAGGCTGATAGAGGTCTATATTCCCAGGGATTAGGGATGCTGACTGGTAAACCTCTGTCACCTCTTTTCACGTGCCCTGTCATATGGTGGCTAGCACATGGAACTGTAATGCTGCTTCTCCCCTTCCCTCCTGCTAACTTGCGCAGTGGTCAGTAAGGAGTGGAGAGCCTGAAGACCCTATTTTCCTTCAGTGTGAGCCTGCAGGGAAATGCTAAAAATAAGTTACCTCTTCAGAGAGATTGAAGGCGGAGGGTAGTATCCTCCTACTTTGTGTCCCATTGAGGTGGAATAACTGTGGGCTATGATTGCCAGACTCCGTCCTTCCGGTCAGTTCATTACATTTGCCTGATGCAGTCTACCTACATAATTACATGAGCCTCCTCTCTTCTCTAAATGCCTTCTCAATGCTAATATGCATTTATCTTCATGTCCTGTTGTGTGAACACAAGAAACATTGCTATTTCATTTCAGAAAGTAGAAACTACAACCCTGAGAGTTGCATGAAGGGAGTCACTGAAGGCCACACTGCAGTTCAGCCTGTGATAGATCTGGACCAAGAGTCAAAGCGAGCCTAGCACATCATAACATAGGAGATTCTCCTTCTGAAGGTACCACTATCACCTAATGGCTTGTTTCACTTAACCCTGTTGCAGGTGAATCATTTGTAGGATGGTTTGCACCCATTTCCAAATGAGTGCTTAAAGCCTGGGAAAAAAACAAAATATGCTGCAGTCTATGGCTGTAGCAGAAGTTATGGGGAAGCCTGGAGCAAAGAAGGAATAAAAAGAATGTGGGAATCCTCTGGCAGTGTTATGTTTCAATTAATTCCCTGTCATTACAATAAACAGGTATTTTTACTTAAGAGCACTGAGTAATTCATTAGACAGTGAAATAAACCTGTAGAATAGCGCATTCTCTGCAGCTTCGCCCACAGGGATTAAGAATCCTCCACCAGCTGGTTCTAGGAAAAAGCTCAGTAAACAGGTCATCTTAATCCAATTTCTGTTGCATGTGGCTGTACATTGGGAAGAAGAGCACAGAGCATGCCTGCACAAAGACAGATCTCGCCTCCCAAAGCCAGAGGCTACCCAGATCGGGTGACAGCAAGGCCTGCTGGCAGGGCAGCAACTGGAACTAAGCTAGATGACCGTGTGTCTTGGTGTGTGACAGGGCCACTGGCTCAAGTCAGGCCTGTCCCCAAACCAGAGGTGAACCCTGCACTGCTCCTGCTGCATTCATTTTGCAGCTAATTAAAGAATGCCATACGTAGCATTGCATCGAATCTCAGAGAGGGCGCTTGGCAGTGAGTTCCTTAGTGTACAGGCTCCCATTTTTGTTCAGCGTTTGTGTAATGTCTAGCACAAGGAAGCATGATGGGAATTTCCAGGTAATACAATATAATAAGCAATAACAGGGCAGTTTGCTTGCATATGGAATCTACCTTTCCCCTTCCAGACCTCCCTCCTGACACGTTAGGGAATTGACTTGCGTATCGTAGCAACTGAGTAGCACGAGGGCCCCCCAGCAATGTTCCCTCTCTCCTCTGGCTGAAGCCACCCGTGTCCAAGCAGAGCAGCGTTACCTTCTCACGCAGCTAGGCCTTGTAGGTTAAAGACTTCTTTGGAAAGCAGCTGTGGTACTGCTTCTTCAGACCGACGCTGTATTCTTCTCTGCCTTACCAGCCGGCACTTTATTACAGAGAGAGAATATTTGACACAAGATTCCCTCTTTTGTACAAAAGGAGGAGAATGGGGTATTTAGGTTCCAGGTGCTCTAGCGTCAGAAGCTTACGTGGCAGAACTTGAAGACAGTCTGAAGTAAAGCTGTAGCTTTAGAAATCTCAGAAGCTGGCTTGTTGCTTTCCATGTTCAGAGACTCTTAATGGGTTGACTTTACAGAAGCGTTGCGGATAGAAATGACAGCTATCGTGTTCGGTCTTTTTTAAAAGCCATCCCTGTTTTCTGCACCATCGCAGATTTTTTTTATAGCCTTTACATACACCACTCGGATAATGGGAAAACAACTACCAAAAAAGACTGCATTTTAAAATTTTGTCACTATGTGCCAGGTAGCAAAAGCCCAGCACCCACTTTTGTTGTCTTAATCCTACATTAGGTCGGTATATAAACAGATTAGCACACTGTGCAGTGTAAGGGGTGTTACAGTGACCTCAGATGCTTCTAGCGAGGCTTGAAAGTGTGGCATTCCTTTGGCTTCAGTTGGAGCTTTATTTTAATAAGAAGATTGGAATTTAGTATTTCAGAGTGTATTAGATAAAACTCTTATCGATATCTACCAGAGATGACACAGATCAATGTTTTAGGGAAACATTAATGTTTTAGAAAAATTTCCCTAATGTTTTAGGGAAAACAACCACGAATCTGTGGCAGAAGCGGTCATTTCTAGTAAAGAGAAGAGGGCTTGAAGGTGCAACATTTTCAAGGCTGTGTTACGCCGTATTGTACGGATGTACCACGGACGAGTTTTTACTTATTTATTTACTTATCAGTGGTTTCTGCGAGTTCTCCCGGAGGAAGGCTGCGGCTGCCGGATTTACCCTCGTAGCGCTTGTCAGAGCTACGCGGAGTGCCAGCGGCCCCGGCGGGTACAGGACCTACAGCCCCGCCTCTCGGGCCGTTCGCCCCTACG
>NW_008795259.1:1314906-1371040 GCF_000699145.1 Aptenodytes forsteri | reverse complement strand
GCCGGGGGGCGGGGCAGGAGGCCCGGCGGGGGGATGCCCGCCGGAAAACTGCTGGGGAGGCCGGGCGTGCTGCCCGAGTTAGAACGGGACGTGTGAGGAAAGGCTGCGTGTGCTCTCTGAGCTCTTCTTCTCAGTTGTTTGTGATCTCTGCTTCACCACTAAAATGGCCTGGCCCACCTGCAGGCTCGGGGTGGTGGAGGCAATTTCACCTTGGCGTTATTCGATTGTAACTGGACGTGTGAAACCGCGTAAGAGAGCAGCGGGTTGCCTAGGGCAGCAGATCAGTTTGATTCGGTGTGGAGTTAAAGCACGTTTTCTGTTGGACTGAAAGCCTGGGGGGGTTTATATTTAGTGGGGAGTGAATAAGGAATGGTCTCGTGTTGTGTATTAGAGCCATTTTCTTTCTAGTTTACCATTTATTTAGTTAAATGTCGAATGCCGGCAGAGAATCTGCTTTGGGACATACTTGTCACATTTTTCTGCCGGAGGCAGAGAATCTGCTTTGGGACATACTTGTTCCGGCAGAAAAATGTGACGTACTACAGACGTTAAGACATGAGTAAGTCAAAAGGGTTCATTTCTCCCACAAATTGTTTTTTAGGTCTAACTTTTTCCACGTAGGTTGTGCTGGTGCCCTGAGTTACCAGCAGGTTGGCTGTCTGCCTCCAGTGGGATTTTGTGTGATTCCTTGTCAGGTGGAAATCTGCTGTGGCAGCAAGCAGAGTGGTTCACCTCTGGTGAAGGAGCCAGCTGGCCTGATCTGGTGTGCTCACCTGATTGGAGTCAGAGGGATCCAAATATGTGTAACTGCAGAACAAGTTAGAAGGCAGCACTGATGTGGTGAAAAAGATAATTTAAATGTTTAAAGTCATTCTTTAAAGGCAGTGCCATCCTCATATATGCTTGCTTAAAGATGGGTGAAGTGAGAAACATACCATGGAGAGCTAACCTTGTGAAATGATTTGTTGGGATAAGTGTATTGAATTTTTGATGACTGTAACAATCATTTGTAGTTATATAAACATCTGTATTTGTTTGAAGTGAATTTACGCAAGATGCAGAAACAGTTAAAGAAGGTGAGGTCACTGAGAACTGCCAGTCATGCATGTGCGAAGAATTTAACACTGAGGAAGGAGATGGTGATGATGACAACGATGATGAAGAGGAAGATGAAGACTGGGACTGGGATGACGAGGTGGGAAGACTCATGAAGCGCCACAATGCTGCTGGTGGATGCAATCCACAGGTATGTTGAAGGCTATTTTGTGAGCATCAAGGGTGCCCAAGAGCAAGTGGAGCTAACCTGGAGGCTTTGTTCTTTGTTAGTGTTAAGCTGAGCATAAATGCAAACGGAAATTTTTCCTTGAGAGGATCCCCTTCCTTTGAGTCTGTTCCTCTGCCATGCCATGTGTGTATGTACGTTGTAGCCAGAGCTCCTTTTGATTTCCTTGTCTCTATTGCTGGATTGTCTTTGTCACTGCAGTTTTCCTTCTGTTCCTTAGCTTTCTCAACCTTTCTTTGCCCACCCTGATCTCTACTATGTTGCTTACTTTTTGGTATTTTTCCTCTGTGTTTTTGAGCATCTTCCCCATCTTTTCTCTTTAATTTTGAGACCGTACCTGCTTGTCACACCCAGGGTGAAACAGGTTATGTTTTGCACTAGTAGTGAAGGAGGCAAAAGAAAGCATAGGAGATGGAGGGAGGTGCTAGAAGTGCATTAATTTAGAGCGTATGCTGTTGGCATAGAAACTCTGGTGTTGTGCAGAATGAAAAGCACACGTGGTGTGAGAACTAGTATCCTTCTTCCCCTCAGCTTGGACACTGGAGGTTCAAAACCTCTTTTTTCTTACTGGTACCAACATAACAGGATAGTTGAGATAAATTAGACTTGTGCTGATCATGGCATATCTTGTCTGACTCACAGCGCTTGTCCTGGGTGATTTATTCTTGCCTTTAGTGAGAGGTTTCTGCTGTCCAGTGTTGCTGAAATCATGTTCAGATATTAATTGTGTTTGGAGAAGACTACCTGTAAGAAAAGATAGCATCTTGGAAAGTTTTCTCTGTTCATTACCTTCTCATTTTTCTCCTTGTTTCTCTCTGCTATTTCCCTTCCTTTTAAAGACAGAAAAAGTGTTAATATGAGAGACTTGCAGCTCAATTCCCAGACTAAAAATAATCCTGAGCTGGGGCACTTTTGGGAATTTTAACTGATGTGTCACCTGTATTTTCTTTTCTTGAATTAAGTAAAATCTGATATTAATCTATATCCATTTCCTCGCCCTTTCTGGTTTTCTATTTATAGCTCTAGGCATAGGCATTTGAGCCGACTTTTCCAATGATATTGTCTGTATTTCAAAGGGCTGTCTAGAGAAGGCAACTTATATTAACAAATCCTTTGTTTCAGGCAAATAGACAGACCCCTAGTTGCTATTCAGCAAAAATGTCTACCCCTACAGACAAGGCTTTAAGGAAGTTTGAACATAAAATTAATTTAGGTGAGTATAATTGCATTGTGGTCTTTTATGAAAACAGATACCACTCTGTGATGTTCTCAGACTAATTCTGCTTACTTGAAGGCAGAACTTGCTGGAATGGCAGTTAACCATTGCCAGACAGATTAAAAAATGTTTTTTGCGTACTTGAAGTTGCTTTTAGTCTCCATTAGCTAGCTGACATACCCCTTTCTTTCCCCCCTCAGAGCCACAGGGCTGTTTTGTTGGTTTTTTTTTTTCTTCCCCTTGACTTTGCTAGACCACATAAAGTTCAAGTATTGCTTCCCTAGCTTCTCTGTAGGAGCAAGCTGTTTGGCTGGAGGGAGGGTATCAGCTCTCTGTTGTGACGTTGTTGGTCATTCTCAAAGCTGCTACCACAGCTAAATTTTCTAGACGATTGCAGTCCCCTGTAGTATTAGGGTGGTACATTATGCAACAGTTATCTCACAGTGGTAGAGTTTCTGTGATAAGCGAAGAGGCCGCTGTCCTAGCCAGTGTAGTTCGATGTTTACTATGTGATGGAAATGGCTGTTCAGCTCAGCCTGTTCGGGCTAGGTGTAGCTGTGATTGGGGCCTTTTGACAGAGGTTGTGTTTTCCTTCATAATGAAGTGGTTCTAAAACGAAGGTTCAAAAGAGTAGTGCTGGTATATGTAGCCAAATACAGCAGCTTTTATGCATTTAGCAATTAATCAAACACCATTTTAAATACATCATGAGGAGAGAATCCTGGAGTCTGTTGCTTATTCTGTTCAGAAAAATGACATTCAATTGTGGTAAGAGAATGGTGGACAAATTTAATGGTGAGATGTTATCCAAAAGGCATTACTTCTGGATGGCATTACATCTCCAAGTCTGTGGGACTGCCTCACTCATCTGTGTTGTTACCTTGTAGTCCTTGAAATGTAGACAGAGTGGAGCGCTAGGTTAACTCTGGTATGTAGCTAAGCTTCTGGGCTTGTTATAAAGAGCTCCACCTGTGTTTGAACATTGTGTTGTGACATATCGTCGGGCAGCAGAATTGCTGGGGCAATTTCAGACATGGGAAACTTCTTTGATTTTGGGTTTGTTTTTTTTTTTTTTCATTTCTCTTACGCGTTTTTCAGATAAGCTGAATTTTGATGACTCCGTTATAAACCGAGTCACAGAAAAGTCTAGACAGAAGGAAGCAGACATGTGAGTATTACTCCTGGTTCTACTTTCATTTAAATAATTTGAACCCAGAAGAGTAGTTCTTATTTCCTAGTGATCCTGTGTTTTGAATAGATTTATTAAGAAAACCAAAATTTGTACATAGTCTACATGCAGTTTGCTCTCTGTTCTTAAACTTTTGGTTTCCAGATCAGTTGTTTAAATCATTCCAAAGTTTTGATGCTTCTGTCACTGCTGCTTGGTAGCACATCTGATTGTATTCGTGTAGTAAGACAGAAGTGGTGGGTGTCATTCCGCTAGCAATGGACTATTTTATCTCTGATACTCTTTCTGAACAGAGGTCCTTAAGCATTTGGGCTAGAAAAAATACTGGAAGCCTTTTGAAGGTTCCACCTGATGATTTGGGGTACCTTTTTTTAAAAAAAATTTTTTTTTTTAAGCCTGCAGCTTATAGCCCTAAGTTGTTAAGACAGATATCATTTTCTCCTGAGTGAGCATAATTCAGTGGAGGCAAGAAGATATCTGTAAAAGTGAAGGGCACTGATGTTTATGGGTTTGGTTTTTTGTTTGGGTTTTTTTTTTCTGCCTGCAGGAGAAACCTTTGCTTTTGTATGAACTGAAAGCCGTACTTCTTGAGGCTGTCATCTTCTCTCTGATACAGAATGTCATGTTTTACTCTGTCAAAGTACTGAGTCCATGTGTGGGATTGTATAATTTTATTTTCACTTCTGCTAGGTACCGAGTCAAAGATAAATCAGACAGAGCAACAGTAGAACAGGTAAGTCCTTAATGCATCAAATTTCTCTTTTGACTAGAACAAATAATGTGGAATTTTGGAATCGATGATAAAATGGATACTGTAGGAGTACAGTTTTGCCTTGGAATTCTGTTTCCCTTGTTATCCTCAAGAGATCTGTTGTTTCTTTATGTTTCGTTCTTGTATGAAGGTTGTACTTGCTTCCATAAACATTTTGGAGCTCATTTTTGTGATTTGATCGTATACGCAATGCAGAATTCCATCTTAAGCTTTTATTAAATTCCAAAGAACAATTAAAAAATGCTAGGTTTGCTTTCTTCCTTTTTTCTTTAGCGAGACTGAACTATTACTGGCCCAAGGCCCCATAGCTGCTCTATTTCAGTTATGATAGCTATATCTCAAAAGAAACTTTATTTTAACCCATTTAATGCAACTGTGGGTGGGAAATCATTCTCTTATGTCTCTTCTAGAGCTAGCTCAAGGACATATGCTTAGCTTAAAAAAAAAAAATCACATCTTGAAAGTAAAAGCAAAGTGTCATTCTAGAATCATCACAAAATTCTGAGTGGCTGCTGTTTGGATTATCATTTGATCCTTAAGAATAGTCTGATGCTGTGGGTCCTTTAATATGGTACTAAGAATGGACTGTATTAGTAGGCTTTGTCCTCTTCAAAGAGAGCAATTGTGGTGACTTTTCTGTATTAAATTTGAGGTGTTAGATCCAAGGACCCGAATGATTCTGTTCAAGATGCTAACGAGAGGTGTCATATCAGAAATCAATGGCTGCATCAGCACAGGGAAGGAAGTAAGTTTTATTAAAAATGACATGATAGTCTTTTTCTCAGCAAACTAGGTGGAAGCTTGTGGTGCTCAGAAGATGTATTGAAATACTTGGGTTTAGTACTACTTTTCGTGTTGCTTGATGGGTGGGAAATTATCTTAAGATAAAGTGCAATTTATGTTAAAGGAAACAAGTTTCCCCAAGTATGAAAGATTTCTCAGAATACTTATGTGTTATCTTAAATTTGTGGATCTTGTTAATTGTATGTTACAACTGAAATTTTTTGAAAGGGTATGCGTACACACAATATTAAACAGTGCCTGAAAAACATACAAACCCAGGTAATTCTTTCTTCATGCAAGATTCTCTTGAATGCAGATCAAACCAGCTCCACATGTCAGCAGACATGGGAGTATCTAAATGGTGTAACAAAATTGTGTTTAAAATACTATTGAACCTTCATTGCTTTTACAAAACTAGCATGTTTGTGTGCTGTTATTATCAAGTAATATTGTAGATAATTAAAACCAGATCACAAACTTCCAAGTGAATGAATAAATCAGTTTTAGAATGCCTAGTCCCTAGGCTGATCTGGTTTTCTTCCAAGTCCTTGGATGCTGATTAAAGGCATACTTCCACCCTGTGTAGAGGTGTCAACGTGAGATATTTGGGCCATGCTTTACGGCCTAAATAGTGCACAGACTCATATTAACCCTTCACACAAGGGCTTGTTTCAGTCTCCAAAATGTGGATGAGGCAGAGTTTTCTTGTGCATTGTTGTTTTTGTCCTGTGTGCATTGTCACACCCCTACCCAGTCTTAGGTACTTCCCGTAAGCTGCCTCTGGTAGAAAAAGACTTGCCCTTGTGTGCAGTCTCACTCAGCTGGGTGCCTAGTAGGGGCCGGGGTGAGATCAGGTCTTTTTATCAGATCTTTTCCAGGTGTTAGAAAGAGAAGAGGAGAGAAGGTTATGTTGGTTTTTAAAGAGTTTTTCTTTAATATTATTTCTTCCCTTCATAATCTGATAGGCTAATGTATATCATGCCAGTACTGCGAATGGAGAGAACAGAGCAATAAAGATTTACAAAACCTCTATTCTGATGTTTAAAGATCGGGATAAGTATGTGAGTGGTGAATTCAGGTGAGTTTGACTTCTGCCTGGTTTTAGTGGGGAAGAGATGTTGTTTGAAAGGTAAATTGAAGGTAAAATCACCAGTGCTAATACTGCATTGATTGGCTAAGGGTCCCTGTTGTCTTTTATTTCTTTATTTAAAGATTTCGTCATGGATATTGCAAAGGCAACCCAAGAAAAATGGTGAAGACGTGGGCTGAAAAAGAAATGAGGAATTTAATAAGGTGATTCTTCCAGTTTTTATTTCAGCGTGCAAAGGTAACTGAAACTTTATAGGAGGTACTCTCCTATTGCTAGACTGTGGCTATTGCTACCTTTTAGGGTCTCTGGAGTATTCAGAAAAGCGTCTTAAGCTTCCCCGTGGGAGAGAGAAGAAAGGGGAGGGAGGAATAAAGATACTATTTTGTCTTGCTGCTCATGCTCGAAGCTCTTCAATGTGTGAATGCTCTGACTGAAAAGTGAGGAAAAGCTAGAAATAGCTGCTGCTGAGTAACAGCACACTGTGTGATATAATCGTAGATTAACCTGAACTGTGTAAAGATTCTTTGTCCGACACAGGAATGCTTAGAATAGGGTCAGAGCCAGAATGGTTGTGGTTTTTTGTATTCATTTTCTAGTTACTCTGCACAAGTGAGAGTTTCCTGATTAGAGGAGCTCTTATTGTGTATTATGTTTAAAGCAACAGAGCTCCTATAGGCACTAGTGCAATGCAAATAATAGAGTTTGGTTTTATTTTTTTGTGGTTTTGTTCCTGTGTTACAGGTTGAATACAGCCCAGATACCTTGTCCAGAGCCAATTATGCTAAGAAGCCATGTGCTTGTCATGGGCTTTATTGGTAAAGGTGATAGGTAAGTATCCATAGAAAATCAAACTTTTTTTTTAATAGTAGCTTTCCACAATGTTTTATTAAAAACAAACAAACCAACCCTCTGAATTTACCTACTATTACTTTAGGTCTGTACAATTAACATGTTACTCTTGCATGTTGTTGTGGTTTAACCTCAGCCGGCAACTGAGCACCACACAGCTGCTCGCTCGCTCTCTCTCCCCCCCGCCCCGGTGGGATGGGGGAGAGAATCAGAAGAGCAAAAGTGAGAAAACTCGTGGGTTGAGATAAGAACAGTTTAATTGAAATAAAATAAAAAAAAAAACAAAACAAGTGATGCACAGTGCAATTGCTCACCACCCGCCGACCGATGCCCAGCCAGTCCCCGAGCAGCAGCCCCCCCGGCCAGCTTTCCCCAGTTTATGTACTGAGCATGACGTCACATGGCATGGAATGTCCCTTTGGCCAGTTTGGCTGTGCCCCCTCCCAGCTTCTTGTGCACCTCCAGCCTTCTCAGTCGGTAGAGCATGGGAAGCTGAAAAGTCCTTGACTAGTGTAAGCACTGCTTAGCAACAACTAAAACATCGGTGTGTTATCAACTTTGTTCTCCTCCTAAATCCAAAACACAGCACTGTACCAGCTACTAGGAAGAAAATTAACTCTATCCCTGCCGAAACCAGGACACAGGTGCACGTGACCTGTAGAATACCCAGACATTTGCCAGCTACTACTGCAGACAATCTGCATGATTCTGAAGCCTCAGTTGTGTGCAAAATGAATCTGTAAAGTGGCTTAACCAGAGATTAAGGCTAGAAAGGCTTGCTAATCATACATGAAGATAGGTCATCATTTTGTAGTACAAACATTAATGTAGCACGGTCCAAATTAGCTCACATTGGAAACAGAACTCCAGTATCTTTGGCAAGCATATACCAAGCTTTGCTGCCCTTCATGCTGGCTCCATGCACTTAGCTGCTTGTGCTGACTTGCTTGACACGCTTAGTGAGCGGAAGGATCAGGTACAGCAGTTAAAGCATTTGCAGCTGGTGTGAAGAAGGAAAAAGTATTCACTTTCTGTTATTTGTGTTGTAATTTCAAGGCCTGCTGCTCTGCTGAAGAATGCTCAGTTATCTGACTCCAAAGTCCGGGAGCTGTACCTGCAAATCATCCAGTACATGAGAAGAATGTACCAAGATGCCAGACTTGTTCATGCAGATCTCAGTGAATTTAATATGCTGTATGTTTTTAAACTTTGCTCTGAATTGTGACATCTAAAATGTATGCATTGGCAACCTCTATGTGAGAGTACTAATCTACCTTTAAGGGAGGGTGGGGTCCTTTTTGTGACTGGGTTTTGTAACTGATGTAATTAATCATGTAGCTTTTAACCCAGATCTGAGCTTTCTCTGTTTAAAAAAAAAAAAACAAAAACAACAACAACAAAAAAACCCAAAGGAAAAAAAACAAAACAAAAAACCCCCGAACAAAAACCCCTCACAAACAAACAAAAAAACCAAAACCTCAACTAGAGAAAAAATTAGTAAGGTATCATTTTTTTTCTTTTTCTCCTCCCACCTATAACACAGCTTTTTGTGTTCACGAGAAGACTATTTCTTTAAAGTTTAATAATACAGCTTGTGTAGAGGAGGGAAAGGATTGACCCAAAAAAGCCACTCTGGCCCTAATATGTGAAGTGTATGCTAGAGAAATATGTTAAAATTGTTTGCTGGTTCTTAAGTTTGAAGCACATTTTATTCTCTGCCCCTCAATAATCTCCAGTATAACAGCGGTGGAGTTAGTGCGGCTCTCTGTGTTTGTTTGCAGGTACCACAGCGGGGAGGTGTACATCATTGATGTGTCTCAGGCAGTGGAGCATGACCACCCGCATGCGCTGGAGTTCCTGCGAAAAGATTGTGCCAACGTTAATGGTGAGTGGGCTGCACTTCAACTCTTGTTCTGATAGCTGGTTTATTTAGGAAGGTGAGCTGTGTTCGCCTATGTTCTTTCAGGTATAACTGACCGTAGAAGCTGTCAAACTTCTGTTAAAATGCTCCCTCTCCTAGGTTCTCATGGCTTCCTCAGGGAGCAGTGTATTGTGCCGAGTTCAGAAGAGAGTAGCCTATTTTGCTAGAAATCATCTGGCTGAAACGAGTCACCTGGCTGAATCTCAGATTTACGATAGATCTGAGATCAGTCCCAGACTGATTAGAGATCATTCCCAGTCTGCAGCAGCGCCCACCCCAGTCTTAACTTCCCTTACTTAAAGGACTGCGCAGACACACTGATGTGTTTCCTTCTGTGAGTGGAATCCACATCTGGAATTCCTCAGCTGGCAAGAAGTTACCGTGTTTTATGAAGTTACCTGCACTTACTTGTCCAGGTCTGCTGAGAGGATCGAGGCATAGAGTAATTTATTAGAGATGTTACCACTTGTCATGGTATTTTGATAAACAAGGTGCCTTTATGATATTTTTTTCATGACAATTTGGTCGTCTTGTGTGAGTATGCACGTTGTGTAACAGACACACACCTCCTGGTAGGGTGTGTTTCTCCCTGAGGACAAGAAATCTGTCACTGCAGGCTGCTTTTGTCCCCCCTTTCTTTTCAGATTGACTTTTTTTCCTGATTTTACAGAGACTCTTGAAAGTCTGTGGAAAAAGGACTGTGTGCATTTTGATACTATGTGTTTGTTGATACCCAGTATGCTAGTTTTTCCTTATTCCTTTTCTGTTAATGGATTTCTAATAACTCCCTTCTGGCTCAGATACTTGCACCCTTGCTCTTTTTTTGTTTTTTGGCTTGCTCTCCTTAGATATTCTAGTACCTTGGTGAGTTGCAGTGGTTTTGGTGTGGTTTGTTTGCTTGTTTTATGTCACTGCAACTTTCTCTGTGTAGTCCTTCTACAGAGACTCTGAGAAACACCTTGCTTTATGCTCTGCCCTAGCTGTGATCATTGCAAAGACTTGTGGTTCCATGGTCACAGAGCTGCCTCCAAACTAAATTTTTGGTTTTTCTATGATTAATTTCTCATGGTGAGAGATCTTCTGAGAACTTCAGTAGGAAACACTTATTAAGCAGTCCTCAGTGTCTTTCACTGCTGTCTTTCAGTACAGAAGTGTAGCCTCCGAATTTGGTTATACATGACTCAAGAAACCAATTCTGAGTGTAGTATTGAGGAAAATTCTAATATGTTAACGTGTCTTCCCTTTTAGGTGGATCATAATTAGGCTGTACTGTGTTTCAGTGGATATTTCTGTTTCTCTTTCGCAAAAAATCGGAGGTCTCCATTCCTTATTCTTTGAAATACATTTTTCATCTTAGTCATGGCAAATACTACACCTGTCCTAAATTGTTTACTTCTTAGCCCCTACCTCATAAAGTCTGCATCCTGCTGAAATTGATTTGGCTTTTATATTTATCCAGTTATTCTCCTTTCAGTATTTGTTGCACCTGGAAGATGAACAGTTTTATTTCAGATGGCCAAGAGTCATCTGATAACTAAATCCGGTATGATGCAGTACATGCTGCTGAGACTTTCCCAAGTCATCAGGGCCATTGGCTTGCTGTAACTGTCACTGTAACATCACAGCTGCATGTGTTACACCTAATTACTGACGGTGTTTGTCTCTGCCCTTGTTTCCTGGTAGACTTTTTCCAGAAGCACAATGTTGCAGTGATGACTGTGAGGGAGCTCTTTGAGTTTATTACTGATCCTTCTATCACGAGCGAGAACATTGATGACTATCTGTCTAAGGTAAGACCTCATGGCCTTGCTGCTTATGTAGGAAGACATGAACAATAAGATCAGATCTAGTTCAAGCTCCTTCATCTCACTTACTGTACATCCTGCTATTGAAGGAAGGTGGTACGTGACATTATGTTACGCTAGTGCTTCAAAAATGCATACAGGTCTTTTCCATTTATACTATTATAGGTTGACAACACTTTCATTCTATGTTTTCTCAAAAAGTCTAATCATGAGAACTCCAGTGTCTGTTTCAGGTGCTACTGAAACCAGGATACTTTAAATTAGTTCTTTCTTTTTGGCAAGGAGAAGCTTTGCAGAAATACAACCATGCTTATATAGAGAATGGGGTTAAGAATGCAGATTTGAGCAGGGTGGGCTGAGGGAAGAAGGGAACGACTCAGGGCAGTGTTACTCCAAGGTACATGGTCTTGCTAGCCAAATACAGCAGCGGGCAGAACACGTTGATTCTAGGAGGAGGTAAACTGACTTAGTGCTGCTAGCAGCATTTCATCTCTAGCTGCCAGTCCTCTGCTCCCAGTTAGATGTTTCTTTAAAAAGGAGGGGGTGAAGCTTTTTAAGTTAACGCAAGAGAAATGGGGGCCACATATGCTGTGCTCAGAGTGGAGATTTGATGTGTCGTTCCTGGTCAAGACCACATGAGTGTGGTCCAAATAGCAGTACAGCATAGGGATTTCCAGATGTTGTGTACTTTCTGTCATATTGGAGGTTGAATGAGACAGAGCTGTGCTATGTGGTTCCCCTTACTTATCCTCCTCTGGCTTGCTCAATGTGTGTGAGAAGAGCCAAGTTTCAGGACTGAGCACTGCTGACTGTATGCTCCTTGTGCTGTTACGTCCTGTAGTCATGCTGGGCCTGCCATAATTTAGTCTGGGAGGAGCAGCAAGCATGTTTTTCCTCTGTTAATATAAGATCTGCAGTCACAAGTGCACTTTGCAGAAATGTTGGTTACCATTAGGTGTCGCTCAAGGCGTTGCCATAAGGACAGCTGGAGTATTTGTGAGTGACAGTGTGGAGTACAGGGAGAAACACAGATGGGAATGGTTAGTTGGATTAAGTGATGCGATTCTAAAGAGTGATAACTTTGTATTGTTTTATGTTTCTTTAGGCAATGGAAATAGCATCGAAAAGAACAGAGGAGGAAAGATCCAGTCAAGATAAAGTGGATGAGGAAGTAAGTGAGGATTTTTGTTCCTGCTATGAAATTAATATTAACCTTGCCTCTTCTCAACAATGAAAAACGTTCTGTTTTATTTGGCAAAATGTACAGTTGATAAGCAAAACATTGTGATACTGAGATGTCTTGAACTATTTGAGATGTGAAGTATTAAGGGATGCCATGTGTAAAAGCTGACAGTGATAAGGTGTTAGAAGGCAAATACTCCATTTCCTAAACAAATATGTTTGCTTGTAGCTAGGTCCCTTGATGCATCTTCCAGTTCAGGTTCAGTTAGCAAAAAAACTGAGTGGAGAGATCTGATTATGCCAGTGTTTTTGGACCAGTGATACAGAAGCAGGGTATTTGGATACATGCATTGACTAAATGACCAAATTGACCTATCTAGCTCCAGTCCCAGTCTAATTCAGTTCTTGCATGTACTGTTTCTCTCCCTTGCTTTTACATTAAGTGAAGCCATTTCAAGTCTGTTACAGGAAACTGCTAACGTTCTGGAAAGGCTGGATGTAAAGATAAAACAATTTCTATCTTAGTCTTGTCTATCTGTTACAGAAGAGTTTAAAAAAAAAAAAAAACAAAAACAACCAAAAAACCAACTCTGCATTGAGCAGAATTTGTATCGGTGAGAACCTATTTGTACTGGTTCATGTGGTGTTTATCTTTGGAGTCAATACTACTTGATTTATCAAAGACTTTTCTTTTTCTCTTGGAGCTCTGCAAGTTTTACTAACTGCTTCTGGCTCAAGGTTGGCCAGGGAAAGATATTTTTGTTTCCTAAGATATCCTCAGCATACAACTTGAACTACAGGGTTCAGAAGTGTTTTGTTGCAAGCCCATCTTTTGCAAACCAATTATTCCTTTGCTTATATAAAGGTACTGACCTGTAAGAGAGATGCTTTAGTAGCATCTAAGTTCAGTTTATTTCTCTTAGACTTCTCATGTGACCATGGCTAGTTTGTGTCACTTTGTTCACAAAAGAGTAGAGCTAATTAAGGGCAAGCTCTGTGGAGGTGGTGGCCTCTGCTCTTTGCGCAGCACTTAGTCTAGCAGTTATGATCATAAAGTGTACTGAATTTGTACTGGGATTGAACTGATACCATGAAAAAGAGAAGCAAAATACTTCTCTCTGATCTGGTAGTGACTTAAGTTTGCTGGAGGACTGTTTCAAAAAGACTGCATGACAAATTTTAAGTATGTTGTTGTTGATACTGCAGTTAGGTTTTACTGTACTATACTGCTGCAGGAGCCTTTTCTGAGTTGGACTGCGAGTTGAAGCAGGTGTTACTATATAAAGAGATTAAGTTCTAACAGTGCATTTTAATGGAGTTGCCTCCTGAAGGCATTGTAAACAGTACGATAAAAACATTAGAGAAAATCCTTAGAATACAAAACCTTAGGACTCAAATAGGTTAAGAGGAAGTTGGAAGGATTGGAGAAGTTTGTAAGTGGCCTGGTGGTAGTCATGCTAAAGAGGGAGCCTTATTAGTCACGATCCATCAATAATGTGTAGGTTGCATGTTAAGTCTGCTCCTGAAAAAAAAAAACAAACCAGATGCGCTGCAGTTCAGATGGTACTGGATCACTGCTGTGTTCATTTTTAGTTTCTCCGAGCCATGAAATCCTTCATGATTATTCTCTTAAGGATGCATAATTAGGAAGGAAGAACGTCATAAAACTATATGTAAATTAGTAAGTCTGTGTTTCCTTTCACTCTACTAGGTGTTTAAGAAGGCTTACATACCTCGAACTTTGACTGAAGTTAAAAACTACGAGAGAGACGTGGATATAATGATGAAATTGAAAGAAGAGGACATGGCATTGAATATTCAGCAAGATAATGTGAGTAGACATGCTGAGGCACTGCAAAAAAGAGGGAGGGAATATGAATTCTTCTTGCTGGAAACTGATAGCAACAGACAAAAACAGAAGCCTTATTACCAAGGTGTGGAGTACTGAATCTAGTGTCATACTTGAAAATCATCTGGTTAGTACTAATGCTAACATTGTGGGTTTTTTCCTGGGTGGAGCTTTTTTTTTGAGATAGTAATTTTCTCTGGGCAAGAAGACTTAAGACTCATGTATTCTGATAACGTATTTTTCTTTCTCTCTCCCTGCGTGTAGATTCTCTACCAGACTGTGACAGGACTGAAGAAGGATTTGTCTGGTGTTCAGAAGGTGAGAGCGTCTTTTTGAAATCCTTCATTTTAGCCATTTTCAGAAAAGCACTTATAAGGAGTATAGAGAATGTCTTGTCTTGCAGCTGACACCATGAAAGAAGCCTCTTGTCTGCAGAGTGACCATTTATGTCTGGAATGGGTCTGGCATGACAGTGTGTCTGCACACCACGTGAATTGCTTCCCTGCACTGTGGCTGATGCTGGGTTGCTTGAGAATGAAATGATAATCCTTGCTATGGCCATGATCTCTAAAGTTAAGGTGGAGAGGAGGGAAGACTTCTTCCAATTATGGAAAATGTAATTGATTTAAATTGTAGCATGACTACAAGTTTTGATATGTTCAGGGTAGCTTTGCTGTAATTACTGTGTAAAGAACAACCCTGCAGTATTAGGGATAAGATATTATGTCTTACTATAATTGAAGTACTTGACAGTGACACTTCTGTAAAGTACGTTGGGTAAGAAGTTGGGTACAGATCAGTCTGTAGCAATATAATTCAAGGCAGAAGCCCTGTGTGGATTCCTCCTCCTTCCTCTGTAAATGTTATCTAGCAGTGGTGTAGACTCTGTTTTAAAATGGAAATATAAATATGGATGGGATCAGGCTGTGGTACAGTCTCCAGGCTTGTTTAAGAATAAGTGAGTTTTCCAGTGTAGATATTTGTGTTTGCAAGAAAGCCTACATACAGTGCCCCCAAGGTAGATTTGGGTATGATCCAAGTATAATTAAAAATTGGCTTCCACATATGTTAGCAAATTGCTGTTTAACTTATGGAAATTAGTTTGGGAGTGCCAATACAGCTGTGCTGTGAGCCCTGACCTAAAAGATTCTGTGTTGTATATTCTAGACTCCTTGTTCTTAGTTTGGGTTAACCTACTTTTCATTCTTTTTCTTGAGACTCAGTGATGGCTGTAGTAAAGGAGATGGCACAAGCTCACTTAAGGGTTTCTTTGCAGCAGATTCTGTTTTGGTTTTTTATATGTGTGTGTATATATATGCGTGTGTGTGTGTATATATATTGTCATTAGGCTTTGTTTTGGTTTGATACAATTCTTGATATATCTTGCAGATCCCTGCACTTCTTGAAAAGAAGGCAGACAAGTCAGAAACAGACTCTGGTGATGATGATGGTGGCTCAGAGGACTCTGATTCGGGCTGTAAAGAATCTGTACATCCCAAAGATAAACCTGCTGAAGTTAGCTTGGACAAAAAGGTCAGCTGGCCAGGAATTGTTTATTTTTCCCACCTCTGCCTATGTGACAGGAAAAAATTCAAATTTAGTTCTGAGTGGTTCTTTGCTACTTCTTGTCTGAAACAAGCTATGGACTTTTCCTGTTGTGGAGAATGAGAGCAGAGAAAGTGAATTTCAGTATGGATGCTTTATTAACGGTGGTTTTATGTAGAGGAACATGTAACATAGCTCTCTGTAGCCTAGACAATGCTAGAAGAGAGATCTCTGCAGGGAATTCTAAGGCTATGCAAAGCAGAATTTAGTGAAGCCTGGGCCGCTCTTCAGTGCCTCTGGCTACTCTCCCAGGCTTTGGTGTTCAGGCTTGTGGTTGTGGTCCCTGATTAACCTCCTTTTGCCCAGGTAACTGAGACCATTTGATCTATAGAAGAGGAGACCTGGTGACAATGTTTGTGCCACAGTGGCTTTTGTGGTACCGTTAGTACAGACTGGCTAGCTTCACTGCGGGCAAGAGATGTAATGCAGTCACGCAAAGGGATTGTGGTTTGGGTTTTGGGTTTTTTTTTTTAAGGTTTTGTTTTCCAAACTGCAGAACAAGTATGCTCTGTTTTGGTGAGGGTCTTCTGCAGAGTATCATCTATAGGTGAGAGCCTTTTGGCAGCCTTTTAGGTGCTGTGCAAAAGAAGGATGAAACTTGCTGGGCTTAAGGGGTTCAAGTTTTGCGGGTTTGCTTGTTAGGTTTTTCTTCCTAGAAAAGGTAAGATAATACATTCCATATCTGTCAAATAAAAACGCAGTGCTCTAGATTGGTAGAAAGTGTCCAGTAGAGCTGCTGCCTTTCAGATGTGAAGCAGGGAAGTCTTGGTCCCTTCTCATCCTTGTGGATAGGTTTTCATTTGGACTTTTTGTGTGAGTAGGATGAGGTTTTTGGTAACCTGTGTGTTCAGCTGTAGGTTGAACAACTGATTAGCAGCAATTACTTCCACCCTGCACCCCATTATGCTGACTTTGCATTTTCCAGTTGAGTGTAGTCTCTTCACTGTCCGGCACAAATTATAGTGTATTGCAGTAGCATAGCACCCTTTCTTGCCAATCCTGATGATGATCAGCTTGCTCTGAGTTACCAGCAGTTACTGGATCAGTATTTTTGCATGATATAGAAACACGTACTATAGTAGCCCTGTGGGTAGCAGAAAACCTAGATCAGGCATCCTGTTGTAATCTTAGGTGTAAATAGCATGAGTTAAGAGTGCCTCTTGTTCCCTTTCTTCAAAGGTTGCATGAAACTCAGGTTTTAACTAGTTTGAATTTTGCCTTGTCATTACCAGTGTGCAACTCTTAGCTCCACCCCCAAGCTATACTTCCTTTTTCCTTTCCCCTCACCATTCCTATTGATTTTTTTTCTTTTATTTCTTCCTCTTGATAACCTCATCTTTGTGTGGTGTGTTAATTAACTTGTTAATGTAACAATTGATCGACCTGCTCAAAATCTCTCATTCCTTCTGGCTTTAAATGAATGGTGTTTGGTTCTTTATAGGAAAGGAAAAAATTGGTTAAAGAAGCCCAAAGAGAGAAGAGGAAAACCAAAATCCCAAAGCATGTGAAGAAGCGGAAAGAAAAGACTGCAAAAATGAAGAAAGGCAAATAAAATCAGCTTTGGCTTGGGGAAAGGGATGGTTTCTTGTGGGTTATTTAGTCACCATCCTTTTTTCTTTTTTTAAAATTAAAAAATCCTTTATTTATATACATACAGTATTAACCGTGAGGGTGGTTTTATTAATAACATGGTGTAATTGTTTGAACAGAGTATATGCCATGGGTTTCTCCATAGGAAAGAATCAGTTCAGCACTTGTGCATGTTAAAATCCTTCACCTGTGCAGGTTTAACCTGTTGTTAAACTTTCATTGATTTGTTCCTGGGGTCTTACACCCCTGCCTCACACTGCATACAAGCTAGTTTGGTTTGTTCCAGAACAGTGATTTGATTCAAACGGATTCTTGGAGGAGGGGGAATGGTGATTGAAAGGTCCACGCCTTCTTCACAGTATGGAAGCAAATTGAGCTAATTGTCCTCTGCAGGCTGTCACAGTCACCCGTGGATAACCCTGCAGGCACTGTGCCTTTGCTGCCTCCCTGTACTTGCGCCACCTTTGATATTTTCTTACTGAAAGATGAGTTTTGTGATTTGGGAGGCAGCTGTCCTCATTGCCCACTGCCCTTCTGAAGCAATCAGGTAGGGCATACCCAAACAGACCAAAGCCTGATTTTTTTTTTTTTTTGGCTTGCTGGGATCCCAGCATAGGGCACTGTTGCTCTCAAGAGACTTATGAACCAGCTATTTTGTAAGCTGGTCAAATGAGTATTTGCCGTCAAGATTAATCATGTGTGTTCGAATTCAAGGCTGTGTAAAAGCTTGTGGCAGGACCTCTCTGTGGTATGGCTCGGCATTACCAGTCCATGTCATGCTAAGGTGCCCCAGCTCTTTATTAGGGAGAAGTTGGCAGAACTGTGCTCATAAGAGACACACTTGGGCTGGAGCAAAGGCGCTGTACTGAAGACAGACAACCTTCTCTCTTGGCAGCCGCTTTGGCCGCTGAGGCTGACAAGTCTTGGGAGAGGTGTCCTCCTTACGCTGTAGCACATCACCTGTCTTTTCCCACTGCCTACAGTTTCAGAACTCCCTGTGCCAGAACACAGAAAGGGTCTGATTCCAGTAAATGTCTTGATATGTTCTCCCACATTAGGAGTGGAGTTGATGCCCTGGGGTTTTACACTTACAGGACATACGTGCTCTGTTGACAGAGGACAGCTTTCATCCATCAATGGATATCCAACAATGATGGGTTGGCCAGGGGCAGGGTGAAGCTTGTTTCTCTCTGCTCCTCACCTCCCACACCCAAAAGAGATGATGTTGGCCCATTGCACACATGGTTGCGCTCCCCAGTTTGACCTTCACAACCTCTTTGGTGCCTTTGGCTAGAAATCTGGTAAGAGAGGAACTGGTCAGTGCTTCCAGATCTTTCTCTCTCTGTGCTCCCTTTCTCCCTATCCATAACAGGGACTGACAGCACTCTGATATACAGTATGCATATAAGCATAGACAGCATTGCTGGAGCATGTTGGGAAGCAAGACTGGTATTTCCTCAGCAAGTGGGGATGTTTGTTGGGAGACTGAGATGAAATATCTGCATTTTGGAAAATGGCATTACATCAGGTGCAAGAAAGGGGGCAGCCTCTAACTTGGTAGTGAAGGGAGGAGGAGGTACAAGACCTACATCCAGAGGTGAGGGAGTACTGTTGATGGCCATTTGTCTTAATGCCAAGGGCTGAGATGCTGCTAGATGTATGGACACGTTATTTCCTGCTTTTCCTTGCCATCATGGGAGCTTGCATAGTGACATAATCAGGCAGAGGTGGCCTTGGCGATGGCTGCCCTGAACCTGACTGGTTGTGTTCGTAGGTGCAGTGCTGAAGGTGATTGAAACAATAACAGCTTTGTGCGCGTTGCCCTTGAAATCCCATTGTATTGTGGATTCTTCCTGCTGACTGACAAGGCTATGGTGTATGCTTCTGCGATAGCAGTTCTGGTTCATGAAGGTGTGTGTGCCAGGAAGTGTGTGGAGGGACTAGGGGTTGTGGGGGGGTGGGGATTGTGTCTGAGCTGTTGCCTTCTTCCAGCCATGGGTTGTCCATTGGGCAGACCTCAGCGTTTTTGGCAAAGTGGGCTAAGCATAAGTAAATCTCTAAGAAGCTGTGTGTGCTTTAACTTCGTGTAGCTGAGCAGTGGATGACTCCACCAGGAAACTGGTCCATGGCTGATCAGTGTGAGTTGGGCGTTGTCGTACACAGAGACAGCCTTCTTTTCATTGGGGCTGGGTGCTCTGAAGACAAGGATAGATGCTAGTTCTTGGCAAAGAGTCTGGAAGCCCGAGAGCCAGAGTGTGTGTCCCACCTGGGGGTTGTTTACCTCCTTTACCCGAGGAGACACTTCAGAGAAAGGAGGCTGCTGTCATCTGTGCTTGAGGGAAGAGGAAACATCCCAGCCCACGTAACCTTGTCTTCCCTCCAGGCCGTGCACCACAGCCTGATGAAGTTTGCCTAGCTCTAGCCATCCTGTAGCATGAAGGTGGTCGTGACTTAGTCATTTAGGATTGGAGCCTTGCTTGCAGTGATGTACGGCAGGACTGTCTGTGCAGGCTGTGCAAAGCATGAGCTATCCACCTCAGGTGTTTTCTCTAGGGCATGTTTACCTAGTCAGGATGTTTGCAGAGCACCTGAGGTGGAGCATGCACGTTGTGCAAGTGCAGATGGCCTGGGGATAGCTGTTGCGGCTGGGTATGCGCTTGTCGAGGTGGGCTATAAGTGCAGTTCATGTGTCCTGGACATTGCAGGCTTGAGATGTATGGAAGTGAGGCAGTCCACAGGAACGGGGTGGACCGGGAGCTCTTTGGGCTGGGACCATGAGATGAGCCATCTTTCTGGTGATCCCTGAAGCAAGAGAATGGCCATTAAGAAATGTTAGACATAACTACCAAAAGGGACCAGTCTGATAGGGGGTGGGGAGGATGGGGATGGGATGGCATGACTTTGTATCCTGTGCTAAAGAAAAAGCTTCAAAGTAGCACAGGTACGCAGTTATGCTTTATTGATATCAATGTATGATGAGGTCGGGTTTCCCCCCGCCAGAGACTAGGAACCGACAAGGCCCACTCACGTTGTTTGCCATAGCAGCATGTTTATGGTGTGCCCTGCTGCTGGCACCTGTGCAGACAGAGTAGTGTTGCCAGGGCAGAAATGCCAGTACCTTGTATAAGAAGAACTGGGACACAAACAGATCAAGGTAATGCTTCCCCTTTATCTTCCATACTCCCCCCCCCCCCCCCCAAGACTGCACTTACTGGTAGGGCTCTGGGGTCTCTTGTGGGCTATTGCAAGTGTCTCCATTGTGGAGCTCACCTGATGGCACACAGCACGAGCGAACAGACCCTGGAGAGGTGGGCTGTGGGGTAACTGGTGGGCTGTGGCTCCCGGAGATGACCCTGAGAGGTTACTGCAGCAGTGAGGCTGAATTGTGGGGGCGTGATACTTACCCCTAAGGCTGAGAATTCCCTTCTGTTGACTGCAAACCTGTTCCTCCTCTGCTCCACTGCTCACTGGGTGTTCCAGTGTCAAAGTGGAGCATCCAGATTACTACTATTTTTTTCCCCCCTTTTTGAATGAGAACATCTGTACTGAGGTCATGGCATAAACTCGATTGCTTTGTCACTGTGGCTTTTGGAATGTTTCTGCAAGCAAGGCTTTTTATAGTCTGACGTGTTTTTCAAAGCACAAATGTTTTGTTATCTGTCTTCTCTGAAAATGGATTGGAGTCCAATTCTGTCAGGCAATAAGTATGAATTTTTACAGCTGCAAAAGCATAGTTAACTGTCAACTGCTTTAATATTCCTTTCTGGCTAGAGTAGAAACACTAAACATCTAAAATACCAGTTGTGAAATCAAAGCCCCTATAGGTAAAATTTTCAATTGGAAAATGATGTTATATTTTCATTTAAGGAGCATATAGGATTCAAGCTGAAGACAAAACGTGTTTGACCAAATCTTAAAACTTAACATGCTGTCTGCAACTCTGGTCTCTGCATCACTGAGTTGGCACAGGGAAGAGCGTGGCCGAGGGGATGGAGCAGCTGCCTTGTGAGGAGAGACTGAAAAGGCTGAGTGAGACTCCTCTGTTTGGAGAGGAGAAAGCAAAGCGGTGAGATGAGAGAGAGGTTTAAGAAATCATGAAAACAGCAGACAAAGTGAACGCAGAAGTGCTCTTCACCAAACCTTGCAAATAGTGGAGCTAAGGGGAACTAGCTTAAACTAGTGGAGGGTTGGTTTAAAACAGGCAGGAGAAGGCGCTTTATGCAGAGGGCAGGCTGTTGGTGGGTTGCAGCAGAGTGCTGCTTGTGGTGGTTGCACACCACAGGTATGCACTTGCAGGTACGCACGGGCTGAAAATTAGCAGTCTAGTCTGAGATGCTGTTTATTATTATTATTATTATTTTAGAACAGGCTGAGCATATGAAGGACATCAAATTCTCAGGCACAGGTCAGATGCTTGGAAAAATGCACTTCTGGGAATTTGCGGCCAAAAGATTTAGTGACATTTGAAAGCTTAAGTATGTAGAGTGGGAATATTTATAACTCTGCTATCAAAGATAAAAATGTAGAAAAGCAATTAATCCTGTCTTCCAGGGCATTCCAAGTAGTCCCATCTTCCCAGTCATTCGCTGGGACTCAGTGGGAGAGGTACAGGGGGGAGGACTGGGAGGGAAATACTCCTAGCTAAGTTATGCTAAGTTCCAAAAAAGTTCATCAGTGAGGTGTTGGAGTTTTCGGGGGGGGGTTCACCCCCCACCCCCCCATCTCCCTGAAGTCCCGTAGTGCCATATGGCTGGCTTGCACTCCGAGCAGTTGGCGTCAGGCTTTGTCTCAGTTCCGAGGCCTGTGCCAGGCTTCATTTCTTGCTTATCCCACGCTATATATTTTATTATATGTAGCAAGATAAGCATTGGAAGGTGGAGTTTTGTGGATTTGGTTTCTCCGTGATAAAGCCAGTAAAACCAGCTTTGCATGTAAGGATATGTCTCCTTAGAGCGTAGTCATTTCAGTGCTGAAATATTTCGATTAAACAATGCAAAACTAGCTGTGGCAGGCTGCATGCTTGCTTTTGGCATGTGTGCTCAGGCAAGAGTCACACCTGTGGTCCTTTGACGTATAAGAGAAGTGAGGCCAACACTTTCTGAGGACCAATGTGTCCTGCAGTTTTTGGTCACAGCTAGTGCAGAAGCTAATGATGAAGGGGTGCAAAGGCGAGAGATGGATTCCAGAATACTGGATTGCTTACCTGGTTCTCCAGCTGAATCTTTACCTGCTATTTTCACCTGCAAAACTGTACAGGCAGTTTGAGTATGATACTGTAAATACGATGCACAGATGCAGAACATGGCAGGGGCTTTCTCTCTGTGTGCCCTTCACCCTGGGCTTCTCCCCTGGGTTGTGCTTGCAGAATGATGGAGGACCACCGGGGTGGGAAAGTGTGTAGGGGTCTCTTGTCTGGTTACAGGGACCTGCCTGTCTTCACCTCTCCCCACTAAAGAAACGAAAGGATTTGGACACTCAGTGAGTGAAGGAGGACCTAAAGAAACTGTTTTGTCACTCTCAATGAACTTCTAAAATGTTCCATGGTGAACAGCTTCACAGATTGTTTAAATGCAAAAAGCTAACGGAGAATTTAGGGCATTGCTGTAAAAATAAATACATAACTTTATAACATTGTTTTTACAATTGTAACTTTGGTCCTTCTAAAATGCTACTAGACTTCCAAAGCAAAAATGCTGACCCTCTGCCTTAGCATCTCATTACTTTCCTGGTCTTGACATCATCTTATGTTCCTTGTACTAATTTTCCTGTCCTCTAGAGGGAGAAGTAAGTTCTTGCTCAGACTCTGTTGGAAAGTGTTAAGGCTCTCATAATATATGAAAAGTGCTAATGATGTTTCAATTATCTACATAACTTGCTATAAATTTTGATGGATTTGTACATGGCACCTAGATTATTTTATTTATTTTCTCCTGAATTTGTAGTTCTTGGACAAAGTTTTATGCTTTCAGAGGTGATGGGGGCAAAATTTGTTCTGGGCGTGGCAGGGGCTGCAGCTATGGTATTAATGCTGGGGTTAGGATGAGGTTCTAGATGGCACATGACAAACACTAAGGAGACTTTTTTTTCTCCCTGTACCTATGAAGACTCATGGTGAGAATCAAAAAAAATGGTAAGGATGCCGTTCTGCAACTGTCCAAATTCATAGGCATAAACACCAATCTTTTGTGTAATGCAATAGTTAATAATTGTTTTGCCACAATCACTAGCCCTAAACACAGTTTGAGTTGTTGACAGCTGCTCTTTTTTTTTTTCTCCCCTCCCCACCCCAGTTGTTTATTTTCAAAGGATTGACATAAGAACAAACTTGGCCCTTCTTCCTGACGTGCAACAACCTGCCTCCAACCTCTGCAGCCTGTGTGGAACTGTAAGCTCTCCTAAGCAACAACGTGAATGCTAGACCTAGCCTACAGCGCTAGATTTAAGACTGTCTCTCTAATCTAGCCCAGAGATCCATGTCTGCTTTGGAGTTTGCAAAGGCCATGAGGCTGGGATTGTTGGGCAGGACTTGCAGGTGGCAGGTATCGCTTGGGATTTTTTTGTGTGTGTTGTTTCTTTTCTCTTTTTTTTTTTTTAAGACAGCAGGCTATACTGGGTTGCTGCAGAGCAGGATGAAAGATGGGCAGTGACCCTTCTCCTGGCATTAAGCACTGGGCTAAGGGCTGGCATGAATGCCAGTGATGGGGATATGAGGACGGAAAGCTTGGTTCATAGCTATCTTCTGGAGAGGCTGCTGGATCCAGAGCATTTACTTGGCATTCCTGCTCTTAAGCTTTGCTTTCCATCCCCTTACCTATTCTGAGCCCCAACCCTTGAAGCCTAGCATGAAGCCCATGCTCCAGGCTGTCACCCCCTCCCAGACTCAGCCAGGGCTGGTTCTCTGTTGCTGGCTGCAGTCCCCCACTACTCATCAGGGTCCGGGGGTGGATCTGGCTTTTCAGCGCCTCCAGCCCTGAGCGCTAACCCCAGTTCCAACTCTAGCCTTACCCTGAAACAGGAAAGTCCTGTATTCCCCAGGCATCATCCTGGGATGTATGATCGGCACCAGCTATCATCCCAATCCTCTGGCACCTAAATGAGCAAGAAACAAAGCTGGTTCTTCAGCCCCTTCACTTCCTATCTAAACCCATGATCAGATGCAGCCAGCAGCTTGCCAAGCTGGTATTGTCCAGAATCAGCCTAGTTTGACAGTACTTACAGGATCCAGAAATGAAGTTATCTGTTCAGCCCCCTCTATCCTTAGCCCTGGCTGTGGGTTGCCTGAAAGGTGGATGGGACTTAGGATGGGCAGTATTGCAAAGTCTGAGTGAATGTTTGTACCATCAAAAATGGTGCTGAATTCAGAGCAGGGAGATGTTGTGGCTCTGTGACCAACACTTTGGTTAGGGATCCGGACAGCAAGTCTGAAAAGGTTTAATTTCTTTCTGGATCTTTACCACGCAGATTGGTGTTCGTGAGGTATACGAGTTAGTCATCATATTGGTAAGGTTGCTGTTAGCCTACAAATAGTCAAAGCGGGTTGGAGTCAAGGTTTGGAGAGGTGGGGCTGAGTGAGCAGGCTTCTCACTAGATCTAGTAAGGATTGAGTGTTGAGGTGGGGCCAGGTGTATAGAGTTGTTTGGGGTAAGGTTTTCTCTGAGGTGGTAAGAGGACCAGTTTTGGCCTGCATACTAGGGTTTGTGTTTGGGATGTGCAGAGCCTGGAGAGCTGTGAGTTGGCAGGACTAGATGAAGGCTGATGCTGACTAGAAATGGGGAGTTGGAGGGTTTGCTGGTTGTTGCTATTTAAAAGAAAAATTCTGTTTAATTTGTGTGCTTCAGATAAGGTGTTGCTTTTGATGCTTTTATACTTCTGGTTAGAAAGAAACTTGAGGAATTGTTTGTCCTCTGTCCTTGTCAGGTTTCTCATTCTGTGGTCCTTGGACAGGCATGAGCTTGCGGAGCGTAAGTGTGCACATGTTGCAGAGCATTGTGTCTCTTTGGGCTACAAACAGACCTTTATGTGGACTTGAGAGCTACCACTATGCATGGTAGACCTCAGGTCTGACAAATATTTGGTCCCTCGAGGAAGTGTAAGGAAGTAATACCATACTGCGTGAACGCTGTTTATACAACTTGCTTTGCTCTAATAGAGGTGAATATGGGAAATGGTTCTTCTTTGGAGATGGTGATAGCTCAAGTGATGGAGCAGTGGTCTGGATAGACAAAGCCAGAGGGGAAAGAGCAGTTGAGGAGGAGGAGAAGGGGTTGCCGCTTTGTGGTTCTCCAGCCCCTTTTGCACCACTGCTCATTCTGGATGCTGTCACAGATCTATCCGCCATGCTCTGAGTGCATGCCAGTTCCCCCCCCTTGTTGGTCCAACCTGACCTCAGCTCCTCACCTTCACCATAGGCTACGCACCAGCTACGCATGGGGCAAAACAAAGAAACAGCAGGGAGAGCTGGAGTCTCTTCTCAGGGCAGTTTTGACTTGTTTGAAAAGCCACTCCCTGCCGGGGTATGTGACTGAGGTAGCAGATTTGCAGTGACTCGCCTCCGTGACTTCAGGAGCATCAGTGCGTGCAGCACAGGGTGCGATTCATTGTTGGGGATGGGTAGGGACCAGACCAAGGGCTCAATCCTGCTGAAGGCTCAACTCCTGGTGCAATCAATGGGAGCTGAGTTTTAAGGCTGGCTTAAAACGGGGCTGAAGAGTTCGCAGCTGAGTAGGGGAGACAGGCGCACAGTTTCTTGACTGTGTTGCATTTTTGGTGTTCTGGCACGTTAGTATTGGTGCAGCAGGAGAAAGTGAGTGGTTCCTTCAAAGTTGTTTTTAAAGGATTTAAAAGAACTGTTCAGAAGAGTCAGTTACATGTGTTTTTTCTTTTTCCTGTGCTTCTAATGATTGCTGCTAATAGCACTGAAAAATACTGAAAAAGAAGAAAATACCGTGTTTGTAATGACCTCATTCAGTCATCCAAAGTGCTTGCATTAAGATGTACTTCAACATTACACACATGATAGATGGTGGAGAGAAAAGCCAGTCCTGATCTTTCCTCAAAGTTGAACAAGCTCCAGCCTGCAATGGAAGTATTTATTTAAAAAAAAAAAAAGGCAAAATTTGTTATTGCGTAAAGGAGTCACAAAACAACTTGAACTTGCCTTCAGCGTTGGCTTTCCAAGTACTTAAACAAATATAAAACTTTCCCAACATACTGGCAAGTCCCTGTCAAACATGTTTTATGGACTATTTCCCCTCCCACAGGTGAATGAGAAACTCTTTCTCACCTTTTTCATTTGGGGAAACCAGTAGCAATGCCCACAGATGCTACTGCTAAGTGATTTCCACTTAACTGGAAATGAGACATCAGCTTTCTGCAACCAGCTGATGGTCCAAAGGGACCACCCTTTTATGGGGAGTCCATCAATTACACTAAGTACCCTGTGGCTGCCTATGGGTTGCGCTGTGCGGAATTAAAGGATTACCGTTTGTATGGGATTAACGATATCTGTGCTGTTTGCATTGCTCTGTGTATAGCTTTGAAAGACGTTTAATGAGTATGTTTTATTGATAATTGGTGGTGCGATGTTCTCTTGCTTTGTACTGACTGGGATGCTGGAAGTGTTAGAAATGGGAGCTGAGAGTAATGAAATTAGTTTGGTGGCAAGGCTTAAATGAAAATGAAGTGCATTTTAATCAAGTCTTGAAGGTAGCTGTTATTGGTAGTGCAGCCAGGAGAACCTATGAGTTTTGTACTGAAAGGAAAGGGGACAAGTGGGGGAGAAAAATAAGATGATGCAACTGAAATCCTTCAAACGTAAGGCACGGATTGCATAGAGCCGTCGGTGTGTGCTGTGCTGTCAGCCATGCGTGCCTTTAGGGTGTCAGTGCATGACAAGAGCACCTTCAGACTTGAGCCAGCTCTTTGCTGATGCTTTTTGCTATCTCATAGTTACATTAGCCGGGACCGTGAAGAGTTGTAAGCTCCCAGACCAGCACAGCGGCTCTAGCAAAAGCCTCAAGTGGGCGATCTCTCCTGGGAGTTTGCTTCATATGTAAGAAGCAGTACAGGCAAAAGACGCAAAGATGTCTGTGGGAAGGGAGCTAACAGCAGGCACATCAAAACTGCAGCTTGTCAGGAGTGGTTTTACTCCCAGGGTAGCTGTAGCCTCGTGTCACTGAGTGGCTCCCAAGCTATTGGATCTGGCAGCGTTCATCAGGCTGCATGAGACAAGGCGACTGAACCGCTTGTGCTTTGGATGAGCCTGTGATGCCCAGCCATCCCGTGTTCATACAATTTTTGTCAGCTGGGCAGTTTGGTCAGGGACTACGATGCTGTATAGACATGTCTAAAAGAAAAAGCTGCAGAGCTCTTCCAGCCTTTGTCAACGGCAAGACCCAAAACCTGAACGAAGCAAATGGCTCGAGGCGCGTGGGTGTAGGAGCAGCTACACGGTTCAGGGCTATGAGGGAGTTTTGGTACAGGCTACTTACAGGCCCAGTTTGGTAGCTGTCAGCGTTTGTGGGAGAGGTGAATTTAAAGGAGAGGTTTAAAGGAGGATGGATGTATTGAGCGACACCTGGAATTTCTCTCATCCATAAGAGGAGGGTGGATGGCTTTTGTGGGCAGGAGATGGACAGCAGGGGAGGTAGTGCTTCCTCTGCTATTTCAAAACGAGGATTCATCCACATCCCTCTCACAAGTTACAGTGAAACCCTTACGAATGCTACGGGCCAAATTTTGTTCTCAGTTACACCCATGCAACCTCACTGAAGTCAGCAGTTGTCTGTTTTGCAACCATTGCCTGATGCAATAACTTGAGGGCTACATATCTTAAAGGTTTAAGACGTGCTTGCATTCCCAGCACTGTGACAGCGAATAACGTTGGACATGAAATTGCTGTTGCCTGAGTAAGCTAAAGAAAAACTGAGGTCAGTGGTATTGCACAGTTGTAACTAACAGCACAGGATCGGGAACACTCATACGGTATCTGTGAGTTCATTGGGACCCAGGAGAGACGGGCCCATCTCTCCCACCAGGTGGAATGCCACTTTCCCACATCAGACACTCCCTGCAGTAATTATACCCTTTTTAGACTCACCCTTTAGCGATTACTCGCCTAAACCCTGCCTCAAACTGACATCACTGGAAAGTCCAATAAAAATACGGCAAGCTTTCAAACCATCCCAGGAAAGCAGAATACTATATTATTAGTAGTAGTATTTCAATGCAGCTGTTTGCTAATGATTCTTAACCTTATCTTGTAACAGGAGGAGTTTGAGTTCCCTCCCAGCAAATGGCCTCCAGGGTCAGCAAAATCCTTGTCTCGTCTTCAGTGATGTACTGGCCTCAAAGGGCTTCGTGTCGGTTTCTTTCTTTTTCTGCTTTTTAACTCTTCTTTGCAGTACTGAATGCTTTCTTCTGGAAGGTCTGATTCTAAGCTACTCAGACCTCAAAATACCAGCCATCTCGTAAGTCAGCAATTGTCTTAGTTGTTGTTTTTCAAAGTACTTCTGTGTTCCTCTTTCTTTCCCTTATTTTAAATTTCATTTTCAAGTTGACCACCTCTTTAAGAGCATAAGGGTGTATTCAGAACTTGCATTTGCTCAGGAAGAGAGGAAAGCAATGGCAGCTTGCTTTACTTTTTCAATGCCTTTTTTTTTGGTAATAAAACTTCCAATGACTCCATGAATTGGACCTTCTATAAGGACACAGAAAGTTATCGCTACTTTTCTTACAGGTAAAGCTGAAAAGTTGAACCTGAATCAGAGCAAATAGTTGAGGGGTTGGTTTGTTTGTTTTTTTTTTCCATTGTGATCCTGTCTGAACTGGCATAGAGCTCATCCTATGACATCAGTGTGTTGTGGGTTTTGGTTTTTTAACTCTTGGTTTGCATGGGAACAGGACTCCAGAAAAGAACTTTCCAAACAAATAATAAGAAAGGAAACTACGTGCAGAAAAAGTCAAGGAAGGTAACTGGAAAATTTTGCAGGGAATGATTCTTGTTCTGTAACACCTGATGATGGAAGCATGAGGCTTTGCAATTGTAAACAGAATTTCTTTCCACCCTGCTTGGCAATCGTATTCATTTTTTGGGTGTAACCCTTTCATGTACGCAGCTGCACTCCCCTTTCCCATAGCTAGGCATGCTGGGTAAACCTTTTGATCTTGCCTTCTAGCCTTTGCTTGCTTGCATTGTGTTTATTACAACTTTTTCAACTCCTCCGGACCAGGGTGTGATGGATGATCCCGGAGGAGCTGCCCTCTGTATCTCTGTGATTATACTGAGTTGATGGTTTCTCCCTGACAGGTGCAGGCAAGCTGACTCAAAAACAAAACAAAACAAAAAATCTTTTTAGTAAAGCGAAACCTGCTTGGTGTCAACTCCTTCCTCTGCTGTCGTGCTCAGGTTTGGGAGAACGGAGGCTTTACTTGGCTTCCACTTCTGCCTCTGGCACAATCATCTCTTTGAATCGCAAATGCCTCACCTCATACTGGCTCTTGTCATTTGGTACCAGCAATGGCTGTTCCTCCAGAAGCCGGATGCTCCAACCCCTGGGACGGCACTCCAGCTCTTAGCAACGTGCTTTTGCCTTTTCCTTTCTTCTCTCCGTGTTGTTTTGTTTTCTTTTTCTGTGGTACTGACCCACTGGCCATGGAAGTCAAGGGGCTTCTCGACAGTTTGCAGCAGGCTCTGCGGGAGGTGTTAGACTGAATCCTACACTGGTTGCACATTGAAAGCCCCTGTTAACATAAATCTCCATATTGTGCCCTGGTAGATGCCACAGACTGTTCAGAAAGGTACTGCCGGTCTTTCCAGCAGCTCCCCTGCCTCTGAACTATGGTGCAATTTGCAAGTGTTTGGTGTGTTTGCAAAACACCATAAGTAAAAACAACTGTCTGATTTTTTTTTTTCCCTCTGATTTAAATAGTTTAAAAACTAGTTACAGACCTCAGGCTCCTTGCAAATCATTTCTGTGTCATCTTGCTGATCTGGAGGTTGTAGCATGACTGTGATCAGCCAGAGCAGACACTCTTGAAAGATGTGAAATGCCATTCTCTATTCCCTGCGGTTTGATATTAAAGAAACCTTTTAATTTTTCAAGTGCTGCACATGTGCTCTTACCAGGTTCAGGGAAATAGAAGAGTAGCGGTGCACAGGATACTTTGGTATCAGGGAGAGCCAAGCACCTTTCCCATTAGCTCTGTGCAGGTGTATTGGCAAAACTTTGGTTGTCTGTGGTAAGATACCATGAAGCCATTGTCTGCATATGTGATTTATGAAGCAGTATCAAAAAGCACATTTCTTTAAAAAAATATATTACTTTAAATGTTTATGCAATTTGGAGTGTGGTGCTTTCTGTATTTTTGCGTGTGCATGCATCACTTCAAGCTGATCCTTTCAAAATATATATTGTGGATTTTTCTTTTTTTACAATGGAGGAAAAAACAAATCACGTCCCCAGTCCACCATTTGATGCCTGAGGAGTTTGGATCGAATTGTACATTGAAAGATGATATACAAAGCACATGCATCAGCTCAGCTACTTTTTAATCTGTTCCGTGATTTGTCCACACTCAGCAGCTTTTTTTTGGCTGCAACAGAAGCCAGCGCAGTGCTCTAGGCAAAGGCGTCACCCAAGCTACCTGAGCTGATGAAACTGAAGTTGCTTCTTGAGCGTTACTGTCCTGTATGTTGTTGGATGAGCTGGCTCTGCATCTGTGGCCAATTTTGGATGTCTGCAAGTGATTTACTGTGCTCTGAAATGCAGCTGCTTCATGTACGGCATCTGATCTGGGACCACCACTGGGAGCCGTCCGCTCTGCAAGTGAGGGAGAGATTAAAGCCAGCTGAAGAAAAAAGGGATTATTTTTTATGGTCCTTCTTGGTAGTTTTTTTTTCCATTAATTCTTTTAATAAAAGATGGAAAACACTAACTCTCCAGAACATCTGAGCTCCAGTCTTTCCTGGTGGCTTCTTTTTGGCAGTAAGTTATTGGGAGATGACATGAAGACTCGCAGAGGGCTGCCTCTTCTAAAGCCTGCACAAGGGATTTCAAAATACAAATACAAAAAAACCCCTCACATTCTTGTGAGCAGTCAGGCCTGGATTAACAGGGGAAATTCATTAGGATGCATTTGAACTTGATGATTTGAAGGCAGCAGTCCTTCAAGGTCTTGCATATAGGTGAAACCCCACAGGGACAAGCTGAGAAATAGTGATATTACAGCAGGAATCGCATCTCCTTTTCCCCTTGCTTTCTCATAGTTATCGGAAATACACTGACTACCTATTGGAAAGGTTTAATGCGTTGTCATATTTGTTGGCAGTGGCGTGCGTGTTGTGTAGGTACACCTGAAAACAACATTTGGCATGAATATTGCCGAGATACTCAAAAGTGTTACTTAACTAGTACTTGGATAGCAACACTTACTTGATACGGTAAGTATCACAGTGTCACAGAAAGGTAGGGGCAGTCATGTATGAGTGTAGGTATTAATGCAGCCTTGCTTTCTCATAGTTATCGGAAATACACTGACTACCTATTGGAAAGGTTTAATGCGTTGTCATATTTGTTGGCAGTGGCGTGCGTGTTGTGTAGGTACACCTGAAAACAACATTTGGCATGAATATTGCCGAGATACTCAAAGTGTTACTTAACTAGTACTTGGATAGCAACACTTACTTGATACGGTAAGTATCACAGTGTCACAGAAAGGTATGGGCAGTCATGTATGAGTGTAGGTATTAATGCAGGGATTAGTACAAATTTTCTTTACACAGAGATGTACTGACCTTGTCTGCACTGATTTGCAATGAAGTATAAAAACAATTATCATCAAAGAGGTTCGTCAGAAAAAAAGTCAATACAGAACGAGGTCAGAAAATACCATGTTTCTTAATTTTAATGAAAACAGATGGTATTTCTCCAGCTCTTGACTCACTGTAAGAAAAAAACCAACCTTATTTTTTGTCTTTTCCAGTGAAAATGGTTCTGTGTAAAAGTGTGCCATAAATTTGCTCCTTCCAACCACAATTTATTAATGTAAACCTCATGAGTCTAGTATGTAGGGCATATCCAGCTATGAATATTTAGACAATTAAAAAAAGTGCCTTTTGATATTTTCTCTGGCTGAAAAGTGAAGATAATACAAATAATGTTAACCTATTTCTAAAACTCAACAGTCTTGCCACAAATATACAAGTATCCTAAAAGAGAAGAATGCACACAAGTGTGTAGCACTTAGTGTGACAGTCTTAACATTTTTGAAAGAAAGTAATAGATACCTTTCTTAGTTATTTCTGTTCTAAGTTAACGCATGAAGAACTGCCCCACCATAATATTTCTGACCTGATAATGACCGTGTGTGGGCATGCACTTAATGCTGAGATGTGTCTTTGCAAACTCTGAGTAGCGGGGAGGGGGCTGCGTGGAATCGGCATATCTCTTGCATGTTTCTTGGGCGTGAATGCGTGACCTGTCCTAAATCTGATGAACTTTCTGTGCCAGAAGAGCCTGTCTCCTACACACAGACACTGTGCAGCCGCTGAGTGCCCTAATCCTCAGAGAAGAAGGGCATTCCTCAAGCAAGCATGGAGCCATATTTCATCTGTGGTTCTGTGTCTGGTACCCCTCTGCAGCTGCTGTTAGGGGTTGAACAGCAAGTTGGCCTGAAGGTTGAATGCCTTCAGGATTGAGAAAGGCCAGGTCTCTCTTGGGAGAGGCCCCGCTTCAGCCTCTGCTCGGTTGGTTGGTTGTTTGCTCTCTGGGGAAGGGATGGGATCTGGTGCTGTAATTACAGAAATCAGTTAATAATGCCAATGAATGATTGGACCAGACTTCACTTCAGTCACAGGGAAGCAGTGCTCACCAGTGGCAAATGCAGCACCAGCAAACGTGTTGGGCATTCAAACCACCGGTCTGGTGGGAGAATGAGTCCTCCAGGAGCAGCATGTGGACTTCTGTGGAAAGCCTCACTGAACTGGGAGATGATGTGCACACGTGGATGCAGGTTTGCTGTCTATTGCTGAAGTCAGCATTTGGGTGGAGTATAAATCCTAATTTTTATAGGTACTCTGGTGGATCTGTTGTCCCATGTGTCCATTACACCCATAAATACCCGCACGGTGTAATTACAGAAAGACCAAAGTCATTTAAAGGGAAGATTAGTGCTATGGTAATTAAAGAATTATCAGGGAGAGGGTGAGCGGTGAGGTGAGAAAATCTGTGGGAAATTCTGAGCTACCAGGGTGAGGAGGCTGAGGGTTGATTGTGAAGGGCTGCAGAAGGACTTTGTGACACTGACTGGATGAGGAAATGGCAGATAAAATACAGTACAGATAAGTGCAAGGTGACGCACCTGATGAGGAGGGGGGAAACAATCCCAACCTTAAGTATACTGCGATGAGTACCAGGCTGGTGGTTGCCACGCAAGAATGAGGTCTGGGGTTATAACTGAGCTGTGAAAATCTGCATGATCCTCATTTAAAAAAAAGTCAAGTAATTTTTAGGAAAGAGAGGGTGAACAAAAGTGAAGGCGTCAACATGTCACAGTGTACGTCTACGGCTCTGGTGTCTCTATCTCAAAAACAAATTTGTAAAACCGGAAAAAGTAGAGAGAAATGTGTCTGGGGTAAAGAGAAGTACAGAATAGCTGCTCTGCGACAATTTCTTCAATCGCCTATGGTGCATTAGATACTTAAGGTTTACATGGAAAAGGATTGAATAAATTCATGAAAGGGAATCTACCGCATCTGAGTCAAAACAGTGGCTCCTCTGATGCAGTGTCTAACTCAAGGCTCAGTGGATGCCTGAGAAAGACCTGGGGAAGTATTGCTCTGCGCTCGCCTTGCACATACGCAGCTCTGTAGGTATGCGCCCTTGACTACCCAATGGAGCCTGGATGCTGAGGTTGATGGACCAACCTTGTGTTTCTCATTAGATAAGCTTGGTCCTGTTCACAGTGCCTGTCACTCAGCTTCTCTGTTCATACCGCTGCATCTGCTTTGGGTATAAGGAAAGGGATCAACCCGAGAAGTGGATTAAGTATACAAAATTAATCTCTTAAAGCATCCCCTTCCATATCAGTAGGTACTGGTGCCCACAGCTCGGACTGGACCATAGGCTGTGTATGCCCATGGCCTCTGGAGCCTCGGGAGATCTGAACAAAATGTGCCGTACCCTTGTTTGTGATGGTTTCTGTTTTACCAATATGGTATTAGATGGTTCAGGTGCTAACGAGCATTTCGACAACATTGTTAGTGCTTTGCAGTTGCCCAGGTGGAGCACCGTTCCTTCTGCTTTGCCACAGGCTATTTGGTCATTGCCTGCAGTGATTCTTCTTGACCAGTTCACATGGCTTAAGTTGCAAACTCTGTAATGTAACTTGTCCGCAGACATGGATGTGGGAAAAACAGCATAGGCACCTTTTACTTACACGGCAGAGGACTTGCTTATGTAAAGCTCACTGGGATCGTTTCTCATTTTTGGAGGGTGCCAAGCATAGTAAGGTCATGTGCTACTGCCCACACAAGTCATCCATTTGACGCTGTCACACCGGTCTGTGGCAGAAGCAGACAGCGTGGGGAGCACGATTTGAAAAGAAGAGTTGTTAAAAAAGCTTCTATAACTTCTCACTTCATTAACATGCCTCTTTCTCTGAAGATTGCGTCAAGGTGGTGGGGAGCACGCAGCTGGAGAGGTTCCCGTGCCAGCTCCGGGCAGCACACAGATAGATGGCTGCTGGAGGCTACTGCTGACACCTCTGACAGTAAGGAGAGAAGGGAGCATGTTCCTGTAGCTCACTCCTGCCTGTAGTCTTTCATGAGGCTCTGTGTAACCACAGGAGCCTGTTTTGCTCCATATTGATGATAAGAACATAGCAGATAGGAAGAGCGAGACATTGCAGGACTTGCTCCGTCATTAACAAATTTTATAGTAGTACTATTTATTGCATTGTAGTGAGTTTTAAGGACTTTGAACAAGTTTGGGGTCCCTTTTGGCTCTAAAACTGCTTAATAAGAGGCAGCCTTTTCCCAGAAGAGCGTAGCAGCTTAGTAGCAAAAGGTGGGGACAAGAAGAAATATTTTCACTATGCCGTGCTGCTATGCAAGATCACACCGTGGTTCATCTGCGGCCAGGTAGGAGCTGGGCGCACAGAGTGCCTCGTGGAGGAATTGCTCAGCATCTTCCCCAGCCAGATAAGAAGGCTTTCAAATAAGAAAATGGATGAAATAAATCATGAAATCCAGCAGGCGCGAACATCTGCTGGGAACTGCTGCTTGCCTGTTTGCTCGAGTGGGAAAAAGGAGGCAAGTGGTGAGAGTAGGACCGGGCTTGTGGAAGCAGTACCCTGAAGGATTGGTTTTACACACAACCATGGGGGTGGATCGCAGTCTTGGGCCTCGTAGCAGAAAGGGTTGTACTCTCCTGATGTCACCCAGAGACGCTGTCCTTCCCTGTCCATTCCCAAGATGGAAGATAGTGCACTTTTATTGGCACCAGCCAAGAGTGTAACAGGTCGGGGCTAGTTATAAAAGGATATGTTCATCCATACAAAAATGTAACGTACTAGTGAAAAAAACCTTGTAACAGAAACTTAAGCAGCTTAACAAGCAAAATCTTACTGGGCATCGCAGTGATGGTATGGGTTTTCCCGCCTTCCCCCTTTCACCTGCTGTGTCACTTGTAATCTCTACAGGCAGGGGACAATGTCTAGCTCGGTTTTGATCTTTCTGCAATATAAAAGTTGTTACTCAGTGCTCATTACCAGTGTTGTTTGCTTGGATTATATTGTCTTTTCGGGTTGAATGCATAGTGCATTAAAAAGCACACAGTAATAAAAAGTAATAAATAGTGGACCTATAAACATATTTTAGCCTGCTCCTCAGCTGCTATAAATTATTCTGTATGCACTGAAACCTTGTGATAAAGTACTGCCTTATTACATGGCATAGTAAAAGATATGTTTAAGCATGTTTAGGAAGAGACATTAATAAAGTTAAGACCAAGTGACAGGCTATTTGATAAAGTGGTTTGAAATAAAAAGCTTTCGACAGAGCTATTCAGCAGGATCGGTTTATGAGCTCTGCACTACAAAACACAGCAAGAACAATGACCCCTTGCAGGCTTCCTCCCCAAAGATCCCTGGGGCGGCCTACAGAGTACAGAGTGGGTCCCCAAACCGGGATGCTCAGCTGTCGGGCTGCCTCCGTCACTGAGCCCATTTGAGGGGCAAGGCGCTGGAGAGCACCAGGAAAGGGTGTTAACAGTAAAAGATAGGTTTCGTTTATAAAGGCGGCACTTGAACTAGGCAGCAGGGAGCTTCACTCCTTTCCTGTGCTGATCATGCACCTTTTGAGAGCGAGAGCATGGTCAGAGTAAGGCAGGATTAAAACCAGAGCGTGTCTGAGAACAATGCTCGAGGATGACATTTGGTATTGGCAGGAGGCATCAACACTTAAAGCCATTAAATGCTACACACCAATCGTGTTGTTTCACATTGCACACCTTGGCATTAGTTAGGGGGCACGAACTGGGCAGTGAGTCCTTCCCTGAGCTTCTTACCTCTTTTTCCTTGGCATGGTATGCTAATGAAAGCCCTAGCCCGGCTGTTTCATCTTGCCCCATGTTTTCCTCTGTTGATGTGGAAAAGGAGCAAGGGAGGGGGCCCAGGCTGGAGAATGAGAGATAAAGCAAGTTTGTTTATGGCTGAGTCAGAGGACAGTCAGATGGAGAGTTTTCCTTGTAACTTAATAGCTGCATTAATCACTGGGACTGCAGCTACTCCCACTGACGGCCAGAAAAGGGCCTCGGTGTCTCACAACTGTGCTGATACCGAATGAGTTCTCTGCAAAGGCTCTCTCCTAGCAGGTACAATTAGAGCGCTTTAATAGGCATGCAGGATGAGGAAAGATTTTTAATTATCTTGCATTAAACACAGCCTAACCTCAGCAGGAACAATCTCTTTATGTAATTTCAGATTAAGTGAATTTGTTTTGTATACTAGTGACGTAATCAGAGCATCCCTGGGCAACTGGCTAAGAGTGGCTCTTTCTGTAAAGGAAATAAGGTCTGATAATGCTAATACCTTATCGCATTGCATATACTAACATGGGGCTTAGTGAGAAGCAATCAGTTTGGTATGGCCTGGGTGAAATCATGGGTCAAACTTGCAGAAGCCTTTGACTGTCTGTGCTCAAACACGTGTGTCAGGGTCGTGTAAATGAGGGGGCTTTTCTCCCCTTGGTGTCCTTTAAAGAAGGGAGAGGTAAGATTTCCTCAGTGAACAGTTTATCCCAGCGGAAGAAAGTTCAGCACTTTACCTGCTGGGCTTGGACAGATGCCTTTCACCGAAGCTTTTTGGGCTCCCAACTTTCAGCTGGATCCATATCCCTCGGTGCCAAACAGAGGTTTGGCTATAAATCACACTATACACACTAGCTGTGTGTGGCTACACACAGCTAGTAGCCACATTGTGGCTACAATACACACTATAAATCCCAGTGAAAACAAATGGCACTCACTAAGGCGTCTTTGAAAAGTCTCCTCTTAAATTGATGACAAGGTGGAGGAACTAAAGTGACAGATTATTCGTTTATCTGAATGAGAACAGTACAAGAATGGGGGAAAGTGGGGTAAAAGATCGCAAAACCCCAAATTATTTATTTCAGTCCTTCCTCAGAGATACCACCCCCATTAGACCCCCAGGTGCTGCATTGTCCATTTCTGACCCTTTGGGCATGCTCAGTCTCTGCTGTGGGCATGGGCATGGGCATGTTCAGTGCCTCTAAAATCAGAGCTGCTTTACCTTGCTCCCTCCTGGGTCTCCTGCCAATGCCCACACAGGTGACAGGTTGCAGCAGCAAGTGCCAGCAGCTCCCCAGTCCGACCCTTCCTCACCTCTTTGGCTGGAGCTTACCCTCTCCTCCCTGGCACTGCTGATGGTTCCCACCTACCCTTGGCTTTCCTCTTTGCCTGTCCTGTGTTTGCTACAGTCAACGTAATGTCTACAATATGCACAGGGTTCAGAGTTTCTATTTATCTGATTGCCTAGTGCGTGTGCTTTTTTATATCCCCCCTGTAAAAGTTACATCTCCTCAATCTCCACAAGTCTCCATGCAATTCCACCTGCTCCCAGCACCACACTGGCTGGCAGCGCAGGCATTGCTCCTACCCAGCCCCATTGCTGCAGGGGTCTGTTTCATACCACCACAGGCCTTTTTTTACTTCTTTTTTTCTTTTTTCTCCCCCCGCCTCCACTTTTTGTTGTTGGCAACGTGATTGCCAAGCCAGGCAGTCATTTTCAGTCTGGAAGGCAAGTGAACGGTGGGGAGGAGCTGGAGGGTGTGTAAATAGAGAGCGGCAAGTGCTTTTGGCTCTCTGGTGCAACGCCGCGGTGGGGCGGACCCATAGCTGCCAAGGAAAGCGGGCATTTCCTCGGGCTTAGAAAGTGGAAAGCTGGCTGGATCCACGCTGCAGAGCACTCCCTCTCCACTGGCGGTTGGCCGTGTGGGTTATTTTCAGCCTTTATTGTGGTCCCTATATAATCGCAGCTTGCTAGACCTATAAAAATAGTACCTCGTGCTCTCTGCAGGGCTAACTGCTAATTACTTTCAGTCATCAGTGGCAGAACAAACGCAGGCAGCCATCCAGATGGCATGTTCCTACTTGTGACCGAGCGTGAATGATTTATGTTTTACTGATAGCGAGGGGATGGGAGGGTGGAAGCTGCCTGCCTTCCACACCCATCGCTCTGTGCTAGGACAGCCTTGTGGGAGCTGGGAGCTGCGTCAGGGATGCGAGAGGCAAACTCTCCCCTCCTAGCCCAGGACAAGGGCATGCCCTTCGGAAAGCTCAGATCCAGTGCGGCTTTGGAAAGGGTAAATGGGAAATAGCTTGTCCTGGGGGCGTTTCGCTTCCATGCGGATGTGGCTTCTTGCAAAGGTGGCTATACTCTCAGACCAAAAACTGCTGGCTGGTCAGCTTGAAAGTCCTTCACACCTAAACGTGTGAAGGAAATACCTGTGGACAGCCTCTGCTTCAAGGTAAAGGCTTGGAATACATGGAAACTTGTACGTGCCACCTGCTTTTCGTTTCTTCTTTGCAAGTTTACTCTGTGTGTCCTCAAATGTCATCCACCAGAGGCTCTGGAAGCTTCCCACCAAAAGATGGATTTCTAGGCCGTTGACTGTTTCAGATCACTTCCAATTAGTATAGAGGAGAAAAGGAAAATTATTCCTTCTCTCCTCTTGAAACACAAACAATTCTTAGCACTGTTGCAATCATATTCATCAGAGAATTATCCAAACTTTTTTTTTTCTGTGAGGAATGTTTCTTTCTGAAGACCACTGCTGGAGGGAGAGTGCTGGGGCTAGATGAACAGCAAGTCTGGGCCAAATCTGGAGCCTCTGTGCTTCTTTCCACACTGAATTTGCTCACCTCAGCTTTCTACTTTCCACACTCACGTACCTTCCTAGCCTCACTGTTTCACATGGGATTGATGTTAAATAGTGTTGCTCCAGGAATCACATAAATAAGGGAGGTGGGCTGAGGCCAGCGTAGCCAGGACATATACACATAAAGCAGATAAAACCACACAATACTTGCAAACAGTAATCTCTGATATCCAGTGGGTAGCTGCAATGCAGAAAATCCATCCCTCGTGCACAGCCACTGATATCAACAGATTTAAATGCAAGCTGTGTTTGGCTCGGCGGGTGGAGTTGAACATTTATCTAATCTGCTCTTGTGGCTTTTAGCATCCAGGATCACAAGTTGCAGACAGACACCATCCTCCTTGGACCTCCCAAGCAGGCTGCAGGAGCCTGGGGAGTAGGGCAGGGGCCTCAGCTCTCCCAGGTGGTGCAGGAGGAGGCAGAGGGCCAGACCCTTACCCCCTTCTCATTCCTTTTAATTAGCTAGAACCCAAACAAGCTTATTAAGGACTGGGGTCATTTTCATTTCATATGTTGGGGGGTGGGCGCCTGCCTGTATTTCCCAGTTCTCCAGGACGTGTATGAAGGTGGCAGATACAATGCAAGGGACCACAAACGGATCATGCTGTAAAAAGAAGGTAAGTTGTCTTGAGCAGGCTGCAGCTTAGAAACACAGAATCCTTATAATCCAAAAAGGGATTTCTGTGCTGAATTCTTCTATGTAAGCAACAAACCTATTTCACCATAAATCAAATATTTTTCCAGGCCACATGTCTGTACAAACTGAGCTTATATGCCAGTCACTAAAATTAGTCTCCAGTCCTTTTGCATCTCAGGAGCCCTTGGTGCAACTGTGCAGAAGTGGAAGCACTAAAAATTATGCCTGCAATGTGGATGTACATTTACATTTGTTAGTCTAAGTCAAGATTTAGATATAAAAATACCTAGCTGGTGCCAGACAGTACCCAATCTTCTGATAAGTCTTCCAAGGTACCATAAGCATGGAGTGCCACTTTACAGGCTATGAAAGATGAAATTCATTTCCTTTTCTTGTATTAATCAGAGGAGACCAGGTCAAACAGTTCATTCTCCTCACCACCCTTGACCCACAAGAGGCTGACCGTGCACCAACAATGAGCTATTTCCAGCTCATTTCGGAGCTCAGGAGAGACAGGCGTTTGTTTCCCACTGATGGGATGACGAACGCAATGAAAAATCCGGCTTGTTTTGGTCAGAGCTCTTTTATCCTGGAGGCAGAGGGACCATGCTGCAGGAGGAGCACCATGAGGATTTCTGGTTTGTGGCTGTGCCCCATCTTACCCCTCCTCTTTTCAGACAGTAAGTTTGGCAAGAGACAGTTTTCCCCTGTGCCAGGCCTCCCTCAGGATACGCCGGCTGGCCAGGGTTGCGAGGGGAGGGGAAAGACACAGCAGCTCTCTGTTGAGCAGCACCACTTGAATGGAGCATGCCTGAAAAATTCTTAACCACAGATCTGTTATTAGCTGCAGCAAGATAAAAGGCATATTTTGTGAAAGTAATACATTCCAGCGTTGCACGTGCGAGTCAGGAGATGGACAGCATGCATATGAATGCATTGTCTGTTTGTTTGAATGCATTATTTCACATCTATAGGATTAAATGCTTGTTACTTATGCAATGCTTAATAACAGATCTTGAGACCATCCTCTCTGGCTGCGAGCCACACAGTAGGGGTGTAATATGCGTTGGTATTTTGCTGTGGTTTTCACTTTTGTTGAAAGACTTTTTTTTTGTGTATACTGTTTTCCAAGGTGAGATGCAAGACGCAGGGGTAGAACTGTGGTAGCTGGGATGATTTAAGGATAAAAGAGAAACAAGGTTTGTCAAGAGACTAAAAATCTTTTGCCGGATCAAGTAATACGGCTGGAAAGATAGACAAGATTTCCACCTCAGTATCCCTTTATCATGTCTCTTTTTTTCCCACCTAAGTTTTCCCAGCTGGTCGCATACAAGGTACCACTTCTCCCATAGCTGGGCAGGACTGAGGTGCTCTCACACTGCTTGCTAATCCAGGGATAGGGGCGGTTAAACTGTCGGCTTCATAGACCCGTGATCCAAAATGATCCTTTGAAGTTGATCTTTTCCTCTTGAAGCTCTTAACCACCCCTGTCATAACAGTCGTCTGAAGTAAAATTGGGATTGCCTATCTTTCCAAAAGTTATGTTTTAACTCAGCCACAAAGTACAGGTTTGATTCAAGATTAGGTTTACAAGGTGAGATTACACCTTGTGTCTGTCCTGTGCCAGGGACCAGATATATTATCAAAACAGTTCCTTCTGGCTTTAAAATATTCATCTCTGTGAAAAGTAGCCAGCTGTTTTTCAGCTATGGCTGTATGCAGGATAGGGCATGACTTAGAAAATGGCCTCTGTTACATCTCTTACAGCCCTCTCGTGCTGGCATATCCAGCTGTTCATTGTGCTTGCTGTTTTTCTGCAAGGCAGTGGTTTGCTGAGCTCCTGACAGTGTCTGAGGGCTTTCACGGATGAGAGGAAGGCGTGGAAAAAAATATCCTTTACCTGGTGCAAACTGGGATTCCTGCAGTTGCAGGGCTGGCAGTCCCCAGCTGGATGGGTCTCCCTGCTCCCTTGTGCTGGGAGCACGAGCTGCATGTTTGCAGGCTGTGGGAGCTCACCATGGGATCCTGGCTCTCCGCAACCTTTGTATTTCATGCAGCAATCAAGTCTGCTTTCAGCCCTGCGTCTACCCATGCCTGCATTGCTCCTGAATTTCTGAGTTGCCTTCCAAGGCACTGGTTTTTGCTGCTAAGGCTCACGCTGTACCTCAGCTCCACTGAAGTTTAAATCCTTAGTATAGGGTCAAACTGCTCTCTGCTAAATGAATGTTACATTCATAGAAAAGCATGAACATTGCATGCAGAAATATGTTGTGTTGCTCCTTTCTGTGAGCAGTGTTCGGCCCTCTTCTTGCAGGTATTAGAGAGATAACGTCAGTAGGTCAGGGAAGGGAAGTTCTATATTTCATACATGGTAATTTTTTCTTGAATCCTTTAAAAAAAGGACAAAATGTATTCTTTTAACAGACATCAGCTATATTTAAAACTTGTAGGAGAAATCATTCAATTAATTTCTGGTATCTTCATGAGTCCTTGCTTCCCATCATGGATTATCCTAAGTGCATCTATTGCTGAAGTCAGCCTCCCTTCCCGCCACGCTCCCCCCTCACACTCCCTCTGTCCAGGTTTTCCTGTCTCTCTGCACCGAGTTTGGAGCCTCTTGCCTTCACAAGCGATGCCCTTCGTGACCCCCTCTCTCTGTATCTGCTCACACATTCCTTCCTTATCTTGCTCTCACGCTGCTCCAGATTCCCTCCTGACTATAGACCATACGTGTTTACAGATCCCAACCTGGTGCCTTCTAACAAAACTGGCTTTCATCCTGACAGTGAGTCATAATACCTTCCTCTCTTTTTTCCAAAACCTTCTGTATACGCATGAACCCTTTAAGCAGTGACATCTGAAATGTTTCTCCATCAGTCTCCATATTTGTATCTGTCTGCTTATATGATCAATGTTTATATTAGGTGGTAGTTATGCTCTTCTGAATCTCTTCTAGCTGTATTTTGACTAGACTCCGGTGACCTTTGGGCAAAGACTCTTCTGTGCACATTTATACATCGCTAAATACACTGTTGATGCTCAATAAATAAGAACATTATTCATCTTTGAAATTACTTTGAAATTATTTTTACGTGAGGAACCAGCTTAAGAAAAATCTGTGGGGTCAGACTTTGGTCCCCTAAAGTCAATGGGAATTCTGCCATAGGGTGTTTTAGGGTACAGTCTTACAACTATTGTTGTAGGTTTAGTTTTTTGGTTTGCTTCATCTTTATTTTTTATATAGACCAAATGTTGTCCATATAAAAGTTCCCTTGCTTTCTTAAGCGTTGCAGATCTGAATGACTTGTGGATTTGTAAATATTACTACATTTTGCCTGTTAAAATAACATGACCTCATTGAAGCTTAATTTTTTTCCAAATGGAGTGACATGGGGCAACACCTCCTCTTCTTGGGGTGACATTCAGCTTCAGGGACAGCAGCCTCCGAAATACGCTGAATGCATGTTGCCATTACGCCTATGCCTAAATATGTGGTGCTGTTGCAAACTTCAGCCCTGTAGAAACCCCACTGTTCATCAGTGTGAGAGGCCCCACCCCAAACGGTAATTAGAGCGAAGAAGCTCATGTCATAAATCCGCTGGCACCCCAAGTGAAGCCGGTGTTCCCTGGGAACAGAGGTTATCTCCTCCTTTTGTTGCTGGTCCTTTGAACTTCCTGTGGTCAGGGAATCCTTCTGTTTTCAGCTAGAATAACAATTATGAAACTACCCCAGCTCTCTTGGCCGGAGTTCACGTCTAATTAACTTTAACAGGAGTCATAATTTTAAGAGTGATTTCTCAAAAGCGTTATAACTCAAGACAATTAAGGCTTGAGAGAGAGCGCGCGAGACAGGGAGGGGAGGAAAACAGAGGCACTCCTTGGGGCAGGGCACTTCATGAGTATTAAACAGATGTGACTCATTCCTGCCTCTAGTCCCGGCACAAGTAATACCTTTTGAATAAGTTCTGCGTGCTAGATAAAAACTTGTTTGCTGGTGCAAAAATCGTACCACGCATGTTAGAACAAGCGCCCTGATGGGCTATTCCCATTAAAAACAAGGGCACACAGCAGTGGATTTTTCAGTCTGTTGGTGTAAATTTGACACAGGTGTTTTAGCTGTGGAAACTTGTCGAAGTCTGCAGAAAGAAGGGATAAAGGGCAAGGAAATGCAGACCAAAGAATGAATAAATAAATTCAGTTGCCCTTCTGGAGCAGGATGTTTTTATTCTTATTATGCATGAAATACGTAGTAGTGTATATAGAATACATCCATCAGCCAATTTGACAGGCAAAACCTGATCTTCTTGAGGATGTGTGAAACTAGAAAGGAGATTATAGCAACGAGGAACATAAAAATGCTGGGGACCCCCAGGTCTTTATACTTTTGTATAAATACTTTTTGTGTATTTAATTAAAGGTGGTTCTGCATGCAATACTGAAGCCTTTGTATACCTGACAGGCATCCTCCTAAGCCAGGGCATCCCACAGACCTCTCACAGAAGCGATGCCACAGAGGACAGCATCTCTATGTGTGAAGGACCCAGCCTTCTGTGAACGTACCGAAAATCAGGTTTTATGACGGAGGGTTGTAGGGAAATCTCCTGCCGCTACTACAGGGGTGATCCCTATCTTTACTAGTGGCATGAGGGTTCTAGAGGAAACAGGGGTTTTTTAACACAAAATGGGCTCAGAGCAAGGTTAGTCAGAGTAGTGGTTAAAACAGAGCCAGCCAGCCTACACAAAATCCTTACCAGTGTTCCTGGAGATAGGCTGCTGCTAAAACAACGGTGGACTATTTCACTTAAGGGGTCAATCCACAGAGGGGGTGCGAGATCCTTATGGAGGGCGAGGAGGTGGCGGCGGGAGGGACGGCTGACATCATGCATCGTTACGCTGATTATCATCTGCCCCGCAGAGCATGTCCACACCGCAGCTGAAGGTGCAACTGCAGCATGGGTGGACCCTGCTGGGCTTCTTATAGTGATGCCGGCTCAGGCGGTAATGGCAGTATAATGACAGCAAGGCAATATCAGCACGTAGCTGCCTGAGTCATGGTACAACTGCAGGTTTCTTCAATCAGCTCCTCATGGTAATGCTTTCCCTCCTTCCTGAGAAATCTTTTATTTCAGCCATTCAGTGCTGCACCTCCTCCAGCTGTTCCCACAGCTTCCGCTGGAGCAGCCTTCCGGCAGCCCTGTAGAAAACTGCCCATCTGCTCCAGATGAAGCAACACAGCAAAATGAGTATCTTACTATGACGAGAGACTACAAATGAGCCTCCACAATCCGTGGTCTGCTTGGGAAGTAAACCCTGACTGCCTCAGGAAGAAAAGCCTGACCTACCAACCAGTGGAGTGTCTTGTGTCCTTGGAGCTGGGACTTGAGAATTTTGTGCCCTCTGGGAGGGAGCGAGTTGGTTTTCTCAATGTAGGAGCCTGGGGGAAACCAGCATGTAAGTGTTACGGACAATCAGGGGCCCAGGAGTGAAACAGGGAGCGAACCACAATGATAGTGTAGATGTGTCCTAAGCTGATGCTTGATAGTTTTATAACATATTGTTGTAAGCAATGAAAATGAATCTTAAACTGTAAATCAGCTTGTTTTCCATTTATTCATAGGAATTTTGCATTGTTTTCTGCTTGTTACATTTCTAATGTTAGCATAGCCATTATGTTGTCTCATCTCACGAGGTTGGCTCATTTGGCATCTCTGAGAGAGGTTTTTGGAAAGTAATTCATCAGTATTGTTACTGGTAAAATTATGACCAGCTCTAGTGTTTTAACATGCTTGAATGTGGATATAGCTAACACTTGGACACATCTATATTCCTTATTCTTCCATTATAAAAACAATGCTGACAGCTCCACCTTCTCTTAAAAGCTATCATCCAGCAACAAGAATTGAATTAAATAAAAATATTAAAAAAATTCCCCTAGGGAAAGTATTGTCTTCATCCACCCAGAAGACAGAAGTATCAAGGTCTCTACTGAGTCTGCCAGAACTTGTGTGTATGCTACTGCATAACGAAGGAGGTGACTTATGCCCTTTGGAATAAGGACGTTCCAGGGCAGATATGGTGTGTTCATGCTGCTATCAAACCTTTCTGAGGGACAGTGGTGAATGTGAAAGCTTTGTTACATGAATGAGAAGAAGGTGATGGGGAATAGCCAACATGGATCTACCAAGGTTAGATCATCTTATCACGTAGGCTTTGTGGGACCTCTAGAGGTCTCTTGTCCCACCCTTGCCCAAAGCAGGGCCAGGTAGAACAGGTTGCTCAGGGCCTTGCCCAGTTGGGTTTTGAGTATCTCCAAGGTGGAGACTTCACAGCCCCTCTGGGCACCTGCTCCAGTGTTTACCCTCACGGTAAACTTATTTTCCCTAATATTGAGTGGGAATTTCCCCTGCTTGACCAACCTGATTGCTTTGTGTGATAAGGGAGGAGCAGTGGTTGTTATCTACCTTAACTTTAACTTAATGTTAGACATGATCTCCTACAGCACCTTTGTATCTAAGCTGGAACATTCTGGTCTGGACAGATGGATTAGTACATGAGTGAAAAACTGGCTTGTTTGTTGAGCTTAAAGGGTTCATATTCTACCTGGAGGCCTTTACAAGCAGAGTTCTTCAGGGACCTATTCTGGCAATTTAATATCTTTGTCAGCGATGCGAAAGTGGAGACAGTATGCACCCTCATCAAGTTTGCAGCTGACACCAAACTGGGGAGAGCAATTGACATCCTCCATGGCAGGGCTGCCACTCAGAGGGACCTGGGCAGCTGGAGGAAGGGGCCAACAGGAACCTTATGAAATTTGACAAGGACAAACGCAAAGTCCTGCAACTGGAGTGAAGTAGCTCCTTGCAACAGTACAGGCTGCTGCTGAGCTCTGCAGGAAAGGACACAGGGGTGCTGCTGAGCTGTAGGCTAAACATGAGCCAGCGGTGTGCTCTGGCAGTGAGGAAGGCCAAGAGCCTGATGCAGCCTGGGCTGTATCAACAGGAGCACAGCCACTGGATGGAGGGGGAGTGATTATCCCCCTCTATGCAGGACTCATTAGATCTATCTAGAGTACTGCATCCAGATTTCAGCACCAGTTGATAAACTTGTTACTAAGCCACCAAGATGGTTGGGGTTGGGAGACCAGCCCTGTGAGGAGAGGCTGAGGGACGATGCCTTGTCCAGCCCAGGGATGAGACATCTTCAGGGGAACCTAAAAGCAGCCTGTCAGTATCTGTGAGCCACCAAAGCTCTTCACAGTGGTGGCTGGTGAGAGGACAGCAGACAGTGGGCATAAATTGAAACAAGAGAAGGTCCAACCGAGTATGAAGATGAACTTTTCCCCATGAGGACAACAAGCGGTGGAACAGGCAATGAGGTTGTGCAGGCACCATCCTTGGAGGTTTTCAAGACCTTGCTGGACAAAGCCCCGAGCAACTTTGTTCTCATAGCTAAAGGGCTTTGAGCAGGAGGTTGAACTACAGACCTCCTGACATCCCTTCCAACCCGAACCATTCTGTGATTTCTTGTTAAAACTGGGAAGGGAGACTTTATTACTTTTGTCGTTCAGTACCTAGAAGCCCTGGTGTTGTCCTAGTGATATCAGGAACTTCCGAGTGGTAGTCAGTGCTCGCACACAAAAGTCCAGAAAAACTTATGGCCTGATGAGATTAGGCAGGCAAAACTTAACAGCAAAATATGTCCAACATACATGAGAGTCCCTTCCTCCTCCTGCCCAGCGCCACTGCATAGGAGCTCCCCTCGGGTACAGTGTCTCATGCCACTTCCCGTACGCCCTTTGCCCAGCTCAGAGGCAGGTGGAGTGAGCCCCAAGTGCTCCTGCCTCTCCCAGAAGAGCCAGGTTGTGGCTCCTCTTGTTCTTGTCTGTGTCAACAGAGTGCATTAGCTACAAAAGCACAAGAAAGCGCACTGCTGTAAACAGTAGCCCAGTTCATAATTATTATTTTATTGCTTTCTTGCATCCTTTTTTCAAGGATGTGGCTAGAATCTGTCCTGGAGGCGAGGCCATACCTGTCATGCAACTGGCAGGACTGGACTTATTCTTAATTTAAACTCATACTACATTTAACAGAGTAGCATGGACAAGTGAAATTTCTGCTTACATTGAAGGAAATCATGTATACAGTGTGTTACATAGTGTTCCACATAGAGTGGTCTTCCAATATCTGTTCACAGGTGTTTTAAGGACTACTTGAGCACATTTAGTTCACTGAGAGATGTGCACAAGGAAGCATTTTTACAGTAAGTTGATCTTGTTTCCTACAATGCCATTCGGAGGTGATTTCCCAGGAATCCAGACAGAAAATAAACCTAAGGAGAGCTATCAATCCCTCAGTGCCGACATAAGAGCTCAGAGCTGTGCCAACGCCTTGTTGGCACAAGGTAACATGAAGCAATCCTTTTTCTTCCCTGTTTCACATCAAAGTCTTTTTTATGGATGTTAGCCTCGCTGGTTGTTATGCTGCTAATCATGCAAAAGATGAGCATTTTTATGGAAACAGCTCCCAAGATCAGAGGCGGGGGGGGTGAGCCCCAAGTGCTCCTGCCTCTCCCAGAAGAGCCAGGTTCTTGTCTGTGTCAACAGAGTGCATTAGCTACAAAAGCACAAGAAAGCGCACTGCTGTAAACAGTAGCCCAGTTCATAATTATTATTTTATTGCTTTCTTGCATCCTTTTTTCAAGGATGTGGCTAGAATCTGTCCTGGAGGCGAGGCCATACCTGTCATGCAACTGGCAGGACTGGACTTATTCTTAATTTAAACTCATACTACATTTAACAGAGTAGCATGGACAAGTGAAATTTCTGCTTACATTGAAGGAAATCATGTATACAGTGTGTTACATAGTGTTCCACATAGAGTGGTCTTCCAATATCTGTTCACAGGTGTTTTAAGGACTACTTGAGCACATTTAGTTCACTGAGAGATGTGCACAAGGAAGCATTTTTACAGTAAGTTGATCTTGTTTCCTACAATGCCATTCGGAGGTGATTTCCCAGGAATCCAGACAGAAAATAAACCTAAGGAGAGCTATCAATCCCTCAGTGCCGGCATAAGAGCTCAGAGCTGTGCCAACGCCTTGTTGGCACAAGGTAACATGAAGCAATCCTTTTTCTTCCCTGTTTCACATCAAAGTCTTTTTTATGGATGTTAGCCTCGCTGGTTGTTATGCTGCTAATCATGCAAAAGATGAGCATTTTTATGGAAACAGCTGACTGTGTCCTAAAGGGAGCGAAATCGTCCCAACAGAAAAGTGGATCTGAACAGAAAAAGAGGAAATAAAGTGAGAATTCTATTTCCTACATGTCTGACTCAGACCTACTTACATAGAGAAGGTATTGTAGATACCCACAGACACATCCAAATCACATGGAGAGCTGGGAAGAAAACATTCATGCAAAGTAGCTTCTTTAGCATCTCATATCGTATTAGGGCTCTAACCCTCCGGTCTCTTTATCAGACTTTTATAATTACATGGAACAGAGAATGAGAAGGTGGAAAACTAAATGCAATTGATTCTGCTATTTGAACTACAGGGTTCGTGTAGGTGATTGGGGGAAGGAAGCGAAGCGCACCAGCTCTTGAATGCTGAGCAGCAACACTATAGCAATAATTGAGGACTGAGGAGGAGGAGAATATTCCATTGCAAGTCTGAATGAAACTTAGGCAGCGCTGGAATTTGGTCTAGACAGGAGAACACTTCCACATTTATGTCGTCACATCTTGAAAGCTGTGGTAATCACAGATGTTTCACGATCCCCAGTGGCTGCCTTGTAGCATTCTGGTCCCACTGATGACAACTACTCAAGATTTAAATGCGTTATAGTGATGGTTGTGCTTTTGTAATGGAGGAGAATATGGTTGTAATAAAAGAGCTCCCATTTCTGTTCAACATGACTCAGCTGGAGGGAGGAGGAAGGCTAACTTCAACTTCCCACTTCTGAATTTGTCTTTAGAGAGTTATGGGATGTGTGTGTGAGAGAGGAGGCTGCCTCTTTTTCTCACTTGTACTGCAAACTTTACAGTAACAAAATTCCCTGTTAAATGATCAGAATAAAAAAGACTCTTAGGAAACTTTCTTAAGTCAAGTTTTACACATTTGAAAAGGCTTTTTCAGCACTAAGCAATTCTTAATGCTGCCTTTACCAAGCAGCCCCTTTGGTGTGGGGAGCTCTTGTGGGCTGGGTGTACAAGCAAGCACAGCTGGAGCACAGAACACTGCGATAGTATCTGGAGTTTGTAGAGAGGGTATCTTGGTAAGGAGGTTTCCAATTCTACCAGGAGATGAATTGCCCTCCATAGCCTTGGGGTTTTGGAGAACAAAATACTCCTGTAAGGATGACACCTCCACTCCTCAGCTGTGAGAAGTAGAGCTTCTGGCACAGTAGAGAACTGAATCTTTATCTTCCCTGGTTGTTATCAAAATAGTTGTGGTATGACCTACAAATTGAAGATGAAACAACAGGTCTGCTTGCAAAAACTAATGCAAAGTGAGTTAATTGGCATTCTTTTGTATGTATTAGATACAATTCTCCATTGTCCTCCACAGCCTGCAGCCATTATACACCGTAAAAGTTCAGCATAGGGGAGATGTGCATGAAAATCTGTTTTAAAAGTCTTACTCTTCTCCATTAAGTTGGTAAAGATACTTGGGACCTTTATAACTGCTCTGATCTGGTATTCCCTCTTACAAGTTACAAGGTATTTTTATTTATGGTGGTAACATTTTAATAAGGCTATCAGTGCCCCCGGCCAATGCCATAACCCAGTTATTTCACATGTTGGGATGACAAGCATCTGTTACAATGTGCAACCTTGCTAATGGAAGATTCACACTAATGAGGTGGAACCTGGGTGTCTACAGGGCTACTGTAGCAGCTCCCATTTGACCCTTCACTCCCATTTCCAAGAATGAGGGCAGAGGCAGAAGAAACGGATGGATGTCCATAAAATCATCGTGCTCCTTATCCTCTTGGGCTCACAGATACCTGGGTGTAAATTAGAGCAGCCCCAGTGTGAAGCAAGTGTAAAGATCCCTTGAGGGCTTCCACTGCCCCACTCCTCATACTGCACGTGGTTCAGCTGCACTGTGGTATCTAACACCAATTATCAAACTGTCTGAATAATGAGGGGGAGATGCACCTTGCCAAAAGTTCATGTTTTATTAAACTAATTCATCCTCACAAATGAATGCCTTTCGCATGCATGTTGTGGCTGAAAAGATTTTTGTCCCGCTACTGAAGAATAGCTAGTCAGAAATAGCCTTGTATTTCTCTCAGCACTATTAAATATCTTTCTGTATGTTAACTTCTCAAGCTCCAGCAAATGCCACCAGCTGTTGATGAAACAGAATTGTGAAGTGAGCTTTTAAAGGAACAGAAATAATGTGACATTAAATAATTGACTTTGTACTGTCACTGTTGGGGTGCTCTGCTTGCAGCAACATGAAATCAAGAGCTGTGTAGAAATACCGTGTGCATGCTCTGTTGGTCACGGTGGGACCATGGTGGGAAAAGGATGTCACTTGTTGGTCTCCTCCACCTGAAGCAAAGCAGCCAGGCATCCTGAAACTTTTTGTCTGAGTAGTCAGTCAGGTTTGACAAGGCTGACACATCCTTCACCACACCCTCTACTTTTGCATGGTATAGAAGGAATTGTGCAGTCCTAAGATGCATTACCTCCTGCTGAATTCAAAGACTTTTTTTTTTTAACCCTACCAGAAACTGGTAGCGTAATATTCCAGGGACTGTCTAAAAGGAGCACAGCGAGTGTTCAGGGACCTGGGACTGACAGCTCTTGGCAGGCAGTCCCAAGCTTGACTAGTCACAGGCTCGCACTGAGCACCTTGTGTCAATCATTCCCTGCCCTCCCCAACCCCTCCAAACACGCACTGGGGCATATCTGCATTTTAAAATGGATTGTGCTGCAGGGCACTGTAAATCTGCCCATAATTAGGCACCAGTTGAGTGTATTTAAGATATCCCCATGACAGGAGTATCTTTGAGAAAGTTGTCTGAGCCCTCTCGGTTTGTTATTAATGACATTTCAGACCGTCTCTGCAGTCGCTATAGAGGTGTTGCTACTGGCACCAGCTGGTGAGACTCTCTTCCCATGCAGAGAAGAGCTCAGACTGCGGACTCAGGAGAGTTTACTGTGAATTTTCTGAGGTGAGTTCAGCCTGAGTGAAGTAAGGAAGTGGAAACTCCCAGGACTGACCTTCATGTCGTAATAAACATGGACTTTGTGGATGCTGCCACTCAGCCTAAGCTATCGCTTCCCAGGCAGCCCTTGCACAGGAGTGGTGGTGCATAGCAATTACCCTACAAAGACACGTAGCCAGATTAGTGGCTTGCACGTGCAAACTTGTCCTTACTGCCCAAAACTGTAGGAGTTAGGAACACAGGAGTCACATGCTGTTTTACCTGGATGATTTGATCTTCGTTTGGAATGCCATACCTGATTTTTCGCAAGCTACAATAATGGAAATCAGTTACCAAGTCACATTCAGATTTGTGCTTTGAATGTGAGAAGTCACTGGTTATCAGTGTGTTTCAGCTATTTTAAATTTATTTGGTTCTTCTCCATGCAAGGAGGACATTAAAGAGAGGATGTCATTAAATAAGCTCAGAAGATGGCATGTGAAATAGGAGGGGCTGGCAGCTACCATTAAAAGTTGCTAATTAACAAGCCATTGAGGGGAATTTCAGTGTGGCCTTGGGAATTCAGTTCTTAAGGTAAAATACAGACGTCTCCCTGGTATAGACAGGGACAAGTGCAGCTTGTTACATTCACCTCAGGTAGTGTCCTGAATAATTAGAGACCCACTAGCCAGCAGCCTAAGCCTAAAATAGAGCTTTTGGCTACACCATTTGGGGTTGGGAAGGAGCCTTTTACAAAACCTAAAGAGATAGATTATGCCTACGCCTAGTATTATGTATAAAGGAGCTTCCCTCTGTTTATTAAAGCAGTGTTCAGGCACAACTGTATCCCCTTTGTCTCCTTGGAATTGTTTTCTCCTAATATGCTCATGATGTCTGCAATTCCAAAGGAGGTGAGTTAGGATATAGGGCTGCAGCACAGACCTTGGCTCTAGCTTGGTTTAAGGAGCCCAGAGGGAATATTACATCTTCTTTAGACTGACTTGCTTAAAGAGGGTCTCCTAAGACCCAGAAAACTTTTATGTATCCATGTCTTAAGAAGCAGAACGCCACCTTCTGATAATGGAGATGAGCAAGAAACTCCAAATTACTGCATGTTATTCTCTCCTGCATGGAGTTTTCCTTAAGAGGAAAATGACACTCTGTGGCTTGGACCATTTGGTATTGGACCAAATACTGGACATTTGCTCTCAAAAACTCTTTGAAGTCAAAGAAAGTCAAGGAACTTAGGATGCGGCCTTAGGTACATCAGGACTGGGCCTTTCCAGAAGTAGTTGAACAAGGTTTAAGCAAGATCTTCCAGTTATGACACTGATATTTTCCTGTAGTCTTTTAAGCAATACCCATGTGACTTGATCCTGCTTCAAGAAAACCAAGTCCACCTAGGGCAGCACCCCAGTATAATTGACTGTTTCAGCAAATAAAAATATTTGTATTTACTTACTTCGTTTGCTCATGTATGAAAGTTCAGATGGGAGCACTGAGCTGTTTTCCGTATCAGTTCAGTCTTATCCTCTCCTCTTCATTTCAGTGGGGCTAATTGTGCAAGCAGGACCAGCAGAATCCACTTGTTATTTAAGTATTTTTCTACATGTCCAGGTAACAGTGACTCATCCAAGCCTCTGGGTGCATCGCACACATGCTGTCTCCATCACCCATAATGGAGTGTCTCACTGAGCTGGCACACCAGTCCAAGCTGAAAGGTGGGGCTGATTGGAGGTGGTGCTAAAACTCAGCAAGAACCCCAAAACACTGTAATACTTTTGGAGTTCTAAATATGCATACATATAAACGGACAGCTCTCAAAGGGACTTGCTGAAAAAAATGATTTGTGTTCCTAAGTCTAAATACAAGTGCCTGGCTTGAGGCATCACCACTCAAAATATCTGACTTTTGGGTATGCTGCTGGCACTAACACAGTGATCTATATTTAGGTTTCAAAAAGTTTGGACTGGAGTATCAAGGCATAAAGTTCAAGTTTCCCTCATTCTGCGTCTCCCTCCTATTCTACATCTGTTTTCTACCTTTTTACTTCCTTCTTTATAGCATTAAGCCTATGTATTTGTTTTTCTCACTCATCCTGACTGCTTTTGTATTCTGCTCCCTAATGACTTTGGAATGTAATGTCAAATCATCAAATCGTGCAGATGTAATCTGTAATCTTCAAAAAAGCACCCCAAATCCACATATATATGTATCTATATACACATATATATGTATGTATGTGTGTATACATATATATATGCACTGATATATAATGACTCACGTTATATATAATACAGCATATATATTACAATACAGAAGTCACTGTATGACTTCAGAGATAATAGCCAACTTGCATTCTGCCTCTTTGTAGCACTCCATACAGCTCCAGGCGGTGCCGTCAGGATGCCTTTCGGGACCAAGCAACCCCACGTTTCCCTGGAGGAGCTCTTATGCCTCCGCTACACTGTGCCCACCACCACCGCCAGCAGCAGGGCAGGTTCTCACATAACTTGTACCGCGGTGCTCCTGCAGAGCCCCAGCAGCTTCAGTGGCATTGAGGAGAATTGCTCTCATTCGGTTTTCTCTTGAATAGTTCAGAAAGTCTTGTCCTTCCGGTGTGTTTGTGTAGTTGTTATTTACCATCCTGTGGCCTACCACTTGTATTTAAAATACCAGGAAAACGATCAGTGCAGGGAAGACAGAAACGGGCCCAAGAATTTATGGATGGTGTGGGCTGCTGGTGATCTCCCACAAGTTTAAAAAACTTATAGCACATGCGTTGTCGCAGAGCATCGGCTGACTGGTATGGCTGGCTCCCCTACTGCACTTTGGGATGAAATCTCAGGATTATTTCAGAAAAGCTCGGCAGGGTTATTCACGAGTGACTGCTGCTTCTTAAAATCTGGCCATCTTCTCTTTGTCTTCTAACACCATGGGCAAGTGGCCAGACCAGCTGAGGCAGTGCCACTGGGTGTAGCTAAGAAATTGTTCTCTATCGACCCTTGAGACTGACCCAGCGGTCAATGGCTGATAACGAAGGCACCGCTGGGCATCCTACAGCAAACTGCCTTTGCTGACACCCTGCATGCACACAAACGTATTAAAAAGATTTTGTCTCTAGGATCTGGCTTATTTTTTATTTTTTAAGAGTAAAGCTTAACTTTCAGAGCACCAGAAGGCAGGAATCAAGAAAAACTAAGGGAAAAAGTCAGTTTAAACACCCGTTTCTGGATATCCTCTTTCTTATGCATAAATGCAGTCAGCGCATGACACGATTCAAACATTTCATGCGCTGGCGTACAAGTTTCAGGGCTGTTTCAGAAATGAACTGGACTTGGAGTATCGACAGCTTTCCCAAATATGGCACCCGATGTATTTCCCAGTTTATGGAACAAACATTTACGCCGCTTTCCTAACAAGCACGCCGGCCCTGTGATGTGCCACATCTTGGTGCAGGGGGAGAGGGCTGCCACCAGCAGACTGGACCCATCCTCGACGTAATGGCGCCGATTTAACCAGCGCTGCCTTGTTCAGGTGCCGGTTGCTTTCTGGAGTGGGACGAGGGTGTTTGGCATCGTGGGCACCCCTGTCCCGGCTGCCCTCACCGCAGCGCTCCCAGCCCTCAGGCGAGCCACCCCGTGCCCCAGGGTGCTGCTCTGCAACAGCTAGGGGGAAAGCGCCAGCTGGTAGATATGACACAGGTCAAGAGGAAGTTTTTAATGGGCTCCAACCTCCACTGGCAACGTGG